>NC_134265.1:133535774-133862024 GCF_031893055.1 Leptodactylus fuscus | reverse complement strand
GAGCTTGGCTGCAATACACACTACAGTCATGGCCAAAAGTTTTGAGAATGACACAAATCCTATATTTTCACATGATCTGCTGCCCTCTGGTTTTCATGTGTGTCAGATGTTTTTATCACATACAGAAATATAATTGCAATCATATTATGAGTAACAAAAGCTTATATTAACAGTTAGAATGAGTTAATGCAGCAAGTCAATATTTGCAGTGTTGACCCTTCTTCAGGACCTCTGCAATTCTCCCTGGCATGCTCTCAATCAACTTCTGGACTAAATCCTGACTGATAGCAGTCCATTCTTGCACAATCAATGCTTGCATTTTGTCAGAATTTGTAGGTTTTTTTTTGTCCACCCGTCTCTTGATGATTGACCACAAGTTCTCAATGGGATTAAGATCTGGGGAGTTTGCCGGTCATGGACCCAAAATCTCTATGTTTTGTTCCCTGAGCCATTTAGTTATCACCTTTGCTTTATGGCAAGGTGCTCCATCATGCTGGAAAAGGCATTGTTGATCGCCAAACTGCTCTTGGACGGTTGGAAGAAGTTGATCTTGGAGGACATTCTGGTACCATTCTTTATTCATGGCTTTGTTTTTAGGCAAGACTGTGAGAGAGCAGATTCCCTTGGCTGAGAAGCAACCCCACACATGAATGGTTTCAGGATGCTTTACAGTTGGCATGAGACAAGACTGGTGGTAGCGCTCACCTCGTCTTCTCCGAATAAGCTGTTTTCCAGATGTCCCAAACAATCGAAAAGGGGATTCATCAGAGAAATGACTTTACCTCAGTCCTCAGCAGTCCACTCCCTGTACCTTTTGCAGAATATCAGTCTGTCCCTGATGTTTTTTTCTGGAGAGAAGTGGCTTCTTTGCTGCCCTCCTTGAGACCAGGCCTTGCTCCAAGAGTCTCCGCCTCACAGTGCGTGCAGATGCACTCACACCTGCCTGCTGCCATTCCTGAAAAAGCTCTGCACTGCTGGTAGCCCGATCCCGCAGCTGAAACACTTTTAAGAGACGGTCCTGGCACTTGCTGGTCTTTCTTGGGCGCCCTGGAGCCTTTTTGCCAACAATGGAACCTCTCTCCTTGAAGTTCTTGATGATGCGATAGATTGTTGACTGAGGTGCAATCTTTCTAGCTGCGATACTCTTCCCTGTTAGGCCATTTTTGTGCAGTGCAATGATGACTGCATGTGTTTCTTTAGAGATAACCATGGTTAACAGAAGAGAAACAATGATGCCAAGCACCAGCCCCCTTTTAAAGTGTACAGTGGTGTCATTCTTACTTAAAGGGGTATTCCCAGCTCACATACTCATCAGTCTTTACTGCTGTAAAATCTTCTCTCTTCCTGATTTCTTGCATCATTCGGTGGGTGGGGTTTCACATGCAATCTGCCATTTAGCTCCGCCCCCAAATTAGCATGTAGCTCCGCCCACCCATATTGGACTATGAAGTACAGGCAGCAGCAACTCCATTCTGTGTTATACAGAGATTACCTGTCTCTGCCATAATGAACACAATTGTATTAGCCAGCCTGATAACTGGTAGAACAAAAGAAATGAAAGCAGCTCCTCTCCTCTATCTGCTAACAGGAAGCTAGGTCACATGGTGTAGACACAGGAATAGCTAGATACACAGGCTGGCTCCCGTGCACTTAGCCCCTCCTCCCTCCCCCCTGAGAGCAACAGATACATCACTTGAATTGAATAAAGTAAGAAAGTGGACAAACAAAGCAGTTTTGCTGAAGCAGTGTATTTAGGAAAAGTCTTACATCCACATTACCAAGCAGTACAGATAGGATCCTTGCGATGGGACAACCCCTTTAATCATGACAGATTGATCTCCAGCCCTGTCCTCATCAACACCCACACCTGTGTTAATGGAGCAATCACTGAAACGATGTTAGCTGGTCCTTTTAAGGCAGGGCTGCAATGATGTTGAAATGTGTTTTGGGGGATAAAGTTCATTTTATAGGCAAATATTGACTTTGCAAGTAATTGCTGTTAAGCTGATCACTCTTTATAACATTCTGGAATATATGCAAATTGCCATTAGAACAACTGAAGCAGTAGACTTTGTAAAAATTAATATTTGTATCATTCTCAAAACTTTTGGCCATGACTGTAGTGCTAAGGACGCTTACAACCTCCACTTTAAAAACTACAATTGCTCTCCCAAATCCTAGAAAGCAGAATTACAGAAGGGAAAAAAAAACTCCCAATAGTGTAACACTACAGAGCCAGACATCCCTATAAACAGCATTTCTTATACTGACAAAATGAAGTCTTCCATCATAGCATATGGGAGAGTCAGAGTAAACCATCGGCAGACTTGAGTTTTGCCCTTAACTGGCTTCTTCTGTTTGAAAGGTGGATATCTACAATCAAGTCTGTTCTTGTGACTTTTGTGGTCCATAATAAACACACCATCACAAACATTTGCTACAATTGTTATTAAATGTGCAATGTCCAATAACTAAAGAATAGCTAAATACTGTATATTCTCTATGTTATATAGAAGTAAGCCAGCGGTATGTATTTGCACAATGGCCCTCTTCTAGTGAAGAATCAGGAATGAGTAGAGCCCTGCCAGTGCAGCTGTAGGAGGTATACTGATGAGAGTGTTAGTGAGAGAGATACAGAGAGACAGACAGAGAAAGTATTCTATCACAACGTAACATACTATGTACTATGAATGTGCTGAATATTATATATCTCTTAAAAAAAAGGGATCTATTGTATCTCATCCTTAAAACATCAATTCAGTGTCAGAATACAGTCACTTACCTTAATATAGTGTGTGTGTGTGTATATTTTTAACAATATACAAATTTCTCATGTCATAATAGCATCAAACACCTCAAACTTTGGTTGCTAGTTAATCTGCCATACACAATCCATGTGAAAATGGCAATGGCCATAGATATGCCATACATTTTTTGCAGAATTTTTAATTACCTTCATCCCCCTTAAACAAACACACACACACACACACCTTTATCAGAAATCCTGTCTGAATACAGATACAGAATAATGCCATGTCAAAGTGGCCCCTATACAACTCACATGTGTAGCGTGGGTTTCAAGCTTTACACACAGAGTATGTACAGCACAGCATAGTATAGTATAGTATATAAATCCAGTGTTTTCTGACATTCTAAGCCAATCAGAAGAGGCTTTACCATGTTAAACTTGATCCACTGGTGGAACACATGCTGCTGCTGCTCTACTGAAACGCTATAGGAATGATAGCTATAGCTTAATGCATAAACCTCATTCACTAGATTTTATTATAGACCATGGTACCTAATGCGAATATAGCTTCAAACAATATATTTTTGCAGATGGTTTTCTTTTGGTGTGTGGATTCTTACTGTGTGACATTACTAGTCTACAGCAGCCTGCTGGCAGTGAAATATTGCTGCTGAGGACTCCTCCTTTATTAGACCCCATTCACACTACAGAATTTAATGAGGATTCAGAGTCGATCTTCTGTCTAAGGGAGCCTTCACACGATGTTATGCTCCGCTCATTCTGAACGTAAAATTAGTTCAGAATGAGCGCGTAACAAGCAGCTCCCATTGATTTGAATGGGTGCCACGTACCGGCATATGCACACTACCCATTGAAATCAATGAGAGGCTTTTTCCACTATTGCTTTCAATGTAATACGTGCGTATGTCGGCACCCATTCAAATCAAGGGGAGCTGCTTGTTACGTGCTCATTCTGAACAAATTTTATGTTCAGAATGAGTGGAGTGTAACACCGTGTGAATGCTCCCTGTGATTTCTCTCCACAACTCAGCCCTGTGTAATCATCTGAGGTTTGCTTGCAGATTAGCTTCAGAAAAAAAGGGGTCACTCGGCAATCGTCTCGCAAAAATAGCAGGGCACTTATTGTTTCCAGCACCCTGACATAAAGCTGCATCTTCCACTGCCTTCCAATGGCAAACAATAGGAGGTAGATTCCGGTCAGAATTTGAATTTCTTCATGTGAACAATCCCTAAGGCTAAGACCCCATATAGCAGGCTGCAGCAAAAAAAGTTGAGGGAAAAACAGCGTCAGAAACGCATTGTGGTTTTTCCCGCTGCACTTTTCACAGAAAGTCCACTGAGGAAGCCTTCGGTTTCTGCTTCAATTATACCTGTAGGGAAACCGCCTACAGTTTCCGTAGGTATAATTTACATGCAGCTATTTCCTGAACTGCAACGGTTTTGGAAATCATAAAGTTTCTGCTGTGCATATTTTTCTGCTATGTTTGGATGGGAAATCGCTAGAATACACTTTGCAGGGACCGTGAAACATCACAGTTTTTACCCCGGACAAATTGTGGCGTTTACACTACACGGGGCCCTGGCCTTACATTGTTTATAGTACTGTGTCTTGTAATGCAAATGAATCAATGCCATAAAAGTGGTTTAGGTTTAATAGTAACATTTCTATAGAATGCTGTGAATACTCCCATAGAGGGGGCAGTAACACTTCACTCCATTTAAATTACAAACCAGTCTCTGTCCTTAAAGTGGTTGTCCAGGAACTTCAGGAGTCAGGGAGGAGGCCAGAGAACTTGACAAAAAATAAATAAATAAATAAACACTCATACATCAGTCGTTACGTGGGCTGAAGGAATTCCACCAGTAATATATTTATGTATTATATTTTACCTTCCACGTCCTCCTTCCTACCTTCTGAAATTCCTAGACAATCCCTTTAACTATTTCTTCTTGTGCATCGAGAGATCCTTGACTTTATACAAAGAGGGTATAGGTTTCAATGAACTAAATATAAAAATTATACTGACTATTTCCCCCCAGCAAAATGGCAATAAACGCTGCTCAGTATCTTTTTAAGAGCTGTTTTCTTGAAACCACAGTGAAGTGTGGATAATAAAAGGTAGAGAGATCAGGTGGTACTTCTATATGGGATCATCACAACTTAGCAGGGTCTAGTTGTTAAAACTGTAATAGGACACTAAATGTGACTATATTGCAGCTGGATGAAGCATCCTTAGGTGGACTGTACAGGTTTATGAAGTCTCAATTACAATTTAGCAGTGACTTTTACCAAACATGACAAGCCCTCAAAGTTACGTGTACATGTTTTCAGTTTGATATAACCTACAGTGGATGAAATAAGTATTGAACACGTCACCAAATTTCTAAGTAGATACATTTCTAAAGGTGCTATTGACACCAGATGTTGGTAACAAACCATCCAATCCAAACAGGCAAATAAATCAAGTAGATGTAGATGTCCATAAATTAAGCTACATGTAATAATAAGAACAATAATTGCCATACAAAAAGCATGTTTAAGCACCTTTTAGGTTAGTTCAAGTCCGTGAAATACTGGGAGAACATGGTCAGACGAGGCCAAAGCTAAACTCTTTAGATACCATAATAAACACCATGTTTGGAGGCCAATAAGCACTGCATATCACCCCAAAAAAACAGTACATCAACAGTTAAGTTTGGAGGTGTGAACATCATGGTGTGGAGCTGGTTTTCAGCATATGGCATGGCAAACTTATATAATTGAAAGAAGGATGAATGGACAAATGTACTGAGACACTCTTGATAAAGGGTTTTTGTGTAGGGAAAAAAAAAACAAAAAAAAAAAAACACACACACACCTGAGCAATGCATGCTAGTTTCTCCATATAGGAGGCATCTTGAAGCTGTCACCACCAACAAAGGCTATTGTACGAAGTATTAAATACATTTTCAGTTATGAGACATTCACACATTTCGCTGTCCACCTGCTGTGATTCCATCTAAATCCCAGGAAAAACTGCTCAGGGACGGCTTGCCGGTGGACAGTTTAACCCCTTCCCGCCGATGGCATTTTTTGATTTTCGTTTTTCGTTTTTGACTCCCCTCCTTCTAAACCCCATAACTTTTTTATTTCTCCGCTCCCAGAGTCATATGAGGTCTTAATTTTTGCGGGACAATTTTTTCTTCCTGATGCCACTATTAATTATTCTATATAATGTACTGGGAAGCAGGAAAAAAATTCAGAATGGGGTGGATTTGAAGAAAAAATGCATTTCTGCGACTTTCTTACGGGCTTTGGTTTTACGGCGTTCACTGTGCAGCCAAAATGACATGTCCCCTGTATTCTGTGTTTCGGTACGGTTCCAGGGATACCAAATTTATATGGTTTTATTTACATTTTGACCCCTAAAAAAAATTCCAAAACGGTGTTAATTTTTTTTTCTAAAAGTCGCCATATTCCGACGGCCGTAACTTTTTTATACATAGGTGTACGGGGATGCATAGGGCGTCTTTTTTTGCGGGGCCGGGTGTACTTTTTAGTTCTACCATTTTCGGGAAATGTTATTGCTTTGATCACTTTTTATTCAAATTTTTAGCAGAATTAAAACAGTGAAAAAACGGCGGTTTGGCACTTTTGACTATTTTTCCTGCTACGGCGTTTACCGAACAGGAAAAATATTTTTATAGATTTGTAGAGTGGGCGATTTCAGACGCGAGGATACCTAACATGTATATGTTTCACAGTTTTTAACTACTTTTATATTTGTTCTAGGGAAAGGGGGGTGATTTGAACTTTTAATACTTTTTATATTTTTTTTTACTTTTTTTTTTTTTTTTTTTGCATTTATTAGACCCCCTAGGGGTGTTGAACCCCAGGGGGTCTGATCACTAATGCAATGCATTACAATGCTAATGCATTGCAAAAAATCATCATCTCTTTTGCAGGCTGTATACACCAACCTGCAAAAGAGAGAATTTGCAGACCGGCTGGGAGCCCTTAACAAGGCTCCCGGCTGTCATGGCAACGGGGGGTTGGCCCTGGAGCATGCTCCAGGAGCCGGCGATCCCTGCCAAAATGGCGGCGCCCATGCGCCGCCGGGAAGATGGCGCCTCCGGCGCCTTTGACAGCAGCGCCGGAGGGGTTAATGCCTCCGATCGGTCCGGGGACCGATCGGAGGCATTAGAGCCGGTTGTCTACTGCTTAAAGCCCGACACGCGCCGTACTATTACGGCGCATGTCGGGAAGGGGTTAAAAACCCATTCATTTAATGGGTTTTTAAAGCAAACTGCCTGTGTCCGTATGCAGCCTCTCCGCCTTGAAACCGTTTTTTTTTTTGCATGGACACAAATTTGGAGACGCCGGACTGTGTCTGTGCGCAAAAAAAAAAAAAAAAAAGCGCTTTCATAGTGGAGAGGCTGCATAAGGACACCTTTTGCTTTAAAAACCCATCAAAATGAATGGGTTTTTAAACTGACCGCCAGAAAGCCATCACCGAGCAGTTTTTCCTGCGATTTAGGCAGAATCACGGCGGGCGGGCGGGCAGCGGTGCAAGTGTGAATGCCCCCTAAGCGTGTTCAATACTTTTTCCCTTTGTCATTTCTCATTACACAGAATTTATGGACATCTATGGTGTGATATCTGTGGATTGGATGGGTTGTTACTAACAGCTCATGACAATATCACCTTAAGAAATATATTTACTTAGAAAATTGGTGTTCAGTACTGTCACCCTCTGTATATGAAATACATGGTAACATCAACTGTGGATACCCACAGTTCTTCCATGACGATTGCTTATTGACACTTACATATTGTTGTCCTCTGGGCTGTGTTCCTCTTCCACCTCCTGCTCCCCAGGGACAGGACTTATCTGGTCCTGATCCTCAGACTGTGGCTCTAATCTTATTCTCTTACTCTGTTCCTGACAGCCAAAAAATAAAAATAAGGGAGACATAGAAATAAGAGTAAAGCATTAGAACGGACAGTTGCAGACAAAATGGGTAGAATGGAAAAAAATCAATAGTAAAATGTAGAAAGAGACAAAGATTATTTACATTTCCTATAGTTCAATAATTTGTCATTAAAATCTAACAATTACTGTTCATGAGGTTGTTCGGGACTAGGATATTGATTGCTGTAACCTCATTACCACTTACAAGCACTCCGCCATACATTGTATACTGGCTGGGTTTGGTATTACAGCTTCATCCTATTCATTTCAATGGGACTGAGCTACAGCATGGCCATGTGACCAATGGTTCAATGAAAAGTAGGTAGTGTGTAATGCATCTCACTTACTTGCTCTTCTGCATCATCTGTTGCATGTGACCTACGTCGTTCTCCACGGCCTGTTAGCAAAGGACTGTGCCCTTGGGTAGAGATGTTCCTCTGCAGCTGCACGGTGGTTTGTGGAGGAGGTGGAGAGGTACTTGGTAGAGGTTGTGATGTTTCCAAAGGCAAGACTTCAGAAGGCTGGACCGCAGGGCATTCTGTCTCAGATCTCTCAGTACACAACTGATCCTTGAAGATTCAAGTAGAAGTACAGTTTTTATTTTGTGCCCATTTGATGCTATGGCTCTATCACAAAGTTTATAATTTTTTTTATATATATTTGTCTATACACACCATACATGGTTTAACCATTTTTTTTTTATTATTAATTATTATTATCTCTCCTTTCCTCACATGTCTGTTAACCACTTCAGTACCGGGCCAATTTGTGGTCCAGGACCAGACACATTTTAGGTTTATTTTGTATGTGCGGTTTTGAGGTCTGTAACATTTTTCCCGTATGTCTCAGTCAACTAATTTTTGCGTCTTTTTTCGGGGGCACATAGGTTTTTATTTTTATGTTATTTTTATTTTCAAATGAGTTTTAATTTTTTTATATCCGGGAAAATATAAACAAAATAGGAGGGAAATTGTGTCTGGTTTTCAATTTATTATTATTATTTTTATTTAATAACACAAAGTGTCACTGAAAAACTTTACAATATAGTTTTTCCTCTCTGTTACGGTAATTTTTATTTTGTATGGTGTCGGGGGTGGGGCTATAACCTTTAATAATGGCGTTTTATTTATTTATTTTTTATTATTATTTTATTTACATTTTTTAAAAACTTTATTATATTTTTATTTTATTTTTTTTCCAGATTGTGTCCCCATAAGGTGATAAGAGACCTTTGGGGACATCAGATCACTTTTTTTTTTGTACTTGAGGCTGATTTCTCCTATAACTGGGGCTGGTACATTTAACCCCAGTTGCAGGAGAAATACAGCCTCCTGCACACTGTATATACAGCTTACTGAGCTGATCTGGGGTCCTGTAGGACCCAGCAGCTCTGGTAAGACTCTGCTCCCGGTGGATCACGTGTCCGCCGGGTCAGAGGGCGGCTGAATTATGGCAGCGTCCATAGCCGTGTATACAGCACTCATTGAAATCAGCTGCACGATCTCTGTGCAGCTACTGTGTTCTGACTGGACGTACCGGTACGTCCTGTCAGAACTAGGCAACCACTTCCCAGACGTATATAGTCTATGGTCGGTCCGGAAGTGGTTAAAGGATGGGGGAGTGGGTTTTTTTTTTTTTTTTAACACTGAAATGTATGACTAAATTGACAACTGGGTGTTATCATTTCCCCTATTTTTTAGTGGGATGTGCCGTTACTCAATCTGACAAGTCAGCACGGACTGTACAGTATGAGAATGTAGACACACAGCCACTTGTCTCTTTACTCTAGCTTCTGGAAGTAGGAGAAGTGGCACAATACATCCAGAATTTTTTTTTATTGTATGGGGAATACACTATTAAGACACATGTCAGAAGAGGTGATGTCTTTATTTAAAGGGACAGTTCAACTATAGTCTAAGTTTATAGACTGAGTCTTTACGGTTTCATAAAAATGTTAGAATTTTAACATGCTTTTTTTTTCAGTAAAAATGTGCTGTGTAAACCTAGTTTTCCATATATCAGAAGGTGTCATCATGGGTGGGGGTGAAGTCTGTGCCTTGTTATAAAGTGACTGCCACTTCTAGATAGATATCAGAATATCCTATAAACTGCAATGAGAATGCAGTCAACAAAAGTATTTTTCTTTTGATGGAGTGCAGTCAGCATATTTTAGTCCAAGTCTGAACAAAACCTAAGCTGACCACACACTGGGTGCTGCAATAAGGATTTCCAATTATATGTTAATGGAGAGAAACTGGGTCATGTTTTCGTAACGCACTCACAAGATGACAAAGTATGCAGACAGACTGTTGGTGTCTGGATCCGCCGTCATAGGCAAGAACTATATAATTAACCATCTCAATAATACATTTTCCATACTGATGTACAATTAACAAAACCTCACCTTGTCACTGTGAGGAGATGAAGACCTGGAAGACACTGACTTCTGGTCCTGCCTTTCTGGTGATGAAGACTTAGAACGGGAGCTACGTCTGGAATGGGATGACCTCTCTGTAGAAGAACGTGATGAGCGGGATGAAGAGGAGGATGATGACGAAGATGAGGAAGAGGAGGAGGTTGATGAGGAGGAAGAGCTCCTACTTCGTCGGACTTCTAACACAGCAGCCTCCTTTACAACTTCTTCCTCATGAGTGTCATCTTCTATTTCATGGTGCGGATCTTCATTGGGTAGCAATTCATCTGTAGTACGATGTTCCGGTAATGCATCAATTTCTGGTTTAACTGGTTCATCTTCCACCTGTGGTTCTGTTTTTTCTTCTGGCATATCAATGATATCATTGCTCTCTGAATTTCCAGTCTCAAGGGGCAATACCTGGTCTGGCACAGTATCTGCATCCATAGAGCATTCTGGCTCTGGTTCCTTTGGCTCTGATGGTGGTGCTGAGACACTTTGTAACTCATCCACATTAGTTTCTGAGCTTTCATCACCTACTGTAGATTGCATATCTGACTTACTACCCATCTCATTTTGTGCTGGTGAGGGTACATGAGTTAATTCTGGTTCTTCTACATTATGCTGAGGTGGATCTTCAGAAAGAATTTCTCCAGGGTGTTCTTCCACTGAAGTTTTTTTGTGGTCTTCAGAAATTAATTCTTTCTGCAATTCAGGCTCTTGTGCAATAACTGGAACATCCTCCTCTGCCATGATCACTTCAGACTGCTGAGAATCTATGCTAATCTCTGAAGGTTGAAGCCCAATTTCCTCTGGATCTATGCGATTAGCTTTACATTCTTCTGAAGCTTCCTCAATACCTACTTCAGTACTCTTTGCGATATGGTCTTCTGTTTCAGCTGTAGGCATTGTTACCTGTTCACTTAGTGTGTCGTCTTGTATAACAGGTGGCAAGAGGCTGGTAAGCATATCTGTATCTGAATTAACTGGAGAATCTTTGTCATCCATATTATCTTCAGGTGCTTCTAGGCCCACAGCACTGTCCTGCTGCGATATCTCAGAGTCGTGGGAAATCGTACTGGTGGCTGCTGCTGCTTCTTGAACTTGTTGCTCAGAGACATTATCAGATTGTTGCTCTACAGAATTTTCCAATGTTGCATCCAAGTTACTACATGATGATAATACTGAAATGCCTGAAGAGGTTGGAGTTGCTTCAGCTTCAGTCGGCAATCCACTATCTTCCTGGTTAGCTGCCACTCTCAAATCCTCGTTTGGTAAAATGTTGGGAGTCTCTTCTATATTTGCAGCAACCTGTGTGGTTTCATCTGCAGTTCCTGTAGGCTCCTCCTTAGCTGGTGATATGGAAATGGGAGATTTTGGAATATTCTCAGCGTTTTTGAATGCTTCAGCCACAGTCATAGGACTATCTTCTGTCACCGTTTCCGATTCATCAACTCTTTGTAATTCTGTATATGGCTTTAATGAGGTCTCCTCTAGTGGGGCAGTCTCAGGAATAAGGGCTTCTTCTGATTCCATCTTTACAGGGTCTTCTACTTCTGTGCTATTTTCTGTTATTTCCATTGTTTCCTCAGTAATAGATGGCCTCTTGTTTTCTAGAATCATTTCTGGGGCTTCCTTTATCAAAGTCGCTTCCTCAGTATGTGAACTTTTAGTATCTAGCAAGGACTCTTCCATCACTGATGGGCCAGAACAACATACACTGTCCTTTACAGAATCCTCAGGTAAAACATTGGTGCTGGTGGTTTCTGTTGTGTCTGTCTGTGACACTGTCACATAAGGATCATCCAATTGTGGTTTGTCAACAATCTCTTCTGGTTTTACTGGTATTTCGGTTTTATGTGGCTTTGTCTCAGTTTCCTCCTCTGGTTTTACCTCAGTCTGTTTAGATTCGGATACTTTGAGAGCAATTTCTTGTTCATTATCCAGAGGCTCACTAAGCATCACTGGTGCTGGCGCTTTCTCCTCAAGGTCCATTGCTTCTATGAGTTTTACATTTTCTGGTTGGTCCTGATGTGCACTCGATGTTCTAAGCCTTAATCGTCTTGTCCTAGTTAAGCTGGGGGAACAAGCTGGTGAAAGATCTGGTTTTTCTGATTCATTTGGACCACTAACAATGAATGAGCTTGCATCTGATTTCTCATGCAAAGATTTTGACTTCATACTTGATCTTACTAATTCAGGAGAGCCTGACAAGGACTGGCTTTCTTTTACCTCAGAGCAAGGCTCAACATCTTGTTTTTCTAATATGGACATGGCCTGAACACCCCTAGATGATAACTTCTCAACTATTTGCAGACTTTGTGCACACACAGATGTTGTCCCTTCTAACTTTGAGCGAACTGGAGGCTTCATCAATACTAGCGATGACCTGACTTTTGCTTCCTTTGCACCAGATGCTCCTGTCATAACCACGGAGGAACTCTTAGCATCCTCCGACATTCGAGAATCCTGTGGTGTAATCTCCATTTTTTCTTCTTCCTGTTCACATGGTGCAGTCTGTTGAGTAACAATGGCTGATACTGGTGCTTGCAGTACTGCTGAATCTGCACTGGCTTCAATTCGTTCTCTCATCTGGCGTCTTCCTTTCTGTGGTGATCTGTGACTCTTAGGGCTCTCTTTGATGAGCAGCCTTGGAGAGCTGGTCTTTTCTGACACGGGTGACGTTTGCTTCTCAGCATTCTGTTGGTGAATACTTTCAAGAGACAGCATTGGAGGAACACGTTCTTCTGAAGTCTCCTCTCCCTCAATAGTTGAGGCTGTTTCTAATAATTCGGGTGGAGAAGGAGATCGTTTAGGTTTTGGTGATTTTTTGTGCTGAAGAGCAACAGTTGTTCTTGATGATCTTCTTCTTTTTGGAGCTTCTTCCTCCTCCTTTTCAACTGCTAGTTCCTTTTCTTCTTCCATTTCTTGCTCCCCTTCTTCACCAACCTCTTCTACTTCTTCTCTTGCAGCAGATTTACGTCCACGTGTTGATGTCCTGCGTGGTTCTGGTTCTTGCACTGGTTGTGCAAGTACACTTGGCTTAGATACTTTGGCCTGAAAAATAAAAGACAAAACTAAGTCCTGACACTAGGGTTGGGTGATTTTGCCCAAATATATATATATATATATATATATATATATATATATATATATATATAAATCATTAAAACTGATTTTTTTGTCCCCAACATGTAGGAATAGCCTTAAGAAAGGCTATTCTTCACCTACTCTTAGAGGTCTTCTCCGCGCCGCTTTTACGAAGAAATCCCAGTTTTCATCGGTATGCAAACGAGTTTTCTTGCAGCACTGGGGGCGTACTCAGTGCTTTGAGAACTCTCCAGCAGTGGCCTCTCCAGCACTGGGGACAGCCCCCAGTGCTGTGAGAAAACTCATTTGCATACCAATGAAAATCAGAATAGCTACAGTATGGCGGTGTGGAGAAGACATCTAAAGGTAGGAAAAGAATAGCCTTTCTTAAGGCTATTCCTACGTGTTAGGGAGAAAAAAGAAATTCAGTTTTAATGGTTGAATCCCTTAAATCATATGGTTGATTTTCGATTTTACTATTGATTTTCTTCTGTTTTTGCTTAAAAGGAAATCTATCACACCAGAATTACTTTTAAACCACTTATATGCTTTAGTAGGGGACATACTTTGCCGACATACTTTTGGTGGTCGTAGATTCTACACACACACTCATATCTATCTATATCTCATGTAGGCTTATGTAATTTGTTATTTAACCCCTTCCCGCCGATGGCATTTTTTGATTTTCGTTTTTGACTCCCCTCCTTCTAAACCCCATAACTTTTTTATTTCTCCGCTCCCAGAGCCATATGAGGTCTTAATTTTTGCGGGACAAATTTTCTTCATGATGCTACCATTAATTATTCTATATAATGTACTGGGAAGCAGGAAAAAAAATTCAGAATGGGGTGGATTTGAAGAAAAAAATGCATTTCTGTGACTTTCTTACGGGCTTTGGTTTTACGGCGTTCACTGTGCAGCCAAAATGACATGTCCCCTATATTCTGTGTTTCGGTACGGTTCCAGGGATACCAAATTTATATGGTTTTATTTACATTTTGACCCCTAAAAAAAATTCCAAAACTGTGTTAAAATTTTTTTTTTCTAAAAGTCGCATAGGGCGTCTTTTTTTGCGGGGCCGGGTGTACTTTTTAGTTCTACCATTTTCGGGAAATGTTATTGCTTTGATCACTTTTTATTCAAATTTTTATCAGAATCAAAACAGTGAAAAAACGGCGGTTTGGCACTTTTGACTATTTTTCCTGCTACAGCGTTTACCGAACAGGAAAAATATTTTTATAGATTTGTAGAGCGGGCGATTTCGGACGCGGGGATACCTAACATGTATGTGTTTCACAGTTTTTAACTACTTTTATATGTGTTCTAGGGAAAGGGGGGTGATTTGAACTTTTAATTCTTTTTATATTTTTTTAACTTTTTTTTTTTAATTTTTTTTTTGCATTTATTAGACCCCCTAGGGGTGTTGAACCCCAGGGGGTCTGATCACTAATGCAATGCATTACAATGCTAATGCATTGGAAAAAAAGCATCCTTTCTTTTGCAGGCTGCATAGACCAGCCTGCAAAAGAGAGGATTTGCAGACAAGCCTGGGAGCCTGTACAAGGCTCCCGGCTGTCATGGCAACGGGACGTCAGCCCTGGAGCATGCTCCAGGAGCCGGCGATCCCGGCCAAAATGGCGCCTCCAGCGCCTTTGACCGCGGCGCCGGAGGGGTTAATGCCTCCGATCGGTCCGGGGACCGATCGGAGGCATTAGAGCCGGTTGTCTACTGCTTAAAGCAGTAGACACCCGGCGGCTATGGCGGTCGCCATAGTTACAGACCCGACATGCGCCGTACTATTACGGCGCATGTCGGGAAGGGGTTAAATAAAAGGCTAACATTCAGTAAAATATTATAATTAAAAAATATATATATATATATATATATATATATATATATATATATTAATAAAATATACATATACACACATACATATAATACACACACATTATATACATACATGTACATAATCTATTGTGGTATATACCGATTTTCTAGAGAACATGTATATTACTTTATTGAATCTCATCATATAACATTATACACCATAATAAATAGTATGTTTATGGCTTTATAGGTAAGGAAGTCATTAAAATTACTTTAACTGTAGATATGGCCACAAGAAAAGTGCAGGAGTCCAGTGATCACTCACCCTGCACTGCTGTGGAATGAGGAGGCAGCATCTGACCCAGGGGCAGACAGGAGGGTAGCGGTCACATGACATATAGAGGTCAGAGAGGAAGGGGACACTAAGTAAACTGTTGTCATCGTTGAAAATCTATTGCAGTGATCCCTAAGGAGCCAATGTAGAAGCCGTCTGTGGATAGCACTTCTTTGTAAGAGTACTGTCCCGGAAGACATGCATCTTGGGCAGCTGCCACATTAATACACAGTGTCTCCCACCTGCACATTCCCTACAGTGTGTCTGTCCCTATACCCAGATTTAATTAGGTCCTCTCCTCTGCAGTCAGGTGTTAACCCAAGTTTTCTTCAGTGCTCCTAATGTAGCTTAGGCCTTGCTGCTAAGACCTTAATTTCTAGAGACTGACCAATGGACAGCACTAACCGTAACTGGATCCTGCACATCTACAACTAGAATATTGTGAAAGTGCCAGTGGTGCATAAACTCTCTAAGTGTGATGGCTGCTTTTGGAGTCCCAAGAGAGGGCAGTATGCTGGTACATACAGTATTGCTATATCACTTTTCAGATTGTGACAGAGCAAGAGCCGGTCTCAGTCTCTACAAACTGAAAATCCAAGGACCTGAATACAATTTTCATTTATTCACAGCAGGACATGGCTGCAGAAGCAGTGTGTTACATCACCCAACTTGCTCACCACTTCACCGCTTGTCCTGCTGCCTTCTCACCTCAGCTCGATATTAACGCCACCGGCGAGGGTGGGGCTAACATCAATTTCATGATTGTGATGAAAATCTGAATTGCGCATCTTTTAAAAGCTGAAATACGGTAATTAAATTAATCATCCAGCTCTTCTTGTCACTATAGAAAATGGTTAATAAAAAAAAAAGTCCTAGTACTTTGTAGTGTAAGCTGTGAACACTTAGGAGGGGCAGTAAGTCTTGCTTACACCGTCCACTCTCAGCGATTGACAGCTTTCCTTGTATCTGTGTCTCTCCATAGAAGGCTAGCAATCATTTTGTGTGGATAGGTGATCCACAGTTTCTCATAAGACCCTATCAAGAGTTTTTTCATTTTTGAATCATGCAAACTCACATCAAAGAGCTCAGCTTTTCTCTCTCTGTCATATCCAGCTCCCATAAGGCAGCAGAGATCACCAGACACGTTCACTTTATACTCTGATGCAGTGGAAGAATGGAGGAAGATGTAAATCAAGTTACCTGTTTAACTCGAGATGACCTCCTCTCCCGCTTCTTGGGAAACTCTTCTTCAGATTCATCTGGATCTTCCAAAACAGGATGACCTTTCTCTGAAACAAAGTATTTAATGTTTAGTGTCAAAGCTCAAAGTAATTTCATTAAATGAAATTATACTTTCTATGACAGGCAAGCATGATGCTACCAGCTATATTATCTTTATAGTTTTCAAACTGTATTTTGAACTCTGATGAAACAATTTTACTTTATAATAGCACATTTTTAGACATAAGAATAGCTTAAAGAGGACCTTTCATCAGATTGGGCACAGGCAGTTTTATATACTGCTGGAAAGCCGACAGTGCGCTGAATTCAGCGCACTATTGGCTTTCCCGATCTGTGCCCCGGGTAAAAAGCTATCGATCCTGGTACTGTAGCTCTTTACAGTCAGAAGGGCGTTTCTGACACTTAGCCAGGTACGTCCTTCTCCAAAACAGCGCCTATTGTGCTGTACAGTGTGAGTGGGGAGGAACGCCCCCCTCCCCTCCAGATAATACTCATCTATGGAGGAGCACTGTACAGCGCGATAGGCACTGCTGTGGAAAAGGACATACCTGACTGAGTGTCAGGAACAACCTTCTGACTGTAAAGCGCTACGGTACCGGGACCGCTAGCTCTTTACCCAGGGCACAGATCGGGAAAGCCGATAGCCGATGAATTCAGCGCACTGTCAGCTTTCCAGCAGTATATAGAACTGCCTGTGCCCAATCTGATGAAAGGTCCTCTTTAAGTAGGTCCAGGTTTCCTGGCCCGGATCGCTTTCATTGTGTATTTTTGTATTTTTTGTTTTTGTGCGTTGCCTTGTTTGTAAAAAATTTATTAAAAAAAAAAGTAAAAATGAATAACTCAAGTATTAACTGGATTAATAATAATAATAATAATAATAATAATAATAATGAATTTAAAAAAAGTAACATGTAATAGAACCCATCATATTGAACATACAGTCCAATCTGCAGACAGCATGTTATAGCAGGGGAAAATGAGCAGAAAGATATAAAGTTTGGGGGCAAAATATTCTATATTACTTATAGATTGACATCTCTACACTCTCTCTGGTGTCCAGTATCTATACAGCAGTAGCTGGAGATCACAGGTTTGGAAGGCTTCCTGGATTCCCAAGACTAAAGGTTCACACTAGCGTTCGGTGACTCCACCCCCACCCCCTCCCATTGTGCTTAAAATAGGCAGAGATAAAAGTCCTAATTGCAAGATTTCTGTATAATATCAGCCTAAGTCAGCTGGAAACCCAGTGGACCCCATTATAGTTTCCATGGGTAACATTTTTAAGCAGATATGGTTTCTGTTTTTCAGGTCCCCAAGCAGACTCGAAGAAGACAAACCCGAACACTAGTGTGAACATAGCGCAATACTGAATCTTTTCACACAAACACTATACATCAATCTGCTCAGCTCCATCTGATCTATAACACGATGGAATTCATTTTCATAGGGACAGGCTCCCTTTAAAAAGACTGAAAAGATATTACTGAACTGTTTAAGGATACATCTCTTTTTCAAACACCTGTTTATTTGTAGTACTATGCACTACAAGTTATTACATTATATAGAAGATTGGTTGCATAATAGTTGAAACTGCTCCGACGTATAAAACTATTAGCATAAAGAGAATGCATACAGTGACTGTCCCTCTATGCTACGCATTATTTTGCTATGATTAATATGAGTTGTATAACTGCAATTATATACATACTAGGAGTATGTTTTCCCAACTCTACTTCTGGCATTTTCAGAACAGAACAGATAATATCATCAGGAGGTTCTGGCACTATGTCAGGATTCACATTCTCATCCTCCGACTCCACAAAAGGTTCTGTAAAGCAAAGAGACTTTTTTTTGTACATGAACCAAATCAGTTAAACAATTCCAAGTAGTGCTGCTTAGGCTTATTTTTGCAAACAGCAGATCTGTTATGAATCATCTTTTTTTTCCCATTTATTGATTTATGAAGCAACCATCCTTTTTTTTTTTTTTAATAATTCATTCTTTAGATCATCAAAGAGCAACACAAACAAATATATACAAAATATGCACTGGAACAAAAGCAAATATGAATGGAGGGTTATGCAACAGAAAGCAAAAAGCATTTAACCTCTTTCCATTATACATGGAAGGCGGAATCCGGTAGAGGAAATATTGTGTGAATTTAGGAGCTAGGCCCACGTCAAGCATCTTACACCAGTCAGCAGCTGCCAGGATTAACCATCAGACTATGGCATCAATAACGACAGCAGGATCTGAGGGTTTAGCAAAATGAAGGGGATTCACTTCAACACCTGATCGCCACCCCACCAAACAATGCAATCATAGGTGTTGATAGGTTGTCATGGCAATTGGGGGTCTTGTGAAAGTGCACCAAGGTAGTACTCCTATTAAGCCCTACCTCTACCACACCAAACAAAAAATAAATAAATAAAATGTCCAAATTGCTGTCAATTGTCATCTGCCCCCCTTATAAAAGAAAAAAAAAAGGCAGCTCGCAGATCTATAGAGGTAAATATTAAAAATTATGTGTTTTAGTATATGGCAACACAAATCAAAGTGTTTTTTTTTTACTGCCTAGTATATCATAACAAAAATGGTATAAATTTGATAAAGATAAACGTATTAACGGGTACATGTCATTTTTATAGCAAACAATGCCATAACAAAACCCAAAACACAATCATAAGAGTGTGTTCCCCTCCATTCCTCCCCACAAAACATTACATTGATGCCTAAAGAAAAAAAAAAAATATATATATATATATATATATATATATATATATATATATATATATATATATATATATATATAGTGTAAGCCGATGGCTGGTCAGGTAATGGAGGGGGGTGTATATCTCACCCAGACTACTCAGGTGGGTGAGATGAGAAAACTCCAGGAATGTTCTCAGCAGACAGCTTTCGTCTGCTGAGCATTTTGGTAAATGCTCAGTACTGGGCTGGATTTTTAGGAATGGCAGGTAGGTTGGTAGTGGGACCTGTCATTCCACCCGCCTCCAGTCCACACTTTGGGGATGTTCCAGCAGTGACTCAGTTGCAGAGAATCTGCTCATCAAGGAGGCTTAAGAAGCCAGCTCCAGCAGCAACACTTTGGCAGAGCTTGGCTGGAGAGCTGACAGAGGTCATATTTTTGGAGCTGTGTCCTGAATGACTCAACTGGCTTTTGATTTCTGTTCTTCTAGGTGAGGTAACCTATTCTATGTTTAGTTAGAGCCTAGCCGGGCAGGTATTTATTTTTGTATTGTTTCCTTTGTTGCTGCACTATATTTTTGAGTGAAAATAAACTCTCTTTGTTTGGGACTAAAAAAAACTGGACTTGTGTGTCTATGCCACCCCACCTAGTAACCCCAGACCCTAACTCATAGCCTAAAAACTAAAAAAAAAATAAAAACCCACACCTAAGGCCGGGCCCCACATGCTGTAAATGCCAATGCAAAAAATGTGACTTACAATTACTGCAACGAGGATGGGATTCTATCGAATCCCATCCACACACTGCAGAAAGATATGTATAGTGGAAATGGTGCAATTTCCGAATCCGCTGCGTTTTTTGGAAATTGCGGTATGTCAATTATACCTACGGATACTCCAGCTGTTTCCCTATTGGTATAATTTAAGCACTCTCACTTTCTGTGAAAAGCCGCTGTGTTTCTGCTGCAGCCTACAGTTTAATAAACCAAGCTTATTTACTCAGATCCATGAACATGCACTTAAATATCCTTTTTAAAATATAAGATTTAAAAATAGCATAGTCCTCATAGGAATTTACAGATAGGTCAGCTATATAGTACCAGGGCTGTGGAGTCAGAATGGGGGCCAGTCTTGGGTACAGTCAGAAAAAGGTTATTAACTCAGACTTAAAAGTGATTAATTACACAATTATTGATATTGCATAATTAATTAGATGCAGAACTTGTAACATTTACTTTCAAAAGAATTCAGGAATGTTTAGAAAAGTTATCATATAAATGTGTCCCCTATAGAAACTAATATAGATGACCATTTCTTCTAGAGGTTTATTCTATCTGATTTTGTCTTGTGTTTTCAGAGGGTCATGACTGTTCTGTGTCAGGGACATATACGCCTCTTTTTTGTGGTCTCTTGTGTTATCACAATCCCCTTTTTTCTCCTCCAAACTAGAGATGCTTTGTAAACAATAAATCCTGGTTGTTCATAGTAAAACAACTAAATACATTTATGGCTGTACCGGATAATGCCTTTAATGTGTTACCTATGTTAGAGAACAGCCACAGGTCAAGCTACGCTTTACTTTTAATAACAAAGAAAGGCATAAGGGAGTCCTAGAGGTCTAAAAAGAGAACAGAGACACTGAAGATGTTGACCGTGTATATAAAACAATCCTAAGTGTACCTTCTGCTTCTTGTGCCTCTCGTGCTTCTTTCTGTAGACGCTGCCTGAGCAGCTCCTGCTGTTTCTCCAAGTACTGCTTTATGAAACTGTTTTGTCCCATTTCTTCCCCCATCTGTAGGAAAATATAGGTTTAGATTATGTTCCAAATGTTCCAATTTATACAATTGTTCCAATTGTATACATTGTAGCTCCACAGAAAAATCATAGAGGATATGGAATAAAAGAAGGGCCATAGCAATCATACAATGGAAATTTTCGTTATTTATCATCAATGTGCAACATTTTAGTGGAGTGTCATCCTCATTTGCACATCTCCAGTGCCCTTACAGTGAGATTAGAACCCAAGATGTTCATCCCCTTATTTACTTGTAAACAGCTTAGGCCCCCAAAAGGTGCTGCAAACCTCTCATCCTGCATCATAATCATGGGAATGTGACAAAATGGCACCCACAAAATATATGGGTACTAGCTACAAGATCTCAAAGCTAATGAGACAGGGAAATGGTAAAAGTCATCCACTCACTTTATACCTAACCTTTTAAATAACTTTGCATGACACTCCCATGTTTTTACCTGCACTCTGCAGTTTCATCCTCTGTTGGCTCTATCTCATTCTCAGTAGAGAATAACTGCTATATAATGTCTATAGACTGCAGACGCAAAAGTTTGGACTCCTAACTGTAACTTACCCTCAAATGCAGTAAATGCCCCTCATTCTGGCTCAGAGAAATTTATTCTGTATGCTTTTGGGTCAAGAACACAATTACTCATAGAAGGGTAAATTTTGGGGTTTGAACCCCCCTCCTTGCTATGATTCAGAATGAAGTGCTGCTTGTTACATTCTCAGCCCTGAAGTAGTCAATGCATTGTCAGTGATGAATAAAACACAACCTCAGATATACATACCTGTGAGTTGGGCTGAAAACCGGTGTGAGGAGTAGAATGTTTCTGCAGGTTTTCTAGCATCAAAGCCTGAAAAAAAAAAAAAAAAAACAAACATGTAAGATACACCATATACACAGAAGGTAATATTTCCTTTAGATTCCTGGGACCAGCACAACAGGGCATGAAAAAAAACAAAAAACAAAAAACACATACTTCACTGTCCCCAATGCTCCAGTGTCCTCCCAGCACGTTCCAGTCCTTCTGCTGAACAGGTCTCTTCTGGAGGTCCTCTGAAGCCGCTGATTGGCCTCAAAAGTCACATGACCACTAACGCCAATCCGTGAATGGCATATGATGTCACTATCTGTGTGAAGCCTGCTGATTGGCCTCGGTGGTCATATGGCCACTGAGACACATCCGCTGAACTCCAGAAGAAGCCCCCAGAGCAGAAGAACCAGGACACACAAGAGGACTCCGGGGGAGAGTATGCATTTTTTTTTCCCACTGTCCCAGGCAGAGTTAAACGTTAAAGGGGTTGTTCAATTTTGCCTGGACAACCCCTTTAAGTATTAATTGTGTATAGGAGTCATTTATGGCACTCTCTCTAAGTGTACTTCTTTTTATTATAGTCTATTGGTTATGGAAACAACTAGGCAGGCATACTTTGCTATTTCCCTAAATCATACAGGATACATAACACAGCAATACCCCTCTGGAAGAGTTTCTAAAAAAAAAAAACATGCAAGAGGAACTGGCAGTTTGAGTAGGGAGAGATGAATCCCTACTCTGGTATTTGTGCAATGTACAATCTAATCAGGATGAGCTGTAATCCTGGGGAAGGTTAGCAAGACTTATGAACTAAACCAGTTTGCACGTACAAGTATCTCTTCCCATTATGTGTGGAAGTAAACCCTTAGTTGACCACAGTGACGCCTCGCACAACATAACACTGCAATCTCACACTCTGCAGTGCCACAACTGATGATATTGATTGTGTTTGCATTGAGATCTACAAATTGCTGTGACACTAGTTGGTTGGATTTCTATGCGACCACATTCACCAGGACTAGTTGAGATCCCAAGCAAGACATTTGTGGTTTTAACATTGCATAGCCAAAAGTTATCATTTAGCTCTAGCATTAGCATATATTCACATTTAGAAGATTTGTTGCGGACATTTCTTTTCCATTCATCTAGAGCAGACAGTTTTGGTGGCAAGCAGAAGGATTTTAGGGGGATAAAGAGACTGTTATGGTAAGTTTAGCTAGAGGACAAAAGCAGCATCTTGAAATGAATTAAGCAGATTTTTTGTGAGAGATTCTGTAAGAATTCTGCTGTGTAAATTTACCCTTAAAAGGATATAGTGTGAAAATGTGACACTTTGGCCCTACCCAGCCTTATTGATTTGTGATGTTGCATTGTTGTATATCTGATGCATTGCTCCTCAAAGTTTTGGTCGATTAAAAAAAAAATATAGATAGATAGATATACACACACACACACACACACACACACACACATCTCAGCTGCTTATAGAGCCAGTTCACAGACTACCAGGTACAGGGCTGTATATTGCATCTCAGCCCTACTCAAATCAATGGGACTGAGCTGTAAACAGGCCATGTGACAAATGAAAGTGACCTCACCAGCCTCACCCATATGGGTTGTCCAGGATAAAACTATTTCTTACACAAATCTAAACCCCTTCCCCTCTCCTATTTGCTAAATAACATCATTTATCAAAAATGTATATTTACCCCATGTGACCGGCCTAGGAACATTTGCTTGTTATCCAGTGACACAGCCTGCCTAAATACACCTTAAGGGCTCAGAACTTTCCCCGCCCACCCCGACTTGTCACATTATTTGGTAATAACTTTGGAAGGCTCCAACTTGCATAAATGACTTTAAAGGGATCCTATCATACAATCGCTTTTTTTTTTTCTGAGTAACACGTCAGAATAGCCTTAAGGAATAGAGATGAGCGAACACTGTTCGGATCAGCCGATCCAAACAGCACGCTCGCATCGAAATGAATGGAAGCACCTAGCACGTACGCTTTGCCGGCGGCCGGTCGCTTAACCCCCCACGTGCCAGCCGCTTCCATTCATTTCTATGGGAGCGTGCTGTTCGGAACGGCTGTTCCGAACAGTGTTCGCTCATCTCTATTAAGGAAGGCTATTCTTCTCCTACCTTTCATTGTCTTCTCCGTTCCGCTATTTGTCTGACATCCCGTTTTTTGTGGGTATGTAAATGAGGTCTCATGCAGCACTGGGGGCGGGCCCCAGCAATCAAACAGCACTGGGGGCGTCCCCAATGCTGCGACAGAACTCTCTCCAGCGCCGCCTCCATCTTCGTCAGCAACATCCTTTTCATCCTCTTCTTCTGGCGCAGGTTTCAGACTTCTAGGCCTCGGGCAGAGCAGACTTTCTCGTGGCCTGTGGGCATGTGCAATGGCAGCTTACAATACTGTGTAAGCGCCCATTTTCTCGTGGCCTGTGAGCATGCGCAGTCTGCTCTGCCTGAGGCCTAGAAGTCTGCGCTGGAGGATGAAGAGGACAGTGCTGACGAAGATGGAGGCGGTGCTAGAGAGAGTTCTCTCGCAGCATTGGGGATGCCCCCAATGCTGTTTAACCACCGGGGCCCGCCCCAGTGCTACGAGAAACCTCATTTGCATACAGAAAAAAACTGGATTTCAGGCGAACGGCGGTGCAGAGATGACAACGAAAGGTAGGAGAAGAATAGCCTTTCTTAAGGCTATTCCAACGGATTACTCAGGAAAACAAAAAGCGTATGTGTGATAGGATCCCTTTAAGGGATTTTCTTTTGTGACACATAAATATCTACTTCATCTCTGCATTATTTTGGCATGTTTTAGTTGATAATATGTTCATTTGCAACTAAAAGTTACACATTACCAGGGAGAAAATGCATCACAAAGTGTTACTTTTTTCCCAATAAAATATCACTTTAGCTCCAAATTGTTAATGAGGTGAAAGAAAAAAAAAAATGCACCTCACGATTTGCAATGCAATTTCTCCCCATGGAGATGAAATCTGCTGTTTGTGCACCCAGAAGGCGAGGCGTGCCATTATTATTATTTTATTATTTATTTATATAGCACCATTAATTCCATGGTGCTTTACATACAATACACAAAGTATACAGGTAGATATAACACTAACAATGATCGGCTGGCACAGTGGGGTAGAGGGCCCTGCCCGCGAGGGCTTACAATCTATGGGGGAAGACAGAAGGAGAGGGGGGAGACTGTACAGATGGCAGTGCAGTGATAGTGTTATTGGAGGTTGTAGGCCTTCCTGAATAGGTGAGTCTTCAGGGCCTTCTTGAAGCCTGTGATTGTGGGGGTCAGTCTTATGTGTCTTGGTAAGGAGTTCCAGAGTATAGGGGATGCACGGGAGAAATCTTGGAGACGGTTGTCTGAAGAGCGGAGTAGGGGGTCATTGGAGGATCTGAGGTTACGTGTGGGCAGGTAGCGGGAGATTAGTTTAGAGATATATGGAGGCGACAGGTTGTGGATGGCTTTGTATGTTAACGTTAGACCTTTGAAGGGCAGAATCATCTGTCCCTTAGATGCCAGTGCAGAGGAAAGTACCAAGGAGTGATCTCATTTTGTAAAATGCACCGTTCCAAAAATGTATCAAGTGTTATAATGATCACACCGCAGATAGGCTTTCAAAAAATGTGTTGCTGATGGTGCAGAAGGAAAATTAAAATTTTCCCAGATCTCTGCCAGTTCAGTGCCCAATAAGTCCTGCCCAGCTTGTGGCACTGAAAAGTCAGCTCTCCAGTCATTATAAAATACAAAAGATGAATGCTACATCAGACTCAATTGTAGATCCGATATGGTTGCATCGGACAAAACCCTGACTGCAAAGGGTCAACAATGTTCAAACATTCTCAAAAAAAAGTATGTCCAGCAACCATTGAATAAAATATAACTTTTACTTTATCAAAAAATAAAAAGGAAACATCTTACATGCTCCAGGAACATGTTCCTGGAGCATGTAAGATGTTTCCTTTTTATTTTTTGATAAAGTAAAAGTTATATTTTATTCAATGGTTGCTGGACATACTTTTTTTTGAGAATGTTCTCCAGTCATTATGCTCAGTTTCCAGATTTTGGAAACACACTACGTGGCCCTAATCTTTTGTCAGGAAATGTGGTAGGGCTCAGAAAAGGAAAAAAGCACCGTGTGCATTTGAGGCCTAATTTGGTCATTTACACTTCTTTGGCAGGCAACTGCAGAGATTGGGAGGTAAAATTAAAAAAAAAAATAAAATAATAAAATATATGTGCAAAATATGTGCCTACTGTAGAATCAGAATTTATCAAGGAGTATAGTGAGCATTTTGCGTTCAAGAGTTCTTCCCAAAAATTAATGTGCAAAGTGAAAATTGTAAAGAAATATGCTATTTCATTGCCTAATATGCTGTGCCCACTTTGTGCCAACAGAGATAGGAGCTCCAAAAATATTAAGCAAGTTATCCCAGGTATAAATTACATAAGGGAACATAAATAGCTGTTTTGGTAGACAGAAGGGGCTGTGTAGCTGAGTTTTGGAGTACAGATTTAGAGGGACTGGATTTTGGATGGCACATCCCTTTTGCAGAGCCCTGGAAGCACCAGTGAAATAGGGTCAATTCTATTCTGTAAACTGCACCCCTAAGGAATTTATCAACTGGCATAGCGAGCACTTTAAACCCTTGAGTTTTGCATTAACTTCCCAGTATCTGCTGTAATAGTACAGCGGATGTCATGTATTTAAATATGGAGCGGAGACGCTGCCAAAGTCGCCAGAAATTTTCTGTACACTGAAATATTTAACAAAAAAAAAAAAAAGTTACAGGTGTCAGAATAGTAGGGCACAGAACAAGAAGGGGTTAACCAGCTCCAGTACCTAGTGCTAGGTACTCAGAGCTGTGAGCACAGTGCTATAATTTGTTTATAGAAGGACTGCTTAATGTTGACAAAGGCAGAATTCATATGTAAATGAGCTAAGAGTATCAGGAGTGTTGTGGGAGCATCTAGTAAGATCGTCAACTCAATACCAGCAACACTGATGTAAGCAAACCTTTCCCCACCTTCTCATGAGCATGATGCTCAGCTGCCCCAACTCTCCCCCAATGCACTCTTAGCCCATTCACATTGAAATAAAAAGGATTTTTTTTTTTTTTTGTCAAAATCAAGTAGCCAATCTACAAACAAATTAGAGCCCTGTGCTCATGGCTTTGAGCACTATAGGGTATTGGGACTGGTTTAATAAAGGGAGCCTGTCAGCACCAGAAACACTAAAGGGATCCTATCATTGGATACCATTTTTTTCTGACTAACATGTAGCTATTTTTATCCTATCTTTAGATGTCTTCTCCGCGCTGCCGTTCGGTTGAAAATCCGGTTTTCTTTGGTATGCAAATGAGTTCTGCCGCAGCACTGGGGGTGGTCTCCAGCACTCAAACAGCACTGGGGGCGTCCCCAGTGCTGCAAGAGAACTCTCCATCACTGCCTCTATCTTCTTCTGGAACACGCTCTCCCTGTGTCTTCTTTCGTCCTGGGTTTCAATCTTCCAGACAGGCACAGTCGGCTCCCATTGGGCCTCGGGCAGAGCCGACTGCTCATGCCTGCAGCCACAAAAAAAAAAAAAAAAAAAAAAAAGGTCGCTTACACCAGCTTACTGTGTAAGCAACCACAAGAAAATGTGGACGTTTTCTTGTGGGCGCGGGCATGCACAGTCGGCTCTGCTCATGGGCAGAGCAGACTGCGCATGCCTAAAAGATTGAAACCCAGGACGAAAGAAGACACAGGGAGAGAGCATTCCAGAAGAAGATGGAGGCGGCACTGGACAGTTTTCTTGCAGCATTGGGAACGCCCCCAGTGCGGTTTTAGCACTGGGGACCACCCCCAGTGCTGCAAGAGAACATCTAAAGGTAGGAGAAGAATAGCCTTTCTTAAGGCTATTCTTCTGTTTAGTCAGGAAAAAAAAAAAAAGGGTATCCAACGATAAGATCCCTTTAAGTACCGTATTTTTCGGACTATAAAACGCACTTTTTTTCCCCAAAATTTTGGGGGAAAAGAAGGGTGCGTCTTATAGTCCGAATGTGGCGCCTGGCATCCGCCGTAATAGAGAGGCGGATGCCGGGGAGGGATAGACTCCAGCACAGGTGCCGGGCCTGAGACATCGCTGCGTTCCTCTGGCCTTCATGAAGCCAGCAGCGGAAGGAGTGATGCTATTCCGCTCCTCCATCCCCCCGCCGCTGGCTTCATGCAGGGCAGGGCAGCGATGTCTCAGGCTCGGCACCTGTGCCGGCGTCTATCCCTCCCCGGCATCCGCCTCTCTAGTACAGCGGATGCCGGGTCAGTATCGGTGGCCCCTTCTCCCCCGGGGCCGGTCCCCGCCGGCCCCATACCTTTAAAGTTGCAGGCCGGCTCCTGCGCGGCGATATCGCAGGAGCCGACCTGTTCGGGTGACAGCCGGGAGCCTAATGAGGCTCCCAGGCCTGTCACTGCTGTATTAGTATTGCGGCTGGTCATGACCAGCCGTAATACTAATAGACAGAATGTCCCATAGACGGCAATACAGTTGTATTGCCGTCTATGGGACTTGCAATCAAGTGACCGCAAGTTCAAGCCCCCGGGGGGGGGGGGGAATAAAATAGTAAAAAAAAAAAAAAAAAAAAAGCTTTAAAAATATAAATAAAAGTTCTAAATCACCTCCTGTCCCTAGAAAAAATAAATAAATAAATAATAAAAATATATATATATATATATATATATATATATATATATATATATATATATATATATCTCTATCATAAACCACCGGGTTTTTTTTCAATACAAGGTGATCTAAGCAATAGATATTCCCCAAAATGGTATAACTAAAAAGTACAGCTGGCCCCGCAAAAAAACTCTATGCGTCCCCGTACAGCTGCAGGGTCACCTGTCAATGTGGCCTTGCAGCTGTTGCAAAACCACAACTCCCATATATTAAATATTTTACCATTTTTTGCTTCAAAATTTTTTTTCCCTATTTTCCTCCTCTAAAACCTAGGTGCGTCTTATAGTCCAGTGCATCTTATAGTCCGAAAAATACGGTAATATCTCTGGTGATTGTGTCCGTCGGTGGACTCAAAGGCGGCTTGCCAAAGCAGTGGTAACATATGAAACCCGGCGGAACCATTGATTATAATGCAGTCGTTTTTAAACACAGGACAAAGACATTCATGTGGGACTTTTTCCTCGGAGATGGAGACTGCACCACAGATGTGAATGTAGCCTTAGTAAAAGGCCAACGCAAAGCACTCGAAGTCCAAGATGTCAGCTGTGCTTTAGCCATTGTATCTAGTTCAGAAGCTGGCATTCAAGGATCTCTAAGGTGCTTTATGCAGAGCTTTAACTACTAAATCCCTTAATACTTTCATTTAGAAAAATGATTTTATAAAAATATAGTAATATGTTTTTTTTTTCTTATGAAACTGAAGCTATGCTTCAGGCTAGGCTCACATCTGCGTTGGAGAATCTGCTGCAGATTCCACCTAAAATCAGCAGAGAGAATAGTCCTGCAAGAAGCACTTTACTTTCCACTGGTTTCAGTATAAAATCCTTGTTTGGGTTTCTGTTGTTCGGTTCTGAATGTGTATGCAAAAGATGGAGACCCTCTCTACTTTAAAAGCAGCTACACATCGAATCTCACAAACCCGATAGACTGTAATGGGATCCGCTGGTTTCTGCATAAAAACCGGTGAAGCCCATTACAGTCTATGGGATCGGTGCAGGACTTCTCTCTGCCAATTTTAAACAGATTCTGCTGTAGAGTCTCCTACGGACACTCCATCACAAGTGTGAATCCAGCCTTAGATTTTGAGAGTACCTATTTCAATGCAGCAAACCAGTGACAATCTGCTTAGGCATTGTGCTCCAGTGTTGACACTCCCATTGTCCTGTAATGACACTTGGTGACATCATCAGTGTGGCGGCCAGTGATTGGCTAAATGACCTGTGCTGCAGATCATCAATCCATGTGTCAATTTATGGAAAGGATGAAATCCCTGGAATACCCACAACAATTACCAAAGAAAAACCACACCATTCTTGTTATTTTTTTTTAGCCACATGGGAATTTGGATAAATCTGATGCCACATCCCAGGGTAACCCATCTTTTCACCTTCTTCACTCCTCAGTGTTTTGCATTGGAGTTTGTAAGCCAAAACCAGGAATAGAGACTACAAAGAGATCAGGTAAATTAGAAAAACTTCTATTTGTTCTGTGTTTTCCACCTGTCTGAGTTTTTGGCTTCTATACATATGATACAAAATATTGATGTGAAGAAGATCTTAGAGCTCTTTTACACTGATGTATTCAGGTCAAGAAATACAGTTCATGTCTCAGCCGCATTTCCCGGCCTGTCCACCATTCCTCCATCATAATTTATGATACTGTAAGCTGCTGACCTACAGGGGCTCCACTGTCCTGCTCTCACATGATACTGTAAGTACGGGACAGGAGAGGCACAATGGGATCATAAATCACTATAATGCTACAAGTCCCATTCACAGGAGCTGCAGTCAGCAGGGCAATGCGCCTGTATATTTTGTAGCCCAAATATAGTAATGTCAAAGGGCCCTTAAAGTCAAGTTCAGGCCACTAAAACTATATGAAGGAGTTGCATTATGAGCCATGTATGTTACTGTAACATTGGCTTCTTTTACAATCAGCCAGCAAAATGCAGTCTCTACAAGGATATTGGAAGGAGAGCCACTACCAGACTATCCTGTTCAGTCCAGTCATCCAGTTTGCAGAGAACCTTTCAGGCACCTTCACCAGCTCCTTGCATCCTTCACAAGGTGCTGTTCCACTGATTCCAGCACAGTTGGAATACCTCCTCTACCCCCTATCAATCCCGAACACCCAATATGTGAATTAAGCTCTCTATTGTCAGATTGGCGGTTCTGGGAGGGAGCAGAAAGTCCAGGACCACCTACCTGACAGTATAGACACTAATTAGCATATAGAGCTCTGAAGCTACCACAAACGATTGCTTGGGAATGGTGGGGGCGGAATCAGTGGAATGGGGCGTATTGAAAAATGCAAACAGTTGGAGTGATGGAGAGTCCTCTTTCACTATACGGTAAATGGAAAGGTTTATAGGACATACAATCACAGGAATGAAAACAGTGGTTTATTTTTTCTACTGCCTGCAAGTTTCAGACATGTGAAAGAGACAAGCAACTCAATATAGGTGTAGAGACATGTCAATACTGGTGCTTTACATCACTGTTTGACAGCTCACGGCTCATACTGCTGTCAGCAGACCCGTCCTACTTGTCGCCAAGAGCAGCTACAGACCAATGTATAGCTGGCTGATCGGTTACATCTTAGAAGCGGCTCTTAGATTTGGCTGGCACTAGTCAATGTATGCTACACGCAATAGAAAATGTATAGTTTATTTACTATGTTCAAGCCAGGCATAGGTTATACTCACACACTGTGAAAACCCTGGCTCAATTGCAACATGTAAATAGACCTACACACCATGTAACAAGGCACTAACATTATAATAAATAAATTGTGCTTTCCAGCTAGAAACAGATCATCATATCATATCTATACACACAAGGCAACTGCATACTATATCCCAAAGATCTCACACAACCAAACTGAATTGGTTTGTCATACAATAGACGAGGAACATTTTCTCTATTATCTTCAATGGGGAAATCTACAACAGCAAAATCCACATGAAGAAAAAAAAAAAAAAAACTTTGGGAAAGATTTATGAAACTGTCTTAGGCTAACGCCCCACGGGCCGTAATCGCAGCGCTAAAGCCCTGCTGAAAGAACCACGGCGTGAACGCATTGAGGTTCTTTCCGCAGCACTTTTAAGAGAAAGTTTGCAGAGTTTTCCTCTGTGGACTTTCTCTTTCCATTATATCTATGGGAAAGCCGCCAGTGTTTCCGTAGATATAATTGACATGCTGCAATTTGCAAAGCCGCAACGGCTTTGCAAATCGCAGCGTGTCCGCGCTGCGATTTCTTCCACAAAGTGTGCATGGGATTCGCATGAATCCCATCCCCTTTACTTGCACAGAAAAACGCTGCGATTTTTCCCGCAGCGTCTCCGCTGCGGGCAAATCGCGGCATATACGTCCTGTGGGGCCCCGGCCTAAGGGTGCATTGACACGGAGGAAGTTGGCGATTATTCTAGTGTGGACCCCACGTCTTAAGAAAAAAAAAAAAAACTCCCATTAATTTCAATGGGTTCATCGCAGAAAACGGAACCCATTGAAGTCAATGGAGTCTTTCTTTCAGTGCTGATTCTGACACGGGTTTCGTGCGGAATCAGCGCCAACTTCCCCTGTGTGAATGCACCCTAAGGCTGAGCCCACACACTGCAGAAAAGCTGTTTTTGTTGCAGATTATTCTGCCGTTTTCAGAGACATCGCCAAAAGCTGTTTAACCACTTCTGGACCGCCCATAGACAGACCAGACAGAAATAGGACCTGTCCTGAGTTTTGTGGCCTGAACATGGATTCACGTAATACGTAGTCATGTGCATGGGCAAAAAGAAATTAATGGGCCCGTGTTATCCGGGTACTAGCACACAGTCATGTGCAAGGGGCCTAAAACAAAATAGGGTCAATTTATGAAGACTCACATTACTCAAACCAGTCTTCATACTCCTAAAGCTGACAGCGGGTGCACCTCACACAGAAATTTGGAGCTTTTTTGAGGTAAATTACATCTCAAAAATTGGCTGCAAATTCTGCCTGGAATCCCCCTGATCCACCATGCTGCAGATTCAGAACCCATGGTACAATGCTCAGGCGCGCCACACATTCAGACATGTATACACATGTCAGAATGTGAGCACTCAAAACAGATCCCATTCACTTCAATATGTGCCGGCTTACGGGCGCTACACATTGAAATCAATGGGAGGCTTTTTTACCCATTGATTTCAATGTGTACCACGCATAAAACAGAACCCATTGAACTCAATGGGATTCTGTTTTGCAGCGTTGATCCTTACACGAGTTATTGTGGCAAAAACAGCGCAACAAAACTGTATGAATGCACCCTAATTCAGTAAACCCACAGTGGAAAGCCAAAGGGGACCAGAATTTAGAGAGGAATCTGAGGCAAGAGAACCAAATTCCTGACTCATTTATTTCTATGGCCCGATATACACAACCGTGTATTTTCATAGCCCAGTGTATGGGGCCATAAGCCGGGAACAAAACCCAGGACAGGTCCTGTGCTCACTAGCCTCAATGAATAGGGTTGCAGAAGCAGGCACCACACATATGCCATCCATGTGCAGTTCAAACATGGCCCGACCACACACAAGTGCATGTCACCTTAGAGAGTGTTCTAAATCTGACCCTTATGTGTGTGTGTTTTTTGGCAGCACAAAGGTTGCCATTGTGCATTTATTTATTTTTATACAGTCAACAGGTCAAATGCAGCTACTGAAGTCCATGGTGAGAAAGCCACCAGCAACCACAAATCCAGCAAATTGGATTATAAACCATGCGTTGTCTTGTGATTCTAATGTGACTCCATAGACAGTTAGCAGATGTCATGTCGCAGGGCAGCAATGTGATCCTCATATTGTGTGACACAAATCGCTGTATAGCCCTAACCTAAACCTCTATTTGTATGAATGCAGGTCTTCCCATTTACCTAAAGTCCACTTCTGTATACAGCAATTTGTACATAACATGCCTTTGCCCATGACAGACCACACTATATTCAATAGGATCCTTCATGCGGCACTAGTGTCATATGATGACTCTGGCACTGCCATCCCATAAAGACACTATGCACACAGCATGGGTACACAATAGGTACGTGGTAAAGCAGCATGCCTCCAGGCGCCCAGGCCACAAGACTGGAGTGAATAGGACCTGTCCAGAGTTTTGCCCCAAGCCATAGGATATAATGGGTCAGATACAGCTGGTGTGCACAGCACTATACAATGCAGGTGTGATCAGGGTCTTGAGGTCAGTAGCTGCCATCCTGTAACAGGTGCCTTGCTGGGAGCTCTATGGGGAGAGGCTGGGCACACTGGCCATAGGCTACAATAGCTTTATTTCTCATCCTGCCCATCCATGTTACTATGTACACAACTACTACATCGGTGCCCCAAAGGGAGGATTCCGGGCTAATACATTCTACTGCCATATGTCACATGAGACAAGTAACAGGTATTCATGGGCAAACTACGGCCTCCAGCAGCAGCAAGTGGGTAGATCTAATAAGCCGATACACCGCATCAGGCCGTATTTATACCGCAGCGCCAGCTCTTGCCACAGCACGTTCACAGTTTGCGTTTATAGATTTGTTTTTAGATCCCATAATTGCGCAGGCACGCGCAGAGGGAGGAGCAAACCACAAGCCGGGGGCGCGCGCCCGTACCAGACGCTAAGTGGGAAAGGGCGGGAAGGTGGCCTCTTCAACATCACCGCGCATGCGTTACGCTGTGCCATAGCCCAATGTACGGCTGCGCTAGGTAAAACACAAACTCTGCGCAGGCGCGCTACGCTTCACGATAGGAAGAGGAGGGGGTGTCGGGAACGCGCAGGAAGATTGTTGTGGGGAGTGCGCGTTTCCGCGGGATGTGCCGTTATACCTCTGTTGGTAGCAGAAACTCATAGACACACTCACCCCTTTTAGCCGCTTCATAAGTGTGCTCTTCTGGCCGCTTTTAGCTAAACCCCGCTCCTCAAGCGCCGCCCGTAAGTCGGTGACCCGAAGGCTGTCCAGCGGCCTCCCGTCTAGCGTCACATCCTCTAGTTCTGCCATTTTCTGCGCCTTCGTGCAGTGCAACCCAGTTAGAAAACGGAGGACCGGCTGCGGGGCGCTATACGACCGACTTCGGCCGATCCCGCTGCGTGACGTCAGCCTCGGGCACTTCCGCCTCTAAGCTCGGGTCTAGTCGGAGAACCTCTGCCCCCACCTTCCTTTTACGTCACATTCGCTCAAGCTTACTAGGCCCCGCCTCCGCCTGCTGTAATATTCTTGGTAAGTCGGGATATGTTGTGGACTTTATATAGAACAACAGCTACATCTAGCGGCCATTTCAGAGTACTGTTTGTACGTGTGCAGAGCTCGTACACTGGCTGTAGTTTCCATTCCCTTTAGTTCCTCTACTGCTGTCCTTAATGCGACACCTTGAGGCTGGAGAGAGAATTGCCATCTCTTATCCTGTGATTTCCTATGAAGCTGCAGCAATTTTTTTCATATTTTTGCTGTTTTCTGCACACCTTAGTCTCTCCTCATATCTATGTTGTCGTTTGTTTTGTAAATGGAAGCACGACAGTCCCCGTAGATTTATGATGAATTCACATGTGGCTGCTTTGTAGAATTTGATGCCACTGTCCCATTCATGTCTATGTTTACTGCAGAATCCCTATTCAGTCACTGAAATTTCTGCAATGATGGGGTTCACATGATAGTATGCTTTTGTTTATTCCAAAAAAATGAAAATGGGTGTCCTTTTTTCTGTTTTTAGCACTAATTAAAGGGATCCTATCACTCAGACACAATTTTTTTGTAGGTACCATGTCGGAATAGCCTTAAGAAAAGCTATTCTTCTCTTACCTTTTGTCGTCTTCTCCGCGCCGACGTTTGCCTACAATCCTGTTTTTTCCGTATGCAAATTAGCTCTGTCGCAGCACTGGGGGCGTCCCCAATGCTGCAAGAGAACTCTCTCCAGCGCCGCCTCCATCTTCGTCAGTAGCATCCTCTTCAGCCTCTTCTTCCGGCGGTGGCTTGTAACTTCTAGGCCTTGGGCAGAGCAGACTGTGCATGTCCACAGGCCACGAGAAAATGGCCGCTTGCACAGTATTGTAAGCCTCTGCCCGAGGCCTAGAAGTTACAAGCCACCGCCGGAAGAAGAGGCTGAAGATGATGCTGCTGATGAAGATGGAGGCGGCGCTGGAGAGAGTTCTCTCGCAGCATTGGGGGGACACCCTCAGTGCTGTGAGGGAACTAATTTGCATACCGAAAAAAAACGGGATTGTAGGCGAACGGCAGTGCGGAGAAGACGGCGAATGGTAGGAGACAAATAGCCTTTCTTAAGGCTATTCCGACGTGGTACTTAGAAAAAATCATGTCTGAGTGATAGGATCCCTTTATCAGATTCTAAAAAGCATAGTGTGAATGGTCCCTTAGTTTCAGTTGGAGGAGCCACTGTTTTGAGGAAATAAGGCTGTGTATAGCACTAACTTTTTTATCATAGGTAGTGAAATCTAAAGTAATCCCTGAAACGGATGACAACCAAACCTTAAGGCTGAGGCCCCATGTGCGAAACCCAACCACACATTGCAGGAAATTACACACAGCAGACATGCTGCAATTCCCAAAACCATTGCGAATTTGGAAATGCCGCCGGTTTCCCTATAGGTATAACTATAACAGTCTGCAGGGGAAACCTCTGTGCACTGTCTGTGAAAAGTGCTTTTTCACTGCAGCCTGCTACGTGGGGCCCTAAGTGTAAAAGGGTATTGGCATACTCTTACCAGAAATCAGTAAGACATGCCATAACATAACTGACCACAGTCGTCAATTTAGAGCAGACCAGACATGGCAGAGAAATGGGGATACCGGTTATTCAGGACAACCACACCTATTCAGTAGTACTTCTGGTTTGGGAGGCATTTTAGACCTACTTGCACTTGACAATGAAAAAAAAAATTAAAAATGGATCAAACTTTCCCGCTTGCGAAAAAAAGAAGCGAGCTGCCCTTTCTTCAGGCAGATTCCGCCTGAAGAAAGGCCCATTCATTTGGGCCTAATCCGGAGCGGAATACTGCAACTGGATGCTGGTGCACTGTATGCACTGCATCGGCATCCAGTCGCGGCTAGCCATTTTTTGGACCGGATTCTGAGGTGGCCCCTGCATCCAAATCCGGTCCAAAAAACTCCCCCGTGAACCCGGGCTAATATTTCTGGTGCTTCTTATGTGATCCCTTGTGCCAGAAGTAAAATATACTACAGATTAGTTTAAGTTAGAGAAAATCTGACGGACTGAAGTATTTCTGCCACATTGAAAATTGGTCCATGTGCCAAAAATATTCCAGTTTTGTGGTATTAAACAGGACCTCATGCATAAATTTTTTTCTAATAAAACACAACCAAATAGGTGGTTGAGGTGTTGAAGAACCTCCTTGAAGGGACAACCACACCCTTGTTGTTTCCTTCTGTGCCTAGTAATATGATCTTGTAAGATACTGCCTGCCCAGATTGTACAATAAATCAAATCCCTCCTTTGTCTCATCATCCCACCTAAGATCATTGTATCTTCCCATCTAGTAGGATTATATTTGAGAATGACTTTTCACATTTTCTTAGATCTTCCCTTTGGAAAGTCTTCCGTACTGTTGTGACACTCCCAAAATCAGACAGACAAGGGCAGAGATCTTTAGGATCTTTTAGTTTACAAACCATAGAAATAAGCAAAGACTGTCTTTTATTGTATTCAGAATAGTGGGCTGCCTTCTTCTCTGACTGGTTCTGCTATGAGAACAACTACATTGTAAATTCAATGAGTGCTGTATCTGTCTGAAACTGGCCATACACATATTTCAATGGAACCAGCCTCACAGATAATATGTGTGGGGCTCCTCCAAATTTCCTTAGTGGCAGATGTGCCAGGAAAGAGAATGTTCTAGCTGTTAGGGTCCATTCACACGGGGTAAACTCATTTTGGCACAATACACGTGTAAAGAATACACGTGTAAAAATAAGACTCCTATTGACTTCAATGACATTTTTATACGTATAAAAACATGTCAAAAAAACACGTTGCGTTTTCTGGTGTTTTTAAATGTGTAAAAATGTAATTGAAGTCAATAGGAGTCTTATTTTTACACGTGTATTCTTTACACGTATATTGTGCCAAAATGAGTGTGCATTTACTCCGTGTGAATGGACCGTTAAGGTTAAACCTTCCCAATACCCTGCTCTCACAAGAGGCGCCTTCTAGTGGATTAGACTATCCTTCCACATTAGATGCATGTTAGCTAAATCGAAACCATTACGACAGAATATGTATGAGGCACATCCCACTCTTCTCCCCCCAACAGCAGATGGGTCAGGCAGTTGGATTTCATCATGTCTAAACCCCTTGTTCTAAGATATATAAGTCAATGCCAAAAGTGTCTGGCAATGGCTTTCTCCCCTCTACACATTCAGAACATATGGATGCTCATCTGAGCTGAGCAAGCATGTATATGAGAAGAGAGGAGTGGGTTATTACTGCTTCGGTCATCTCCTTTACATACTACATAGTGCTAAATGAGCGCAGTGGGTCAGCTAAGTGGCAGAGCGGTCTTAGCTGACTCGTATTCGCTCTGCCAGTGACTGTTGTCACATGGAGGGGATTTTTTTAATGTATTACTGGGACTTCTATGGATATTACAGTGGAAAAATGCAATAAGAAGAAAAAAAAGTTCATATGTTCTCCGGGGGGCCCTTTATGATCTCATGAAAGAAACAGTATGCAACAAAAGCAAATACAAGTACATCTGAAAATAAATTGAATAAAAATTTTAAAAAAGGCTCCCGTCAATGTAAAGAGTATCATTGGTAGCCCAACAATTTAAAAAGATAGAGTCTTTAATATAATACATACAAAAAGGCAAACATTTGTTTGGGCATTAGTCCTTTTCAGATGTAAGGTCAATAAGGGGTAATTTTCCCTGTCTTTCCAGAAAAGCTACACTAATATGGTACCAACCTGCTCCCTTTAATAACGGAGCACTATATAGTACAATATACCATTCATGGCATTGCCATACATTTTTATAGGTCTGAGTCTGATCTCTAGGACCCTCATCTATGGAAAGAACAGGGGCCTTGTGCACCATTTAACAGTGGGCCCATGTTCCCCATTCCCTGTTCTCTATGTCTTTTATATTGCTTCCTAGACTCAGTCTCTGATGTTATATTTATATTTGCTTAGTCTGTCCCTTGTCTTTCAGATTATGACTGAGGAGGCCATTCCTATCTCTTATGTCCCGACACAAGAAATACGATGTGTTCTACACTGGTTCTCTGAATGGACAGAACAGCAACGGAATCGCTTTCTGCAGGATCTTCTGTGCAAAGCAGTGCCTGGGAAACTGTGCTTGCTCCTTGAAGGACTGGGCTCCTTACAGCTGTCTGCACCCCCACCAAGCCTTTTTCAGTGTCAAATGAGACTTTGGGATCAGTGGTTCCAAAGCTGGGATGAGGATGAAAGAAACGAATTTTTGCGACAACTGGAACAGCAGGACCCAACCTTTGTGGCCCAGTTTTACAAGGAGGTGGCAGGAACTGCAGGCAAGGCCTAACTCGGCCAGAAGAACTGAAAATATAAAGCATGACAATCCAGTCTTGCAATAGGCCAATGCAGAGCATGCACAGGAGGAATGCTTGCTAAAGTGACTGTTCCCCTGGCATGTGCTTTCATTGTTTGCTGGCAGCACAACCCTTATTACACATGGCAATGTGCTACCAGTGAACAATAATTTTCTGCCCTGCTGAAAGCAAGTGCTCACTCAATTGAATGGACAAACACACATTGATTGGGTGATCGGCTGCACTATTAGGTTATGGCCCCACATAGTGGGCCACAGCAAAAAATAGTGCAGCACTTTTCACAGAAAGTCCGCAGAGTTTTCCTCTGTGGACTTTCTACTTCAATTATACCTATAAGGAAACCAACGGCGTCTCCGTAGGTGTAAGTGACATGCTGCAATTTCCAAAACTGTGACTATTTTGGAAACCACAGCGTGTCCGCTGTCCATATTTTTCCGCAAGGTGCGGATGGAACTCGCTAGAAAATGCTGTTATTTTTTTCTGCAACGTTTCTGGTGCGAGAAAACCGCTGCGTTTGCGCCACATGAGACCCCAACCTTAGACTGATTATCTATTCCTGATAATCACTTGAACAATTTCTGGGTCTGATAACATCCTTAGAATGTAGGGCATAATAAAATGAGGCTGGACCACTGGAACATATGAGAGCTTTATTGAATTCAAGTCTGAATGGTTTTGTAGCCTCTCATGCCTTGCAGTTGTCTTATGTTTCTAACACTACATATGAAGAGTGTTTGTTTTGTGTTTTGTTTTTTTTTACTTACTGTTTTTGGGAAACATGTTTGGAAAAGACTCATTATACTAAAAGGAGACCGTATGAAAGCAGTTACGTGCAAATGGTTTCAGAACTTTAATCTCTTTGGCATTTTCTAGTCCTTTCTATTAAAATCCACATTTGCAGTAGTTTGGATTTCTTTCTGTTAATCTCAAAAATGAAGAAATGTTATCCTTTATTTACTGCTGTTATGAGGTGAATTTTCTGCCCTCTCTAGAGAACACTCACTCTCTTATTTCATGGCTGTGAATGGTAACTGTCTCTTACTTGCAAGACTCTAGACCTGTGTTTACACCAGCAGACTGTAAGAATCAGCATTGCACAGAACAAGACCCCAATGCCACCTCCAATTAGCCCAACTTGATTGAGAATGTGGTTATGAGAGCCCGGGGACAGGAACCTGTGGAGATTAAAATAGAGTTACTCAGCATATGGGTATATGGCGATGTTGGCCACAACAGGTGTTGCTTGACCAAAATTCACTCTTTTTCTATGTCACATTGCAGTGTAATGAACCCTGCTGGATTTAACTCACTTTTCATTGTGCTGCAGTTGAGCATAGTGAATTATGATAGTCTATTATCATTGGTTTCGTGAAGATTTATGTGTAGACCTAGCCTATGTTAGAAATGATAGAGAGACTTGAGCAGAGACAGTACATAATACCAATGACTCCCTAACCTAGGCCACATTAGTACTTTCTTTCCACATCTGCCCATGAGTTGTGTGTGATATTGCACTTTATTCCTATTCACTTCTATGGAGCTGATCTTCAGTACCAGACATGACTTATGGACAGGCGTGATGCTGTTTCTGAAAGAAAGGGGCCATGTTTTTCTAATGCTGGACAACCCCTCTAACTTGCTGTATAGGAAGAGCATAACCATCCAGAATATAGCAATAACTTCTGGCAGTAGCTCTGGGCACTACACATCCAGCTTTGTCCAGTTCATATACATGACTAGATCCCATCCAGCCAATACTTTACAGGGAATCAAGTGAATCAAAAAAATTGGTTCACCATGAGGAAATCTAATGAAACCCATACTCATCTGTTTAATCATTTGCAACTATAAACCCAAACACCAACATCACGTACCCGAACACCCACATCACCACTTCAACCTGCGTTAGCTTCTGCGGAGTTTGGAACAGCATTACTGAAGCATATAAACAAAGCCCAGTGGGGGGATTCAATGGGTGAATATAGGTTCTTTTGTTTTCTCGTGGTGGGCAAGTTTTTTAAACCTTTCCAACCACACTTGCAGGGTTAAAGCGCAATAGAGGCTACAGCAAGTAGATAGCGTGTCAAAGATGGTGTGTAAGATACCAGCCTACTGAACAAAAATAAGTGTGTATTAATACAGTTACATGACAAATGGAAAGCAGCCTGGATAAGATTCAGAAGACAACAGATCAGGGTGAGGACACCTATTCAGGTTTCTGCTGAAATTTTTAAAGCGAACACCAGATGTGGATCATATAGAGTGAGAAACTTTGAAGAATAGATGGTTCAAATCGGGAGAGTGAAAACTCCTGCACAGAGGACTTTTCTCTCCGCCGGTTTCAGTATAGAACGGTGGCAACCCGGCGGACCCCATTATAGTCTATAGCAGGGGTAGGGAACCTTGGCTCTCCAGCTGCTGTGAAACTACAACTCCCAGCATGCTCCATTCACTTCTATGGGAGTTCCAAGAACAGCAGAGCAAGTATGCATGCTGGGAGTTGTAGTTTTGTAACAGCTGGAGAGCCGTACGTTCCCTACCCCTGGTCTATAGGGTCTGCGAGTAACTGCTGTTTTAGCGGAAAGGAGACCTCAGTGATGAGGAGCCCAGCACAAGTGTGAACCTAGCCTTACCTATATTCTCTGGGTTGTTACCATTACAGCGATACCAAATTTGCATAGTATATATTTTATGGTTTAACAACTTTAAAAAAAAATTCAAAACTTTGAAACGAAAATATTTTTCTTGGAGTTGCCATATTCAGACACCTATAACATTTTTAGATTTCTGTATATACGGCAATTTTTTTTTTTTTTGTGGGGAGGGGGGGTGGAGATGAAGTATTTTATGAATAACATTTTGAATAAAAAGAGATCAAAATATTAGACATTTCCCAATTTTTTTGGAGAGGCTAGACAGAGAAAAATGGCAGTTTGCCACTGTGAATTTTTTCCCACTACAGAGTTTTATTATCAAAGTAATACCATACCTGATGGTGATAGTGGAAAAGTGCGGCGACTCATATGTTATAGGAGAATCTGTGAGATTCATAACTGCTGAATGAGGAGAAGATCCAGAGGGGTGTGGACGGCAACTGTTAGGTCCTCCAACCATGAGGACAAATGATAAGTCTTTGTCCAATTGAGTGGAAGCGTGTAGGAAGCATCTGTCAAAAAAATGATTCTTTTAACAGAAAGAAATTATTTATAGGCTGTTTCCTCCAAAAAGAAGGTGGTGTGATATAAACCTCAAAATACAAGCAATGAATTTGGGTTAATGGACATCATTGTACACTTATCAGATGCGTGGGTACCCATTGGCATGGCATGCAAGTTGAACATATTCTATGATAAAGCCGGTGTCACTTATTTCTAGCAGGACTGAACCCTTATATCACCTTTGAACTCCAGCATGCTGGGCAATGACTCCTAGGACTTCTTCTGTTAGCAGTTTCTTCATGTTGGTAGTCCAGTTGGGAATCTGCACAGTTCCTAACTGCACTCTTATTCCTGGACTAGTTACTGGAGGACTGAAGCTGTATAAGGGGGTGGTGGTGGAAACAGGGGTTGGAATAGGAGGCTGATCAAATCCCAAACAGAATCGTCCATCAGGACACAGTATAACACCTTCATAACCTTCAACCTGTAAGAGAAGAGATTAAATATATTCAGAAACATCTGCACTAGAAATGGCAATCTTGTCTTCTCCTGTTCACACTGGCATCAGTGATTCTGGGTCTACTCTATCTGCATTTTTTCATTGGAAATGGAATCCTAGCAGATTTTATTTTAGTTTTTGGGGTTTTTTATTGTCAAGGTTCTGTGATTTCAGCTTATTTTATTAGGGAGAATGGTGTAAATCAATACAATATCCTGATTGTGAAATTCAGGAGAATCCTGATGGATTGATAATACACACTCAAAAAAATTTAAAAAAAAAAAGTTAAAAGAATTGTGAAGATTATAAGGGTTCAGTAATAAAGTATAAATTATATCAACCTTTGTATTCTGTTAAAGAAGATCTTTCATTGTCCTGGGGTACATGCGGTTTTATATACCTCTAGAAAGCCAAGAGTGCATTGAATTCAGCGCACTGTCGGCTTTTCCGTTATGTGCCCCTGAGCAAGAGCTATTGGCGCCATTACTGATAGCTCTTCACTGTCAGAAGGGTGTTCCTGACAGTCTAGCTGGGAATGCCCCCTCTGACAGTACAGGCCTATGGATGAGTACTGTCAGGAGGGGCGTTCCTCATAGCCCAGCTAGACTGTCAGGAACACCCTTCTGACAGTGAAGAGATATCGGTAATGGCGCCAATAGCTCTTGCTCAGGGGCACATAACGAGAAAGCCAACAGTGCTCTGAATTCAATGCACTCTTGGCTTTCTAGCGGTATATAAAGCCGCATGTGGCCAAGGACATTAAAGGTCTTTAAGATAACGGTGAAAAAAATATTTGTGACCATAGACTGAAATTGGTACGTATCGCACAAAAAAAAATTGTGAAATACTCCGTATGTACAGAGGTACACTTTGCTCATAGAACAAAACAGCTCCATGTGTCCAAAGGGAGGCTAAATGGTTTGTAGTAAAGCAGTCATACAGACTCTGTCAATGTAGATGAGCCTTAACATGGTGGAGGACTCATTCAAAGTATAGAAATGATCTATCAGTTACCTCGATCCACTTTCCAGCCGGGCAGTCTGTCCATTGTGAACCTTGAACTTTAATCTGGAAATTGTTTGGAGCTATGCAGCGATGCAGGTAACAACGTCCTTTGACCTTTTCATGCTTCATTTCCTATTACATATATATGTAGGAAGGAATATTTTATTTTGGAATATACTACAGATCTGTGACCGGTTTCACACATTTACTTGCCTGCACCCCTCGGAGTTTAGAGAATATCATCTCACTAACAAATATTTCTATAGGATTGTATTGTTGTCACTGCACATGACTACATTTAGCATTTAGAAGTTATTCAAGTCTAAATAAATCAGATGTACAAGTAGCATGTGCAATTGTAGAACTAAAGAGAAGGTCTGCCGGGGCCACACGGTGGCTCAGTGGTTAGCACTGCAGCCTTGCAGCGCTGGAGTCCTGGTGTTTAAATCCCGCCAAGGGCAAAAACCATCTGCAAACAGTTTGTATGTTCTCCTTGTGTTTGCATGGATTTCCATCCCATATTCAAAAAAAGAACACATACTGATAGGGAAAATGTACATTGTAAGCTCTATGTGGCGGTCACAATCTACATAAAAAAATAAAGAGAAGGTCTTCTTCCAAGGTAGGCTTCAGTGGTATATTTATGCATAGCCACTATATGACTTCTCAGGCCTATTTTCTACTAAAATGTCCTACAATGGGCATTTGTCACCTATCCACGAGTTAAATACAGTCCTATGAAAAAGTTTGGGCACCCCTATTAATCTTAATCATTTTTAGTTCTAAATATTTTGATGTTTGCAACAGCCATTTCAATTTGATATATCTAATAACTGATGGACACAGTAATATTTCAGGATTGAAATGAGGTTTATTGTACTAACAGAAAATGCGCAATATGCATTAAACCAAAATTTGACCGGTGCAAAAATATGGGCACCTCAACAAAAAAGTGACATTAATATTTAGTACATCCTCCTTTTGCAAAGATAACAGCCTCTAGTTGCTTCCTGTAGCTTTTAATCAGTTCCTGGATCCTGGATGAAGGGATTTTGGACCATTTCTTTCTACAAAACAATTCAAGTTCAGTTAAGTTAGATGGTCGCCGAACATGGACAGCCCGCTCTCAAATGATCTGAAAACAAAGATTGTTCAACATAGTTGTTCAGGGGAAGGATACAAAACGTTGTCTCAGAGATTTAACCTGTCAGTTTCCACTGTGAGGAACATTGTAAGGAAATGGAAGACCACAGGGACAGTTCTTGTTAAGCCCAGAAGTGGCAGGCCAAGAAAAATATCAGAAAGGCAGAGAAGAAGAATGGTGAGAACAGTCAAGGACAATCCACAGACCACCTCCAAAGAGCTGCAGCATCATCTTGCTGCAGATGGTGTCACTGTGCATCAGTCAACAATACAGCGCACTTTGCACAAATAGAAGCTGTATGGGAGAGTGATGAGAAAGAAGCCGTTTCTGCACGTACGCCACAAATAGAGTTGCCTGAGGTATGCAAAAGCACATTTGGAGAAGCCAACTTCATTTTGGAAACAAAGATTGAGTTGTTTGGTTATAAAAAAAGGCGTTATGCATGGCGTCCAAAAAGAAACAGCATTCCAAGAAAAACACTTGCTAGCCACTGTAAAATTTGGTGGAGGTTCCATCATGCTTTGGGGCTGTGTGGCCAATGCCGGCACCGGGAATCTTGTTAAAGTTGAGAGTCGCATGGATTCCACTCAGTATCAGCAGATTCTTGAGAATAATGTTCAAGAATCAGTGACGAAGTTGAAGTTACGCCGGGGATGGATATTTCAGCAAGACAATGATCCAAAACACCGCTCCAAATCCTCAGGCATTCATGCAGAGGAACAATTACAATGTTCTGGAATGGCCATCCCAGTCCCCAGACCTGAATATCATTGAACATCTGTGGGATGATTTGAAGCGGGCTGTCCATGCTCAGCGACCATCAACCTTAACTGAACTTGAATTGTTTGTGCAAAATACCTTCATCCAGGATCCAGGAACTGATTAAAAGCTACAGGAAGCGACTAGAGGCTGTTATCTTTGCAAAAGGAGGATCTACTAAATATTAATGTCACTTTTCTGTTGAGGTGCCCATACTTTTGCACCAGTCAAATTTTGGTTTAATGCATATTGCACATTTTCTGTTAGTACAATAAACCTCATTTCAATCCTGAAATATTACTGTGTCCATCAGTTATTAGATATATCAAACTGAAATGGCTGTTGCAAATACCAAAATATTTAGAACTAAAAATGATTAAGATTAATAGGGGTGCCCAAACTTTTTCATAGGACTGTATCTATTCCCACTGTTGAGACCCCCAGCGATCACTAAAACAACACTCCGATGCCTCCAGTTTCTCCACACATGTCACTGTCTGAAAGGATCAACAGAGAGCCTACCAATGCTTAATACCCCTGGGGCTGACTAAGCTCTGTTCTCATCTGTATCCATCAGACCCATAGACATTGAAGGGAGCTTGGCTATCCCTCCACTGAAACTGTAGGTGTCTGATGTTAAGTATTGAGGGTTAGGGACCACCTCCAGTGACCAGTCATTTATCACCTGTCCTGTGAATAGTGAGAAATGTCCATTGTGTTCCATTTGGTGAGATTTGCTATATGTCTTTTATAATATGTGTAATTTTCTCTATTTACTGTGAGGCTGGACGCATAGTGTGCTAGTATGAAGCATGTAGACAAGAATCCAATGAAAGATTTGTCACCTTTGTAAGGTTGGAGAAGAAGCAGCGACTCTGGAGGTGGTATATTTCATCTGATCCTTGGCTTTCTTGTTTTAGCCAACACTCCCCCTACAAACAAAGTTACGTTTTGAACGGGTGGAAGGGAATATTTGGTGTTCAGAAACAGATGCACAGTTTACAACTTACCCCATGTGGGAGTGGTTTATAAATATGGCAGCCATCCATAAATGCATCTGTTGAGCAGTTACCCTTGTCTAAATGGAGATGGTGGCAGCCAATATCACTGTGGAAAGAGGTGCTATTAGAAAAACTACATACAGTTTGCATTATGGTAAAATCGATATACGGCAGCAGTGAGAAATGGTCTTCTAGGGGGTTGGTTCTCTCAAAGAGGTGTAAGCCGATGGCTGGTCAGGTAATGAAGGGGGTGTACATATCATCCAGACTGCTAAGATGGGTGAGATGAGAAAACTCCAGAAGGAATGTTTGTTCTCAGCAGACAACTTTCATCTGCTGAGCATTTTGGTAAATGCTCAGTATTGGGCTGGATTTTTAGGAATAACAGGTAGGTTGGTAGTGAGAGCTGTCATTCCACCCCCCTCCAGTCCACACTTTGGGGATGATCCGGCAGCGACTTAGCTGCAGAGAGTCTCCTCGTCAAGGATACTTAAGAAGCCAACTCCAGCAGCAACACTTTGGCAAAGTTTGGCTGGAGAGCTGACAGAGAGGTCATATTTTTGGAGCTGCGTCCTGAATGATTCTACTGGCTTTTGGATTTCTGTTATTCTAGGTGAGGTAACCTATTCTATGTTTAGTTAGAGCCTAGCCAGGCAGGTATTTATTTTTTGTATCGCTTCCTTTTGTTGCTGCACTATATTTTTGAGTGAAAATAAATTTTACCTTTGTTTTGGACTAAAGAAACTGGACTTTTGTGTGTATGCCACCCCACCTAGCAACCCCAGACCCTGACAGAGGATATACCCTGTATTCAGAAAATAGGGGCATTGAAAATCCATCATAGAAGAATCTTATCTAGATGGGGGTGGTCATCTCAAAGCAGGGATCTGTTGGACAGGTTTTACAGTCTATGTGTCTATGCCATGCTTGCTAGCACTCACCCTTCAACTCTACAGAAGAAACCTGATAATCGTTCTTGACATGTAGAAGGTAGGCCAAAGGAAGCACCAGCTCCTGAGAAGAAACCATGTGTTAGAATGTTTGGCTGTAGTCATTCCTACTATGTATTCTTACCCATAACATAAGAAAAAAATCAAGATTATTGGGGATAAGTAACATGTGAAATGTTCGCACCTTTTCCCCATACTAATTGATGGTTGACACTCATATTCACCAAATACCAGCCCATATCTTGAAATGCAGCTAAAGTGATTGGATCCAAGAATGTGAGATGTGGAGGACTAAGCGAAGCTGTTAGGATGGATCCTTGCATAATTCTTGCTTCCCAGTGGGACGAAGCCGAGCCTTCCTGTAACAGTCCACAAAAGGGTGAAAGCCATTTTCTTTTATTGTACAATTCATTAATAAATAATGTCTCAATAAATCTCTGAAAGGGCATATCATCTTATATTATTTCACATGGTTATTGTGATTCACCCATAAGGGTCCATTCACACTGAGTTTTTTGGCGAGGATTTTGGCGCTCAAATCCATGTGGAAAAAAAGCCTCCCATTGACTTCAATGGATTCTTTTTTCCGCTAGTCAATAGGAGGCTTTTTTTCCACGTGGATTCTGAGGCAGATTCAGCGTCAAATTCAGCGCCAAAAAACCCTGTGTGAATGGACCCTAAAGATGCAGTACAATTTGTCTAATCTGGCAGATAGATTGGAGTCTGGCACAGAAATCTACTCAATGGCCGTTTGCGTACAGAGACAGTTCATATGAATACAAAAACTGGTATCATTGGTCACATGTTAGGGTAGGTGAGTATCATTTTTTTTAATTTTAGCCCACCTCTGTCCTCCCCTAAACTTTCTGGTTTTTTTGGGAAAACCCTTTTATATATTTATAACCTATCCTTAGTGTTATCAATATCACTTCTGTGGGGGCTTGTGTGCAGCATTCTGGCAACCATTGTGGCCTCTTCACTGCCAAGAACGGGGCAGTACACTCCATAGCAACCACACTTGGTATTGCAGCTCAGGACTGAGCTGCCAAGAGGCCATGTGATCAATGAAGCAGATACGGCGCTCACCTGAACAGCTCATTGATGGGGGTGCTAGGTCTCAGAAAAACCCTATAAAGGCATTCTATAATAAACAACCGTCATCCAGATGTTAACTCACTTCAACATGATTGTTGATGCAGTATAGGTAATCCAGACAGTAGATAATTTTTAGTGCAGATTTTGCTGCAACATCCATATGTTGTATGTTTTGTAGATGGCAGAATGCAAGAAGTTCAGTTTTTGAAAAATTGATCCTTAGTAGAGATGAGCGAGTATACCTCCCCTGCATAGTTATTGGTGTAAAAAAAAGCGCCAGGGAAGATGGGAAGGGAATCAAATGTTTTCCGTGTGGTATTTGACCGAGGACACCAATAACAATGCAGGGGAGGTATTCGATCGAATACTACTCGCTCATCTCTAATCTTTAGGTAGAGACAGTAGACCAGGGGTCCTCAAACTGCGGCCCAAGGGCCACATGCGGCCCTCCAAGCACTTCTGTCTGGCCCCGCCGACAACACCGGCAGGCGTGCATTTATAATGAAGCTCCTGGGGAGCTCGGGCCAGGCCATGGAGCACACTTCACTATAAATTTGGAGGGCACAGTTCCCGATGTCTGTGCGACCTGCTCTGCTTCCGGCCCACTGTTTAAAAAGTTTGAGGACCCCTGCAGTAGACAAACAATCGCTAGTGTTCTGTAGTAGTGCAGGGGTGATGTCATGAGATGAGGTATATAATTGGTTACCAAAAATTATCCCTTTATGGGAGCAGAATCCCTCAAAAACATTGCTTTGTAATTGGAAGAAGCAGTGGTGGGGTTATTTGCTTTATTTTATTTTCATTATGCCAAGAGAGTGGCAGCGGTAATCGGCACTGCCAACTATAGAATTTGTAGAAAAAAAATTTGTTGTACAGCATTAAAAAATGCATGATGAATAAGTGACTTCATAAAAATCCATCAAATATGCAGCACCAATGAGTGACAATTTTGTCACACACTATCAGCATGCCTGGCCAACCAGCTGAAAAACCAAGAATATACTCGGAAATGGAACAGAATCTATGAATGTGGTGACAATTTACCGAATTTTAAGAAAAATTTGGGGCACACTATCAGCATGCTTGGCCTGACTGTCAGCTGAAAAACCTAGAATATCTTTTGACATGCAAAGGATTCTGTGACCCTGAAAACAAGGAAGAAAAGAACCAGACTAATCCTGCCTGTTATCCCTGCATGGGAGCACATGCCATATCAATATTGTGTTGGCAGAGTGGCAATTGACAGAATTTCAAGGAAAAGTTGTGGCACACCATCAACGTTACTGCCATTCTTAAAAGTGATAAATAATTGAGTATAGAAAAAATTACAAAAAAATAACCAAATTAGACCTCAAATAAGTATGGTGCTTCTTAATTGTTGAACCTTGTGATATTATGCCGGGTTCACACGTAGTTTTTTGAGTCAGATTTTGAAGCAGGTAGCCGCGTCAGAATCCGGACCAAAATCCGCCTGTCGCGGCTTTCCGCTCCGGATTAGGCCCAAATGAATGGGCCTAGTCTGGAGGGATTGTCTTGATACGGACGCCGCGGCGGTTCCCGCGTCAAAATTCGGACCACAAATCTGTGTGAACTCAGCATTAGCAGGCAAAAGATTACGGCCACATATAGGGTGTTTCCAAAATCGGGAGACAGAAAATAATAACTGGAGAGCTGACATTTTACAGTGCCGTGTTTGGGCAGGACCTATTGGCCACTGAAATGGCCTATCTGGGAAAATATTAATTTTCCTTTTGCATTATCTGCTGCATATCCTTTTTTAAAAGCATCTTTGGGGTCAAAATGATCACTATACCCTTTGAGGAGTGCAATTTCCACAATGAAGTCACTTCTTGGTACTCTCCACTGCATTAACTCCTTAGGGGCAAATGTGTCATGCTACCTGAAAATGATACTGCCCTCCAAAAGCCTAATGGCGCTCCCTGTGTTCTGTGCTCTGCCGTGTGCCAATACGGCAGTTTTCCTCCACATGTGGGGTATTTCAGTAGTCAGGAGAAATTGCGTAACAAATTGTGGGATACATTTTATCCTTTAACCCCTTGTAAAAATGAAAATTTTGTGGCTAAAGCAACATTTTATTGCAAACAATCTTAATAAATCTTTGCTCATTATGACTCCTGATAAATTCCTTGAGGGGGTCATGTTTTGGGGTTTCCATTGTACTGGTACTTTAGGGGCTCTGCAATTGAGACTTGGCACCCAAAAACTTTTCCAGCAAAATTTGCCTTCTAAAAGTCAAATAGTAATTTTTATGTTCTAAGCTACACCATGTACCCATACAGCAGATTATGACCACATATGGGGTATTGCCGTGTTCAGAAAAAACTGTGTAACAAACTGTGGGGTGTTTTTTTCTCATTTAAACCTTTGTGAATATGAGAACTGTGGGTCTAATGCAACATGTTTTTTTTTTTTTGAAAAATGAGTTATTTATTGGGGCTTTCCATTACACTGGTACCTCATGGGCTCTGCCAATGTGACATGTGGCTGGAAACCAATCCCAGCAGAATCTGCCCTCTGAAAAGTTCAACGGTTCTCCTTCCCTGCTATATCCCAAATCAGAAATATATATCCACGTGTGGGGCATTTCTGTAGTTGGGAGAAATTGCTTAACTAATTGTGGGGTGCATTTTTCCTTTACCCCTTGCAAAAAATTAAAAGAAAACTATTTGGGTTAAAGCAACATATTATAGATAAGCTTTAAGATGTAATTTTCCATTTTTATGGCGAAATTGTGTGAAAGACCTGTAACGTCAAAGTACCCACTATACCCCTTGATACATTCCTTGAGGGGTCTAGTTTACAAAATAGGTTCACTATTGGGGGGGTTCCGTTGTTTTGGCAGCTCAGGGGCTCTGCAAATGGGACATGGTACCTGAAAGCTATTCCAGCAAAATCTGTCCTTCAAAAGCCAATTAGCGCTCTTTCTGTTTCACATTGCACATATGCGATATTGTAGTACTATGTATATGCTGTTTTTGCTTATTTAAGGGGAATAGTTTTGAAAATGGGGTGATTTTATGGGGGTTTCTAATACAGGGGGCTTTCAAAACCCCTTTATAACAGCATTCCTCCCAAACACCCAGATTCGACATTACAGTCTTGGATTCCGGGGAGGGTCCAGATGAGTTGAAACCAGGAATGGGGAATAGTATGAATGAATAGTTGTCTGATCCCTGCTTCACCTTTCTGTCCCTGTCCCTATTCTGAGAGCTTTAGACATGATATGATGACTTCACTTGCATTGTGTCTGCAGCTCACTGAATCCACCGGAACCAGAGACAGCAGAGAAAAGCAGAGGAAAAAGGAGAAGTGAGCATTAGGTTTTAGTAGATCAAGAAGACAGAAGTAGCTGCGAGATTACTTCTGTTATCGGGTCAAAGGATGAGAGTTATGAAAGAGGAATCTTGGGATCCATTCACACGGAGTAAATGCATGCTCATTTTTGCATAATGAACGTGTAAAGAATACACGTGTAAAAATAAGACTACCATTGTCTTCAATGACATATTTTACATGTGTAAAAAACGCGTCAAAAAACGCGCCAAAACATGCGACTAATTTTTTACACATATAAAAAAAGTCATTGAAGTCAATGAGAGTCTTATTTTTACACGTATATTCTTTACACGTGTATTATGCAAAAATAAGCACTGGTTTACTCCATGAATGGATCCTTAGAGTGAAGGGGATCAATGCTGCTTGGAGATTTTCTGACAAACGTTTTCAATTTTGTCTTTAAAAAAGTGGCCTGGTGTTGTGCAGAGAGTCTGTGGCAGGTGACTACACCTTAAGGGTGAGTTCACACTACGTAAACGGCAGCTTATTCTGAACGTAAAACACGTTCAGAATAAGTGGCGTATAAAGCAGTTCCATTCATTTCTATGTGAGCCAGCATACGAGTGCTTCCTTGAAATGAATGGGCTGCTTTTTTCACTATGAGCAGTCCCATTGAAGTGAATGGGAAGTGCTGGCATGTATGGCTCGGCACGAGTAGAGCTAGCCGTACACGCCAGCACATCCCATTCACTTCAATGGGACTGCTCATAGTGAAAAAAGCAGCCCATTCATTTCTATGGGGAGCGCTCGTATGCCGGCTCCCATAGAAATGAATGGAACTGCTTTATACGCCGCTGATTCTGAACGTGTTTTATGTTCAGAATAAGCTGCCGTTTACGTAGTGTGAACTCACCCTAAGCGTGAAGAGAGTGAACTATAGGAAAGAGTCATTGGAGTTATTGGAGAGATAGGAAATGAGAGGAGTGAAATATTCTTGTTTGGCAAGGTGAAGGGCAGTGTTCCAAGCTTTGACATAAACTTGTAAAAGAAATATGAAGATGCATGCTAATACTGCTGGGTAGGGATTGCTATTTCATTCAGGACAATCTTGAGTTACCTTTTTATTGACATACATATCATTCTGCAAGTTCCCTAATAGTGGACCCGATGTGCCTACAGACAGCAGCAAGTGCTCTAGCAATCCTCTAGAAAATGTGTCCCTTTAACTGTGAAGCCTCTCCCTGCATCATGGCAGGATGTAGATGCAGAAACATTAAAATATTATATCTGCATTGCTTCATTGGCTTATGGCCACAATGATACGTTCTCCTGCTATTAAAGGCCCCTACATGGTGCTATTAATAGTTTGGGAGGCATTTTGGACCTGATAGACTCCTATTAAGATGTGACTATGATGCCCACATTCTTTTTTTTTTTTTTGTAGATTGTGAGCCCCACATAGGGCTCACAATGTACATTTTTCCCTATCAGTATGTCTTTTTTGGAATATGGGATGGAAATCCATGCAAACACGGGGAGAACATACAAACTCCTTGCAGATAGTTTTTTGCCCTTGGCGGGATTTGAACACCAGGACCCAGCGCTGCAAGGCTGCAGTGCTAACCACTGAGCCACTGTGTGGCCCCGATGCCCACATTCTTGTGGTAACTAAGTACTTAGTACAGTCTTAGTACTTAGACTGGATAGTTTAAAGGGGTTGTCCCATCACAAGGATCCTATCTATACTGCTAATTTATGTGGATTTAAGACTTTTCCTAAATGCATTGCTTTATCAAAACTGCTTTGTTTGGCCGTTAGCTTAATTTATTCACTTCATTGTTTACACTCGTTTCTATGGCCCTTGGGATTATCTGCTCATTTGTCAAGTGATGTAGCTGCCTGCTCACAGGGGGGGAGGGAGCAGCTCTGAGCTGTTTGAGAAGCTCCGCTACTTAAATGACACAGATAGAGGAGGTGAGAGCTTCTGGATTTCTGAGCTCTTATCAGTCGGTTTAATTGAATTTGGCTGATAAGGGCTGAAATAGGGAGTCCATTACCTCTGTATGTAATGCAAACTGACTCAAATCCAGCTCTGCTACATCAGCTTCACACTGTGGTAATTCATTTACAACCAAGTGAAACCCTGCCCACCTATGTGCTGAGAGAAGCAAGAAGTGAAGAGAGCACAATAGCCTGCAGGTTAGTGAACAAGCATCATGGGAATACCCCTTTAAGGATGCACCAAATTTTTCTTTCATCCCCAGTGATTTTAGATTTTAGACGGTGTAAATCTTAGACAACATTGGTACATTTACCCCAAATCTGCCAGAGGCTTAGTTCACACGTAAATAACGTGTGGCTTATTTTGGCACCAGAAAAAAACGCTTCCTAATTACGAAGCGTTTTTTGACCATGGCACGCTTTTTGTGGAGCGTTTTTTTGTAAAAACCGCTTCCAGGCGGTCTTTCCATCCTTAAAGAGAACGGGCTGCAAAAAACTGCACGGTAAAAAACGCTTTCCATTCACTTCTATTGCTCTCTTCAGGCGGAAAACGCCTGAAGAAAGATCATGTCACTTCTTTTTCTCTGCTAGCAGTCTACATAGACTAACATTGTATGGAGGAAGATTATGACGTGGATTCCACTGTCAAGATCCTCCTCCATGTCCCTGTGTGAACTAGCCCAAACACTTCCACTGTCTGTCAGGGAAATCATCATGACATTTTGTCCAAAACTGCATTCAAAATCCATGTGTATGGTCATAACCTAAAATATTAGACTAAACCTACTGGAGAACATAGTTACCTGGTTCTCAAGAGGGGCACCAACACTCCCCACTCCTAAGTGTTCCCCCATTCTTTGCATTACATTTGGAGTGTAAATGCGCAGCTGTCCGTTTTCATCTGTATTTGTCACACGGGATCGGGAAGAACATTTTTGTGCTGTGGACACAAATAAGAAATGGTTATTTCCACTGAATTATAGAAAAACATACCTAGCTTTTATCTCACAGCAATCTGATTCAAAAAGAAATGTTCTGTCCTCTGATCAGAGCCTTACTATTAATAAACTGGTACCTCGGGCACATGCTTGGATCTCCAACTGGACATACACATTACTCTTTGTTCAATCAAGGATGACAAAACAGTGGATACAGAAGGATTCCCAAATGTGAAGAAAAGGGTGCAAACCAACCATAGACAAATATTCAATTCTGAATATATTTTTTCATCCGAGTTTATTTGCATATAGTCATGTAGATGTCCTTGTCAGGTTATGTGATCTAACCATTAAATGACCTGATGAAGGCATCTAAACAATTAAATAAAATATGTTGTTGCTGGAGGTGGGGAGCGGCCTACTTATGGTCCCGTTCACCTACTGGACTCCCCTGTCTGGTGTCTCCAAAATCTATATCTCATTATTCTCCAGATTTCATAGCAACAGACCCCATGGCAAATAGATACTCAGTATTAACTTGCTATCTCAGGAGGAGTGTGAGGAGGACACCCTCTGGAGAGAGGTTGTAAAAGTTCTTAGTTCTCTATAATTTATTTATATAGCGCCATCATATTCCACAGCGCTTTACAGACTGTCAATTGCTGTCCATATAGGACTCACAATCTATATTCCCTATCGGTATGTCTTTGGAGTATAGGAGGAAACCAGAGTACCCGGAGGAAACCCAAACAAACATGGCGAGAACATACAAACTCCATGCAGGTGTTCTCTTTGGTCAGATTTGAACCTAGGACTCCAGTGCTGACCACTGAGCCAACGTGCTACTGGAGGTTCTGGTGTCACTGTCACCAAGGCTCTTTCTATTTGGTTTGATGGAGGTTGGGGACAGGATGGATGTACCACCAACAGATTTTCTTACGTGAATCACTCTTTATTGCCCATACAAGGCAACTTCGACTCTGTGATTTAACTCCCATCAGATGCTGACCCGAGATTAGTCTCTCCACTACTGTGTCTCCCTCTTGTCCAGCTTTCCCCCCAATTTGTTCTGCCTGTTAAACATTTATTATGAACCTTTGTAATGAGAAATGATCTCTACAGAACAGGAAGTGTCAACCAATTATGAGGCCAGGGAACACTGTGAAGATTAGACAATTTTAGGATTTTGTTATAGAAAATAACATGTAAATTAGAAAAAAAAAATCACAAAAAATTTAAAATGCCAAAAGTACCAGGAATAGACCCCTTAATGCAGGGGCGGATCCAGGGCCGGGCGAGCCGGGCAACCGCCCGGGGCCCCGCGGCCCGGCCCTAACAAAATGGTCCCGGTCAGCCTCGGCATAGTCGGGCAAGTGCCGGGGCCCACAGAGCCTCTGGGGGCCCCCCGGCACTTGCCTGTCACGATTTCAGCTCATCGGCGTCCGTCCGCCGATGAGCTGGGATACATACGCGATTAAAGCAGGAGCTGTGAGATCAGCTCCTGCTTTAAAGCTCCGGCCCGGCTTGCGTGTGTAGGCGCGATGACGTCATCACATCACGCTTACACACGCAAGCCGGGCCGGAGCTAAGCAGGAGCTGAGGTCACAGCTCCTGCATCGCGTATGTGACTGCACTGGAGTGAGAGAGAGGAGCGTCGGGGGAACGATGGAAGGTGAGTGATAGAAGGTGAGTGTAAGTGTTTGTTTTGTATTAAATATTAAGGTGGATCATAATGAAGGGGGCCCATGAAACTGGGGGGCAAATGAAGGGGAGAGGGGGAACGGCATGACACTGGGGAAGATGAAGGGGGTGGGGAGAGAACGGCATGAAACTGGGGACAAAGATGGAGGGGGCCCAAAGAAACTGGGGGGCAAATGAAGGGGAGGGGGGAACAGCATGACACTGGGGCAGATGGAGGGGGGGAGAACAGAATGACACTGGGGCAGATGGAGGGGGGGAGAACAGCATGACACTGGGGCAGATGGAGGGGGAGAACAGCAAGACACTGGGGCAGATGGAGGGGGGGAGAACAGCATGACACTGGGGCAGATGGAGGGGGGAGAACAGCATGACACTGGGGCAGATGGTGGGGGAAGAACGGCATGACACTGGGGCAGATGGAGGGGGGAGAACGGCATGACACTGGGGCAGATGGAGGGGGGGAGAATGGCATGACACTGGGGCAGATGGAGGGGGGGAGAACAGCATGAAACAGGGGGAGAACAGCATGACACTGGGGCAGATGGAGGGGGGAGAGAACAGCATGACACTGGGGCAGATGGAGGAGGGAGAACAGCATGACACTGGGGCAGATGGAGGGGGGAGAACGGCATGACACTGGGGCAGATGGAGGGGGGGAGAACAGCATGACACTGGGGCAGATGGAGGGGGGAGAACAGCATGACACTGGGGCAGATGAAGGGGGGAGAACAGCATGACACTGGGGCAGATGGAGGGGGGAGAACAGCATGACACTGGGGCAGATGGAGGAGGGAGAACAGCATGACACTGGGGCAGATGGAGGGGGGAGAACGGCATGACACGGGCAGATGGAGGGGGGGAGAACAGCATGACACTGGGGCAGATGGAGGGGGGGAGAACAGCATGACACTGGGGCAGATGAAGGGGGGAGAACGACATGACACTGGGGCAGATGGAGGGGGAGAACAGCATGACACTGGGGCAGATGAAGGGGGGGAGAATGGCATGACACTGGGGCAGATGGAGGGGGAGAACAGCATGACACTGGGGCAGATGAAGGGGGGGAGAACGGCATGACACTGGGGCAGATGAAGGGGGAGAGAACGGCATGACACTGGGGCAGATGAAGGGGGGGAGAACGGCATGACACTGGGGCAAATGAAGGGGGGGAGAACGGCATGACACTGAGGCAGATGAAGGGGGGAGAATAGCATGACACTGGGGTGGATGGAGGGGGGGAACAGCATGACACTGGGGCAGATGAAGGGGCGAGAACGGCATGACACTGGGGCAAATGAAGGGGGAGAGAACGGTGTTATGTCAGTCCAGGTAGCTGCAACGGGGCTAAGGGATAGCAGTAGGGAATCTCGCCCTGCACTACTCCCACTAGCTATCCCGGTCCCTGCCTCACGGGTGTGGGTCGGCTGTACTCAGGCTAAGCCTGACCCCGACAGCTCCTCTCTCACTGATTCCGTAGGCCTAGAGGGAAGTGGGAGAAGGAATGCCCTATAAGACCTCTAGGGACTGGAGACTAAAGGGGGTCACCCCTAACGAACAAGTGAAGCTGCTACTGACAGGGACTGACAAGGGTGTGCGCTGACTAACAACACTAGCAGCACACAGGAAACATGTGGGAAAGGATTCCCCCAAACCAATATGGGAAGGAACCTTACACTAGGAAACAAACACAGGGAAACTGAGTAGAAATCAAAGGATAAGGCAATTCACTCACACAGTCAATTATAAACAGAGGGAGGATTGGTGAACACAGAAGGGAAAACACACACACCAACTCGTTCACCCAAACCTCCCCAAAACCAACCACGGAACTTCCTCTATCCAAGATAACCACCTACTCCTCCTGCTAAGGCCTAGCTCTGTAAAAGCGACACTCAGCACAGAACCATGGGAGGCATGGGTTTAAATACAGAGTAGAGACCACTCCTCCCAGGTGCAAATGGGAGGACAGACTAATCAACCAGGAGATAAAGCTGCCTACCATCAGTGCGCACGTGCAAGTCAGAAGGTGTGCACCAATACTCACGACAGGACAACCCCGCAGCGCCAGGATGCCACCCCAGACACTGCGCAGCCAAAAACTCCCCAGGTAAGAAAAATAGAAAGTAAAGAACCTAAATACTCCTAACAGGATCCTCCCCTCAAGGAGAAGACTCCGGATTCTCTAGGAGCATCCTTCTTCGGGAACTCCTTGTGGAATTTCTCCACGAGTCTGGGAGCTGACACATCCGACTCCAGGACCCAAGAATTATCCTCAGGACCGTATCCCTTCCATGCCACCAGATACCATAGCTTCCCCCGAACATATCTGCTATCCAGAACTCGGGATATCTCATACTCCCCGGACTCAGAAACTGGTGGAACCTTAACTGGAGACGTTCCCTTCTTGGCCTTCTTTAACAAGGAGACATGGAAGACCCGGTTTATCTTCCACCTTTTAGGTAGTTGCAGCTGCGCCGCCACTTCATTTACCATCTTGATGATCTTAAAAGGACCCACAAATCTGGGACCCAGCTTCTTGCTAGGAACCTTCAACCTGATATTCTTGGTGGACAACCAAACCATCTCACCAGGGAAGAACTGCAACTCTCCTCTCTTCCGATCCGCCTGGACCTTAGCCTGGTGCGACGCCCGCACCAGATTCTCTCGGATACGGGACCATACCCCTTGCAGCTTTTTAGAAAATAGCTCCTCCTCCGGAACTGGGGAAGAAATGGAAGAAAATACTCCGAAAACAGGATGTCTACCACCGGAGCAAAAAAAAGGTGTGGTACCTGTGGCATTGGAATCATGGTTGTTTAGGGAAAATTCTGCCAGGGGGAGAAAGGCAGCCCAATTATTCTGGTTCTCTCGAACAAAACACCTCAAAAACTGTTCCACATCCTGATTCTTCCTCTCTGTTTGTCCGTTAGACTCTGGGTGAAACCCGGAGGAAAACGACAGTGTAACTCCCAACCTGCTGCAAAAAGCCCGCCAGAATTTAGCCACAAATTGCGGTCCCCTGTCCGAAACGATCTCCTCAGGAAGACCATGCAACCTTACAATTTCTTTAATAAACGCCTCAGATAGTGTCTTGGCACATGGCAGCCTGGAAAACGGGATCAAATGGCACATTTTCGTGAAGCGGTCAACGACTACCCAAATGACCGTGAAACCCTTAGACACCGGAAGGCCCGTGATGAAATCCATAGACAGATGAGTCCAAGGTGCCTTAGGAGGTTCCAATGGATGTAGAAGACCGTGGGGATGGGTATGCAACGCCTTGGCTCTTGCACAGACCGAACAATTTTGAACAAACTGCAAGACCTCATTACTCCACCCTGGCCACCAAAAATTCCTAGACACCAATCTCATGGTCTCTGAAACCCCCGGGTGACCAGCAAGAACCGACTCGTGACACTCCCTCAGGAGACTTTGTCGGAGAGTAGTTGGGACAAAAAGCTTGTTTCTAGGTATCTTGGAAGGTGCAGCGTGTTGCGCTTCGATCAAGGCCTTCTCCAATTTCGCGCCCAATACTGCTACCACCACTCCATCCCCAAGAATAGTGGCAGGCGCCTCTCGTTCCTCCTCAGTCGACATATACCGGGATAAAGCATCAGCCTTAACATTCTTTGAACCCGGCACATAAGTCACGTTAAAATGGAACCGCGCAAAAAATAGAGCCCATCTGGCCTGCCGTGCATTTAATCTCTTCGCCGACCCAAGATAAATCAAATTCTTGTGGTCAGTAAATACCTGGACTGGCCTTCTGGCCCCCTCCAGGAAATGACGCCAATGTTCGAACGCTAGTTTTATTGCTAGTAGTTCCCTATCTCCGATGTCATAATTCCGTTCAGAGGCAGAGAATTTCTTAGAAAAGAAGGCACAGGGATGCGTACCCTCCTCGAACTCCTGAGAAAGTACTGCTCCCACCCCCACCGAGGAGGCATCCACCTCCACTCGGAAGGCCAACCTCTCATCCGGCTGTCTCAAAATGGGAGCGGACGAGAATCGCTTCTTCAGTTCTTCAAATGCAGCTAGCGCCTCTGGCGACCACTTAGCACAGTCAGCCCCCTTCTTAGTCAAGTCCGAGATAGGTTTCACAACCTCAGAAAATCCCTTGATAAACTGGCGATAATAGTTGGAGAACCCTAAGAACCGTTGGACCGCCTTTAGGTTCTCGGGTCGCGGCCACTCCAAGACTGCCCTGACCTTCTCAGGGTCCATCTCGAACCCCTTGTCCGATAGGATATAGCCAAGGAAACATAATTTATTGACCGCGAACACACATTTCTCCAGCTTAGCACTTAATTGGTTAACCCTCAGGAGATCTAAAACCTCTCTCACTCTCTCCCAATGAGTCTCCAAATCCGGGGTGTAAATGAGTATATCGTCCAGATAGACCACAACCCCCCTCCCTATGACGGCACTTAGTACATCATTAATAAAATTCTGAAAAAACGCAGGCGCATTGGTTAGACCGAAAGGCATCACAAGATTCTCAAAGTGTCCTAGGGGTGTGTTAAACGCTGTTTTCCACTCATCCCCCTTCTTGATTCTCAGCAAGTTATACGCCCCACGTAAATCTATTTTACTAAACCAGCGAGCTCCCGTAATCTGGCTGAATAGATCCGAGATCAACGGAATGGGATAGGGATTCCGCACCGTGATTTTGTTAATCTCCCTAAAATCCAAACAAGGGCGCAACCCTCCATCTTTCTTCTTTACAAAGAAAAACCCCACTGCTACTGGGGACTTAGATGGGCGAATATGCCCCATCTCTAGACTCCCCTCAATATACTCTTTGAGCGCCTCCCTCTCCGGAATAGTGAGATTTTACAACCTTGTCTTGGGTAACACTGCATTAGGTATAAATTTAATCGAGCAATCATAGGTGCGATGTGGTGGTAATGTCTTGGCTGCCCTTTCCTCAAAGACCTCCCTGAACTCACATATTTCTTGAGGCAAATTGTCTATAGACAAAGACATAACGGATATGGGCAGACATCGACCATTACACCCCTGCCCCCAAGAAACTACTGACTCGGTCTCCCAGTTGATAATAGGGTTATGCTGCTTCAGCCAGGGCCACCCCAACACTACTTGTGCTGGTAACTTAGACAACAAGAACAAGTCAATCTCTTCCCTGTGGCCACCCACAATAAACTCCAAACCCTCCACCTGTTTGGAGATGACAGCTTGCTGTAGAGGGGTCTTATCAATAGCCCACACCGGTATCTGAGACTCCAAGACCAAAGGACTCACCCTTAATTGCTCACAAAACTCTGAGTCAATAAGGTTGACTGCCGAACCACAATCAACCAAAATCCGGCACTTCTGCCCATTTACCCATCCTTCAAGGGTCAACCCGGCAGTCTGAGTACAGGAAATATACACACCTCCCTCCTTAGTAGGTTTTCTCCCTTCACCCTCAATAGACCTGGGGTTATTACTCTCCTTGGCGAACCATTCTCTGGAGGGGCATACCCTTGCTACATGTCCCATCCCTCCACACACAAAACAGCGTACTGTGCGGGACCCTTCACTCTTGGGTCTTGCACTTCGCACAGTGGCCCCAATCTGCATGGGTTGGTCCCCCGGGTCCTCTCTAAAAACAGAGAGTTGAGGAGGGCTAAGCCCCCCCAAGACTCTTGTCTCCACGCTCCCGGAGGCGCCGTCCAACTCTAATTGCCAGCTGCATGGCCTCATCTAGATCTCCCGGAACAGGGTGAGAAACTAGATGGTCTTTAACCTGGTCCGAGAGCCCTGTCTGAAACTGACTAAGTAGAGCGGGGTCATTCCAGTGTACTTCTGCTGCCCACCTACGAAACTCTGTGCAATATTTCTCTATAGCGTGATCCCCTTGCACCACACGTCATAGGTTATACTCAGCCGTGCGTACCCTGTCTGGGTCGTCATACAGTAACCCCATTGTGGAGAAAAACGCCTCTACAGTTAGTAAGCAAGCTGAGTCGGCTGGTAACGAATGTGCCCAGATGAGGGGATCATCTCTCAATAAAGTAATAATAATCCCAACTCTCTGTACCTCAGAACCGGAGGAAAACGGCCGTAGCCGGAAATACAAAAGACAGTCCTTTTGAAATCGGAAAAAATCTGACCTCTTACCTCGGAAGGGTTCAGGTAAGCTGACTTTTGGCTCCAGAGGCCGACCCACAGGGGCGCTACTCACCTGCCTCTGTATGCCCTCCACCTGAGAGGCTGTGTGTTGAGCCAACTGCTGTACTTGAGATACGCCAGAAGCTTGGATGGCATCCATTCGTAGCTTGATCCCCTCCATCTCAGTGGAAATCTGCTGCACCGCCTGGTACAACTGTTTCAGGTCCGTCATAATGCAAACGAACCTTTTTTTTTTTTTTTTTTTTTTACCGGCTGAGTGTACTGTTATGTCAGTCCAGGTAGCTGCAACGGGGCTAAGGGATAGCAGTAGGGAATCTCGCCCTGCACTACTCCCACTAGCTATCCCGGTCCCTGCCTCACGGGTGTGGGTCGGCTGTACTCAGGCTAAGCCTGACCCCGACAGCTCCTCTCTCACTGATACCGTAGGCCTAGAGGGAAGTGGGAGAAGGAATGCCCTATAAGATCTCTAGGGACTGGAGACTAAAGGGGGTCACCCCTAACGAACAAGTGAAGCTGCTACTGACAGGGACTGACAAGGGTGTGCGCTGACTAACAACACAAGCAGCACACAGGAAAAATGTGGGAAAGGATTCCCCCAAACCAATATGGGAAGGAACCTTACACTAGGAAACAAACACAGGGAAACTGAGTAGAAATCAAAGGATAAGGCAATTCACTCACACAGTCAATACACACAGAGGTAGGATTGGTGAACACAGAAGGGAAAACACACAAACCAACTCGTTCACCCAAACCTCCCAAAAATCAACCACGGAACTTCCTCTATCCCAGAACACCACCTACTCCTCCTGCTAAGGCCTAGCTCTGTAAAAGCGACACTCAGCACAGAACCATGGGAGGCATGGGTTTAAATACAGAGTAGAGACCACTCCTCCCAGGTGCAAATGGGAGGACAGACTAATCAACCAGGAGATAAAGCTGCCTACCAGCAGTGCGCGCGTGAAAGTCAGAAGGTGTGCACCAATACTCACGACAGGACAACCCCGCAGCGCCAGGATGCCACCCCAGACACTGCGCAGCCAAAAACTCCCCAGGTAAGAAAAATAGAAAGTAAAGAACCTAAATACTCCTAATAAACGGCATGACACTGGGGCAAATGAAGGGGGGAGAACGGCATGACACTGAGGCAGATGATGGGGGGAGAATGGCATGATACTGGGGCAGATGAAGGGGGGGAGAATGGCATGACACTGGGGCAGATGAAGGGGGGGAGAATGGCATGACACTGGGGCAGATGAAGGGGGGGAGAATGGCATGACATTGGGGCAGATGAAGGGGGGAGAACAGCATGACACTGGGGCAGAGACGGGGGGACATGAAACTGTGGGCAGATAAAGGGGGAGAATGGCATGAAACTGGGGACAGAGATAGAGGGGGGGACATGAAACTAGGGGTAGATGAAGGGTGTATATGAAAATGGGGAGAGATGGAGGGGGGACATATAATTTACGGGTGACTGTAGGTGGATTATACTGTGTGGAATCACATGAAAAATGAATGAGAATGGGCGGAGTCAACATAAAAGTGGGCGGGGCCTAATTTGCTGCGGCGCGCTGCGCGTAGGGCCCCGCCAAAGTCAATTACCCAGGGCCCCGCAAACCCTGGATCCGCCACTGCCTTAATGGGTTAGAAAAAAGGATCAGCGCTTCACCCGGGATGGTTAAGTTCCGAACATGCTTTATTTGTCAACAACACTCCACGTGTTTTAGGGTATAAACCCCTTTTTCAAGTGTACATAGAATAAAGTAGTGCATGAAAAAATGTAAAATGAATGGGGGAGATTTAGGAAAACTTCAAAGTATATGTCTCATGTTAAGTCACAAACTCACAAAATTGGTATGTGCAATACTAAATGTGCCCCAATACGTTTCACTTAAAACTTGATTTAAAATGTAGTTCTTTGTTGCCCACCGCAACCAATCACAGAACAGCTTTTAATTCTTATAGTGCTCTTGAAAACTTAAAGCTTACCTGTGAGTGGTTGCTATGGGCAATATAAATAGATTTACTTTTAGACTAAGACCCCACATTGTGGAGATGCAGAATTTTTGTTCCAGATTTTGCTGCAGTTTTTTGAGCCAAATTAAGGAGTGGTTTGAAAAGGAATGGAAAATAAAAAGGAAACACAGACTTTCCCTTCTGTTAAATCCACTCCTGACATTGGCTAAAAAAAGAAAAAAAACACTGTAAAATCTGCAACAACAAAAAAACACTGCATTCCCACAACGTGGATTCTTAGCCTTAGACAGTTTTGTAAATCTGCCCCAATTTGGGTTCAAACAGCATTTTTACATCACCGTCGCCACTTACCAAAAAAGAGGCATGGCTTGGTGACCTAAAAGCAATGTGCAATTATATGAATGGACAATAAAGGGATATTTCTGTTGATCTCTTTAGACCTACACATGTGCAAGGGGGTATTCTCTACGTCTGGAGGAAAAAAGGCTTTACTGCAGTCACAGATGGGGCTTCTTTACAATAAGAGCAGTGAGATTATGGTTCTTGCTTCTACAGGATGTGGTGATGCACAAGTTCAAGAGAGGACAAGTGTGTAGGGACAAGTTATGGGTACTAGTTATTTGGGATGGGATGTTGATCCAAGGATTTATTCTGATTGCCAAATTTGGAATTGGGAAGGAATTTTTCCCCTAACTTGGAAACTGGCGAAGGCATAATGGGTTGGTTTTTTTTGCCTTCCTGTGGATTGACATGGTAGCTTTATAATTTGGAACTGATGGTCTTTATCCAACCTTATCAACTTTGTTACTATGTTACAATATGTCATTTGATGACAATATATTGCCATTAAAAGACTTATTTAGCCATTGCACATAATCAGCCTGTTGTAAAATATATAATTCAGCAATTCAGACCACACCTTTAGCCCCTTATTCTGGTATCCGTTATTCATGACCACGTGCAGTCTGTGTTTTTCATAGGCAGCACAAGGTCCCATCGGTTTTAATGGTTGCATGGAAACATCCATTTTTTTTCCAGGGACCAATGGATGCTTTAGTTTGTTCCACTTGTAAGATCAAACATGCCCATTAAAGTCTATGGGTTAGAGAAAATCCATGTACAGCACCTGGATTGGATGGTCATAGATGTCATGGATTCAAGAAAATGATGGCAATCTAACAATATGTTTTAATGTTTATGTTTGCCTGCCTTGTATGTAGCAGACAATTATATAGTTACCATTATACTAATTTACTAATGTACTTTATTGTTTAACCTGCATATCCTTATATGATACACTGAACTACTTATGTAAATACGGCAATATATTGTATCTCTATGAAAATGTGGCAATTTGGTTTAAATAATGATTGTTTTGTTTTTCACATCAAGCATGGATCTATAAAAGCAATAGGACTGTGTGCTGTGTGTAGAGAATATGGACGGCATATGGCTGCAAATGATGGCTATCTGACTAACCCTTAGGTCATATTCAGATGATCATAACAATACTGCACTTTAATGTTCATTTAATGGTCCAAATTAACCAAATACAACTGATCAGAAAGGGTCTCAGTACTGTGGTCACAAAATGGCAATCTGAATATGGCTTTAATTATATTTTATAAAAAATAGATTTAGAAATGTTGTAATTAAATATAATAGTATCATGTCAAAATGAATTTATCACCTGAAAAACTGCAGTCCATCCAATGTTTAAAAAGACTGCTAGAGAATCCAAGGGCATGAAGGATCTCATGTAGGCAGACCTGAAATTATGAAAAGAAATTGGTTTAGTGTACGCAACCGTTGTACCTACTTTGCATAAATCAATAGTACAATTTGTGTACATGGGGAATAACACTATTTTTGGCCAATATGTGACTTCTGCAGTTTTTAGCAGTATTCCCTTTTGCAGGCTTTATGTGTAGTTTGCAGTTCTCCCTGAGCTGGTGAGTGTAGACTAGCTACACACAATAACAACAGTAGAATCTACTCCATAACTCTCTCACTCTCTCAGAGACAGTCCTAGACCAAACCATGTAGGACATATATAAGAAGTTCTTATGTGTAGTGATGTGGATGAAGTACTTTGGGCATTAATCCTGCTCAATTCTTTCTCGGCCCCTCTCCAAAGACTTCTATAGATACTTCTATTCTAAATCATGAGAGAGTCCATACTAGTGATTTATGCAAAGTTTGTTGAAAAATTAGTAACCATTTTAGTGAACCGGCGAACAGAATATTAGTGTACTGAATTCCCCCAGAACTGGGGCACAACTTGAGGGGGTCCAGTTGTACCCAGGCCCAGGTTTTTTAGAGGGGTCATGTGTTATCGTTTTCTGATATGAAGAGACTTGTACTATAAATGATACCTAACAGAACAGATAGGTTTCTGCAGATATATGTTGGTAAGTCTGGTAAAGAGTTAAAACTTAACTTTTAATTAATAATACTATAAAAACATAAACTCCTTGTCAGGACGAACAAAGATCTAAAAGAAAATAAATATAACTGCCTACTACTGGAATTGAGTTACTCCATACAAGAGCCCCCATGGGTATGAATTCCATTGTGAATAGAGGAGTAGTGCATAAAAAAGATCTATCTGCCTAAAGAAAGTGGGATCCTCCTATATCAACCTATATATAGCGGGGATCACTTGTTTGTGAATGGGTATCGGTTATGTCCCCTAAATTCAGGCTCAAGAATAATGTTAATTCACTATCTCGGGTATCCCTTACTAGTCAGAGATATTGCCCGAAATAGATCCTGAACAGAAGTTTTCATTTTACCCCTTATGGAACGTGCCTTGAAAAGGATATACTTCTAGTAAGTTCTTAAGTAAGCAGTTATATTTATTTTCTTTTAGGTTTTGATTTGTCCGGACAAGTAGTTTTTATAGTATTATTAATTAAAGATTAAGTTTTAACTCTTTACTAGACTTACTTGTATATCTGCAGTTCTATTGGGTGTTTTGAAAACAATATATGGTTGATAATTGAGCGTGACCAACTCAGTAAAATTGTTTGGGTCCATTTGTACGTACTATAAATGATACATTTATTTGCAGGGCTTGGTACAGAATTTGCACTGGGACCCAAGGGCTTCAAGTTACACTTCTGCTCCAGAGACATACAGAGAAGTGTCCTCCATAGAGATGAGCGAACACTGTTCGGATCAGCCGTTCCGAATAGCACGCTCCCATAGAAATGAATGGAAGCACCTGGCACATACACTTTTCCGGCGGCCGGTCGCCGTTCCGGGTGCTTCCATTCATTTCTATGGGAGCGTGCTATTCGGAACGGCTGATCTGAACAGTGTTCGCTCATCTCTAGCCACAATAAATGATATAACTATATACAACTACAACTATAGACAGGACTTTTGGTTCTAGTACATGGGATTGAGAGAAATTAGGTCCCCAACCAAGGGAAGGCCTTTCACCTATTTGTAGTACTGAATCTCAGAATGATACTTCCTTGCAAGTCTCTTAAAGGGGTTATGCCACAAAGACAAGTGCTGCACTTTGACTATCTCCAGCGCTCCAATTGAAGTGTATGGTAACAAGGATGTGTCCTGCCCAGCAGGGACATGCCTATATCCATCTTCATTGATAATGGAGGGTAATACACTCCCTTTCTCAGCATCAGTGGGGTTCTCAGCTGTCAGACCTGAATCGAGTAGTCATTTATCCTCTGTTCCATGGGGAGCCATTGACTTTTCTAAATAAAATAGATCTCATACAGTTCATATGAAGCTGACTTTTAGATACCTGTACAATGTGCTGATGTTGGAATATTCCATCTCTAAGGCGCTTTGGGCAAAACACAATAACACCAGCAATAGGACGACCCGAGTGGTCCAGCTGACAGTATGAAGCATAGGCAATAACTGAGGGCTAAGAAGGTGAAACAAGGTGATGAGAGAAGAGTTGAAGTAACACATGATCTATAATCTTGAACAAGGTGCCTTTCTGTATTATGAAGCTGTGTCCATCCATCTGTCTGTCCGTCATTACAATATATAAAATGTAGTAAGGAAACCTGCAGTAAACAGTAAAATATAGAAGCGCCCCAAGATTACTCCTAATAATAAACAAAAAGAAAAATGTATACTTAAAAAAGCTACAGTACTTTTACAATATACAGTACATAGAGAAAAGTATTTAAAGCATCAGTGGAAGAAGTGAATTCATAGATACACTAGGGGGCGACATACAAGATGTTTCACTATCACTGTATTATATTTACTTTGTAGAAGCAGGAAAGAGACATTTGTTTCCATAGGGTCCTGGGTCAAGTCAAATTGAAATTTAATGTTACAGTGATCATGAAATAGTATATCCACATAATAAATAGTACACCCCTATAGTAAGTAATATGTCCACATAATAAATAGTACACACCTGTAGTAAATAGCGCACCGAAATAGTAAATAATATATCCACATAATAAATAGTACATCCACTTAATAAATAGTATAACCACATAATAAGAAATACATCCACTTAATAAATAGCATATGCAAGTAATAAATAATATATCCACTTAATATACAGTACATCCACATACTAAATAGTACATCCACTTGATAAATAGTAAGTCCGCTTGATAAATAGTAAGTCCGCTTGATAAATAGTACATCCACTTTCTAGATATAATATCCATTTAATAAAATCCATTTAATAGTTAAACAACCACTTAATAAATAGTATATGCATGTAATAAATAGTACATCCACTTAATAAATAGTACATCCACTTAATAAATAGTATATGCATGTAATAAATAGTACATCCACTTAATAAATAGTACAGCCACTTAATAAATAGTACATCCACTTTCTAGATATAATGTCCATTTAATAGATAGTAAATCCACTTAAGAAATCCTAAATATATTGTTCTGTCAGTCTGTCAATACTTTGCTGAATCAGTCAACAGGTATTCACAGTATCCTCAAAAATAAAGAACGCTTTATGAAGTTGCCTGTTGTCCTTCGGCTGGGGCTATTCAGTATATGTGGTGCCAAAATAAGTGAAATTGCAGTTGAGCTGTATTTGCTTATAATCTGAGTGGTACAAAGATTTACAATCCTTCGGGTGTGTTTTGGGATTTGCCATGTGTGTGTGGCCCCAGCTTTATACTGCAGTATCAGTGCCAAGGTGAAGCTTGTATCAATATATAATCTGGATAGCAATGCTGTGTAAAGCAGGGCTCCTTCTAGAGGAAAATGTAACATCTCAGTGGCTCATTAACCACTTCATGACTAGGCCATATTCTCTTGTTCATGACCGGATACATATTTTGGATTTAGTACCTTTTGAGTACTAAAACCAAAAGCTTAATTTGAAGGTAGGTAGGGGCCCTGTTAAATCTGTATTGGGCACCCTACCTACGTTATAGCACTTTAAATAGTGTTTTTTTGTCTGTGTCAAATTGACCTTTGGGGCCCCCTCAGGCTCCAGGGCCTAGTAGCAACTACTACTCCTGAACTCGCTATAGCTACCTTGGTTATAACAATTTTTTTTTTCATTTGGGTTTTTCAAATATTCTTGCATGTTTTTTTGGTGACACTTTATTTTTATGTCATTTTTATTTTTGCATTATTTTCGTTTTTTAATATGTGGAAAAATGTAAACAAAAAAGTATTATTACGGTATTTTTAATAGCACAAAGTGCATTTCTTTTTACATATTGTTCCCCCCATAAGTTTGTAACAAACCATTTGTGGTTATTTTAACATTTTTTTTCTGATTTCTTCTGTAACTTGGGCTGATGCATTAACCTCAGTTACAGAATGAATACAGATTGCTATCACATACTGCACAACTGATTCCTCATTGATCTCTATGTAACCAGAAGGCCATCCGTTTTCTTCCATTTTTCTTTACATCCGGTAAACAGTTGTAAAAATGTGATATGAATGGTTGGATGTGGACCCTTAGATGCTTGGCTATTCCTCTGGAAATCGACCAGTTTAGTTGATATTAATTTAATTTATATGGCCACTTTTATCTTGTTCTACATCAGATTACTGTACAGTCTACAATATAAAGACTTCATTGCTCAGAATACACATAACTAGGGCAAGTGGTTCACATACATTACATTAGCCTAAAATGCTCAGGGCTTTGAGACCTGCAGATCTGTAAATGAAGTTCAGGACTACAATCCAGGTTATAACTAAGGATCAGCCCTACATAATTAAAACAAAGTATTTACAAAATGACTTAATACTTTATGTAGATAAAGTAAATTATATCACTAAAAAGTTAATTGCTGTTCAAAGATGGACATGCCCTTTAAATATCAATGGACTATTTTCTATGCCAATTCTAATTTTTGTTAGTTATCACTCACCCATAAAGCACATTTCTCTGTCTGCGCTACTTTTACGTATAAGAGGAAGTCTGTATTGAGAACACCTACGCCATCCGGTATCACATAATCAGGCTCGGTCCCATTCATTGGCCACACTTCATAGCCATGTAGATGAGAATCTGGGATCTGCAAGAGGTATATATTAAAGTACAATATTTATAGCAGTGGTCACCCCTAGAGATGAGCGAACACTGTTCAGATCAGCCGTTCCGAACAGCACGCTCCCATAGAAATGAATGGAAGCACCTGTGACGCCGGCCGGCCGCCGACAAAGCGTACGTGCCAGGTGCTTCCATTCATTTCTATGGGAGCGTGCTGTTTGGAACGGCTGATCCGAACAGTGTTCGCTCATCTCTAGTCACCCCATATGAAAAGACTTTGGAGCTTCAGCCGACTTACCAGAACATCAAGGCAACGTTCTCCATGATAAGAGATGTCACGAGACCCGCACCTGAAGAAATGAGACATATAAGCCATAACTTATATATTTTGACATTTACATAGTTATATCAGGATTGTACTTCCTATCGGCACTAATTAATATTCCATACAATGTACTGATAAGCCAGAAAAAAAAACCATTTTAAAGGGTAAGGGAAAAGCGTAAAACCTAATTTGTGACATTTTCTTATATATTTTGTATTTACAGTGTTCACTGTGCAATAAAAATGATCCGTTCGCTTCATTCTGTGGATCTGTATGATCCCAGTGATTTTCAAAATAATGTTTTTTGCATTGTCATTTTCCGAACACAATAACATTTTTATATTTCCTTCTACAGTGCTGTATTAGTGCTATTTTTTTGTGTGGCAAGCTGACATTTTTATTGGTATCATTATGCAGTACGTATCACATTTTATTCATTTTAATTTTTTTTTGGAGGAAGGGAAAAGTGGCCAAACAGTAATTTCTGCATTTGATTTTTTTTTTTTTTTAAATGTAGATTGTGAGCCCCACAATGTACTTTTTTTCCCCCTATCAGTATGTCTTTTTGGAATATGGGATGGAAATCCTTGCAAACATGGGGAGAACATACAAACTCCTTGCAGATGGTTTTTTGTCCTTGGCGGGATTTGCTAATCACTGAGCCACCGTGTGGCCCCATTGATTTTTGTCTGTTACAGCATCAAAGCATATCAGATTAATACTTTTATATTTTTGACTGTTTAGTTATTTGGATATGTGGTGATGCCACATATGATTATTTTTATATGGGATCTAAGAAAGAGGGGTCATTTGGGTATATGTACATACTAGCTGGTACCCGCGACTTCGTCTGCGGTGATTGTAGAAGTGGGTATATACAGGCGTGGGTAAGGTTTTCATAGTGTGTATAAGGTATGGGATATGAAATGTAACTTTGTATCTTGTTGTTGCTATAATTCAGAGAATACGTGAGACTTTTGTGTTGAAGTTAATTTGTATTTGAGCTGCTATATATACGGTGTTGTGAGAAACTTTACATAGTGACTTTGGGACAGAGGTATTTGAAGTTAACCCTTTCCCGCCGATGGCATTTTTTGATTTTCGTTTTTGACTCCCCTCCTTTACCCCATAACTTTTTTATCTCTTTTCTTCATGATGCCACCATTATTTATTCTATATAATGTACTGGGAAGCAGGGAAAAAATTCAGAATGGGGTGGATTTGAAGAAAAAATGCATTTCTGCGACTTTCTTACGGGCTTTGGTTTTACGGCGTTCACTGTGCAACCAAAATGACATGTCCCCTGTATTCTGTGTTTCGTTACGATGCCGGGGATACCAAATTTATATGGTTTTATTTACATTTTGACCCCTTAAAAAAAATCCAAAACTGTGTTAAAATATTATTTTTTGAAAAGTCGCCATATTCCAACAGCCGTAACTTTTTTATACGTGCGTGTACGGGGATGTATAGGGCGTTTTTTTTTTTTGCGGGACTGGGTGTACTTTGTAGTTCTACCATTTTTGGGAAATGTTATTGCTTTGATCACTTTTTATTCAAATTTTTATCAGAATCAAAACAGTGAAAAAATGGCGGTTTGGCACTTTTGACCATTTTTCCCGCTACGGCGTTTACCGAACAGGAAAAATATTTGTATAGCTTTGTAGAGCGGGCGATTTCAGACGTGGGGATACCTAACATGTATGTGTTTCACAGTTTTTAACTACTTTTATATGTGTTCTAGGGAAAGGGGGGTGATTTGAATTTTTAATCCTTTTTATTTATTTTTTATATATTTTTTTTACTTTTTTTAACCTTTTTTTTTTTTGCATTTATTAGACCTCCTAGGGGTATTGACATGGGTGGGTGGTATCGCGGATTGTCAGAGCGGTGGGGGTCGGCAAACATGGCTGCTCCAGAGCGTTATAGAGCGCCTCCTGGAGTATCGTTAAGGTGAGGGGCAAAGTGGTAAAGTATATGTATATGTGATTGTGTGGGGTTGCTGACCTCTGCTGTAGAGGGCAATATGAATTTTGTGGCTTGCTATGGTCCAAAGTGTGTGAGATTGCAGAGATGGTGGTGTGAGTTTGGGTTTTGTGGGGTTCCTGGCACAAACGTATGTGCGCTATTGTGACGAAAAGTAGCCTATTGTTTAATCGGGTGTATTAACTATGTTTGTGGAAAATTTCAGCCAAATCGGTGGAGCGGTTTTTCCGTGATTGAGGAACAAACATCCGAACATGCAAACATCCAAACACACAAACCCACAAACTTTCACATTTATAATATTAATAGGATATATACAGTGGGGCAAAAAAGTATTTAGTCAGTCACCAATAGTGCAAGTTCCACCACTTAAAAAGATGAGAGGCGTCTGTAATTTACATCATAGGTAGTCCTCAACTATGAGAGACAAAATGAGAAAACAAATCCAGAAAATCACATTGTCTGATTTTGTATGAATTTTATTTGCAAATTATGGTGGAAAATAAGTATTTGGTCAGTAACAAAATTTCATCTCAATACTTTGCTATATGTCCTTTGTTGGCAATGACAGAGGTCAAACGTTTTCTGTAAGTCTTCACAAGGTTGGCACACACTGTTGTTGGTATGTTGGCCCATTCCTCCATGCAGATCTCCTCTAGAGCAGTGATGTTTTGGGGCTGTCGCTTGGCAACACATACTTTCAACTCCCTCCAAAGGTTTTCTATAGGGTTGAGATCTGGAGACTGGCTAGGCCACTCCAGGACCTTGAAATGCTTCTTACAAAGCCACTCCTTCGTTGCCCTGGCGTGTGCTTTGGATCACTGTCATGTTGAAAGACCCAGCCACGTTTCATCTTCAATGCCCTTGCTTGATGGAAGGAGGTTCAAAATCTCACGATACATGGCCCCATTCATTCTTTCATGTACCCGGATCAGTCATCCTGGCCCCTTTGCAGAGAAACAGCCCCAAAGCATGATGTTTCCACCCCCATGCTTTACAGTAGGTATGGTGTTTGATGGATGCAACTCAGTATTCTTTTTCCTCCAAACACGTAAAGTGGTGTTTCTACCAAACAGTTCCAGTTTGGTTTCATCAGACCATAGGACATTCTCCCAATACTCTTCTGGATCATCCAAATGCTCTCTAGCAAACTTCAGACGGGCTGGGACATGTACTGGCTTAAGCAGTGGGACACGTCTGGCACTGCAGGATCTGAGTCCCTGGCGTCGTAGTGTGTTACTGATGGTAGGCTTTGTAACATTGGTCCCAGCTCTCTGCAGTTCAGTCACTAGGTCCCCCCGCGTGGTTCTGGGATTTTTGCTCACCGTTCTTGTGATCATTTTGACCCCACGGGGTGAGATTTTGCGTGTAGCCCCAGAGCGAGGGAGATTATCAGTGGTCTTGTATGTCTTCCATTTTCTAATTATTGCTCCCACAGTTGATTTCTTCAATCCAAGCTGGTTGCCTATTGCAGATTCAGTCTTCCCAGCCTGGTGCAGGGCTACAATTTTGTTTCTGGTGTCCTTTGACAGCTCTTTGGTCTTCACCATAGTGGAGTTTGGAGTCTGACTGTTTGAGGGTGTGCACAGATGTCTTTTTATAGTGATAACAAGTTTAAACAGGTGCTATTACTACAGGTAATGAGTGAAGGAAAGAGGAGACTCTTAAAGAAGAAGTTACAGGTCTGTGAGAGCTAGAAATCTTGATTGCTTGTAGGTGACCAAATACTTATTTTCCACCATAATTTGCAAAAAAAATCTTACAAAATCAGACAATGTGATTTTCTGGATTTGTTTTCTCATTTTGTCTCTCATAGTTGAGGTCTACCTATGATGTAAATTACAGACGCCTCTCATCTTTTTAAGTGGTGGAACTTGCACTATTGGTGACTGACTAAATACTTTTTTGCCCCACTGTGTATATATATATATATATATATATATATATATATATATATATATAGTGGCAGTGCAACTTTACGGCGTTTCAAGTGGTTGTTTTTCTGGCGAGGGAAGAAAAGAGCAGGTCCCATCCATATAGCTGGGCAGTCCAAGGTTTGGTTTGTTTAATGGACATCATTAGGTGTCAGTTGGGAGATTATAATTGAGACATCGCTGTCTCTGAGGAAGACAGGCTGAGCCAAGGGCCTGGAGAGTTGCCCCTACACGTTCTACTATGAGCATTGTATTGTTTTGAGGTTCTAGGCTTTAGGATTGCACCCCGATAGTAAGGGATAGTATCCTGTGAAGTTAGCGGTCAGACGACCAGGATTTGTTTTATTGTTAAAACTGTTTTGCGAACATGTGTTGTATCTCTGCCTGTTGTTGTTGGAGAAATAAAGCTGTTGAGGTCAGTTTTGAACCTGCGGAGCCTATGTGGACATGAAGTTCTTGGATGTGAAGCCATCTGAGGGGGAATTCACACGTAGTAAAGTGGAGCGCAATCTGGCACGTATACGGCGTGTCAGAGTTTGCGCGCTCAAAAAGATCCCATTGATTTCAATGGGAGTTACGATCGTATACACCGCGTAATTTTGCGTCCGTAATTTTGTGGCTGCAAAATTACGGGTGCAAAATTACGCGCCGTATACGATCGTAACTCCCATTGAAATCAATTGGATCTTTTTGAGCGCGAAAACTCTGACACGCCGTATACGTGCAAGATCACGCGCCAGAATTCTCCGTGTGAATTCCACCTTATACTGGAGACGGCGATCCTGTGAGATAAAATAACACCTGAGTTGGCACAAGAGATATATAAATATATATAATTAGACTTTTTTTTTAACATTTGAACTCTAGAGAGTTTGATTGCTCTTACAATATACTGCAATAATTAGCAGTATATTGTATACGTAAAGCCTTTCTATTACACCTCTGGTAGGGTGTAATTCAGGTTATGTAATGACAAGCCTGAGAGTCTTTGACAGTTTCTCAGATATCTTACCAATGGATTGCTGCCCCTCCATGACGTTCTGGGGGCTATGATCTATCCCAATAGGGTGGATTAGATGCCACAGTCGCAATGGCCCCAGCATTTAATTGGTTAACAGCCATGATCAGGGCTGTCACTGTTCGCAACTGGGTATAATATGGATGGCATCTGCTGTTGATGGAAAGGCCTCAGCTCCTCAGTCCTCTAAGGGTTAGTTCACACGCAAATCCGTGTGTGCATATTCCGTCGCGGCTAAGTATAAAAACTGGAAACAAATCTAAAGTGGAAGAGATCTTTTGGTTCTTACTAGTTCTTACCTTTTATAGTTAAGAAGTGAAGGATCTCCCCAGATGGAGTGGCAATATTTATTCTTATCACGATTTAGAAGCAGCGGCCCTTCAGTTCTATGTACTACGAGATAAAAAGTTTTATAAATTCATGCACATTCTGCAGAAACAACACCACTCTGCTGTATGGAAGGGATGTTCAGTCTCATAGATTCCCACAGTAAATCTGCCATTAGTAGTGAACGAAATTCTTAAAGGGGAGATCCAGTCAAACAAAATATTCTCCCATCATAAAATAGGAGGTCTTTCGAAGGCTTAAATCCCTTTGGCACTGCTGATAAATTTCTATTACTTGATTTAAAGGACCATGATGGCAGACTTTACCAATGTGATCCTCTCACATATAAGTAATCATTTTAACTGGATTATCCCATCAGGGTTTTGTTGATATCTTCATTGACATCTGTGTTGCAGAATCCGCCAGATTTGACAACAAAGATGCAGACTGCCCTATTTTTTTCACCCCTTGGTAGGCGCCATCAAGTCCCATTAGAAGTCATACCATTATAAGCATTACCATAAATGTTACATCTATAGTCAACTTTACAGTGATCGTGGGCCAATGTAATGTAATATTGTTACATATGGGTTTAGTTCAGTTTTAATGACATTAAAGTGCAAACATGAACAAATCCCAAGGCTATGTGGAGTACTGGGCATCTAACTGGGCATTGTTTGGCTTTTTTCTAGTGGTATACAGTATTGATGGTTCAGAAATAAACGTATATTGATAGTTTAATGTATAGCCTCACCTGATAACATGTTGGAGATGATCTTGGTAACTTCCCTCATGGCTGACTGTAGTTGTGTGTTCTGTGATGGTGTCAGTAGAGCGCTCTCTCCTGGTAGGTACCAAGAGGTCACTCTGAGTGGCAGCTGAGGTGCCCATGTTGTACTACGTCTAAATATTCTGCTAGTATGGGGCATTACATCTGGGGGAGACACTACATGAGTCTCTCGTTGTACAGTGTCATGAAGACAGATGGAAGGACAAAGTTTTACCAATAAGGATAAGCAAAAAGTGCTGATGACAAGACTTGGCATGGAGACTCAAAATAGGATCCAGGTGGTAAGATAAACTAGAGACGTAAAGTTATATACATCAGAATCCCATCTTGAGACTTTGCTTCATATATGGGACAAATACCTGCTCACCATTCAGCCATCTATATACACTAAAATAATAAAGTAGATCCTCTTAGATGTCCTTCCTGTCTGCCTGTCTCCTCTATCTTGTATCATCTGCAGGCTTTGGATGAACAATGCCAGAGCGAAAGTTGTGGAACTGGTTTCTGTAGCTCAGGAAGTTAATAATCTAGAGAGAGTGCGAGGGGCAGAGAGCGTGAAAGAGGAGGGGATCTGGTGAGAAAGCATGAAAGAGACACAGACCATGAAACTAAAAGATAGTGATGAGGCTGAACTTTCTAGAAAAAACATTGCCTCCTCTATTATAACTCAAATGTGTAGATGAATAAACTGAAATGAGTGTGAAAATGAAAACTAGAATTCTTCTCCATTCATTGGCATCTACTATATATCCGTCTAGATAATACGTAATAATTAGGTCAGCCATATACATTAGATTAACAACAATTGTGCTGGGATCGAGGGCCGGGTGACAATCCTCACTGGAAGAAGGATTCAGCTTGCCACATTTTATGGCTTAAAAAAATTTATTGATTTTCAAAAGCAACAGATTTTTTTGATTCATTTTTATTCATATAGCACCAACATATTCCACAGCACCATAAAAATAAGATGACTCCGAACTGCTAAAGCCCCTCACCGTGAGGTCACATTAACAAAGGGTCTAGAATCCTAAGAGCACGTATAAAATAAGTGAGTAAATGGACAGAATGCACACAAGCACTATTCAGAAAAAAACCTACTGCAATGTAACGTGCAAGTGATGTATCACAGCTGTACATAGTAGCTCAGGTTAGGAACAGTATATTGGTATTCAAGATCTGGAGAGAAGAAACCTTTTCAAATAGTACTACTATGGGCGTATAGCCACTCGTTTGTCACAGCGCTTGATGGCTTATTTATTCTAGCTTTCACTATACCAATTTCAAGGTTCATTTTTTAACACTGCTGCGTCATATATATCCAGGCGGCCATTGCATTTTTTACTCTATAGTATTTGTCACCCAGTAATAACACTAAGGTGGGAGATTAGAGTGAGCATCAATAACAGATGCAATAAGGTGACCTATCCGTGTGGAAGTGAATATCTAGACATCTGTGTGGATTGGATGTAGCCTAGTTGGTACCATGTAAGCTCAGTGAAGTATTTAAGGTGAAGTAATATAAGATAAGATAATCCTTTAATAGTCCCACCATGGGGAAATTCAGTGTGTTACAGCAGAATGATAATACAGTAATATATTACAAGAAAGAACACATACAAGATCAGAATAGCAGATGGAAAAAATACTAGGAGTCATAGCAACAAAATAGAAAAGAGACTCAGGATCATTTAGTTCTCTGTGCGGAGTGATCTCCGCTTAGCCTGATGTTGATTATACAGCCTGACTGCGGTTGGGAGGAAGGATCTCGGATAGCGCTCCTTCTCACACTTGGGGTGAAGCAGTCGGTCACTGACAGTACTGCCTAGTGCTGTCACAGTCTCTTAGATGGGATGGGAGTTGTTCTCCCACATGGAAGTCACCACAGACAGTATCCTTCTGTCACCCACCACCTGTACTGGGTCCAGGGGGCTCCCCAGGACAGAGCTGGCCCTTCTAACCAGCCTGTCAGTATACTCTGTAATATTACTATGCTATGCTAATGTAAGCTAATGTCAGATTCCTGCTGTAGCATAAATGGAAGTTTATCCGATCCTCTGTCCCTCTCAGCACACTGTAGAGGTGAGACAAAGTTCGAGGGGCCACATAATAATATTTACAGAAAACCCCCATTGTACTCAATATCAGTTTAATAGAGAAACTGATAAAAGTGAAAAAGGTAAAATATTGGTTCACTACTAGCCTGGAGATGACTTATATAAATATAGCGGGTGATAAAACAATGGACAGACTTCAATTTACCTCCAAGTAGGAAGTCTCCCAGGATGCCTAAATGAAGGGATTGCCTCTAACCACCCCAGCCTGCTCCGATGGTAGGAAAGCTTGCTGGATTTTAACACACATGATCCTTCAATCCCCAGTCTAACAGAGGCTTATTCTCCTATACACATAGACATGTACACTCAGCCTATCCTTGCATTTATGTTTATAGGAAAGTTAGAGGAGATATCGTAGCTTTCTTATGGTAAAGCCACACACAGTGAAAATTCTGCTAAATGTCCATATTGCCATAAACTTATAATTCCTGTAAAACCTCAATCTGGTTTAATGGGCTATGTGCAAGATGGAGTGCCAGATTACATAAATGGGCGGTAAGAGTTATTGTAGTATGGGATAGGATTTGTTAAGTATGCTAGGTACAAAATGAAGCTGATTACTTGGTGGTTGATGTAGGGGACTCTGAGGAAAGATAAGAGAGCAGTAAGGAGCAGTACGTCAGATAGTACGTAGGTGTCATGGCCATTGGATGCTGGGACTTTGAGTGGAGTAGTGCAGGGTCAATTAAGAAAAGCAGGTGATGGATGGTAGATTAATGTAATTTCTACATCACAGGGTAATGCAAGACCCACCTAGTCCTTAATATAAGATTTTTGTGAAGTTGTGTTTTGCAAGACTGTATTGTAGCACTTCATGCACATTGAGCTGGTATGTATGGGCAATGGCAAGATAACCGTGAGCTTCACGACAGAGTTGCTCATCTGTGGAAAGACACAAGTTACACAGCTGGTCTCTGGTTCAGACCGACTCTGTAGACCAGACCTGGGTAATGTACGACCCCCGGGCCACATCCGGCCCTCTGACTGCTTCTATCTGGCCCGCATAGCTAGTGGAAGTTTTTTCAAGGACCTGTGATGATATTATCACAGCCTATCATCAGGAGCTATGGGTGGAGCTATGACTCATTAGTGGGCAGAGCCACATGGGACTGTGGGCTTTCTGCAAGCTGCCGGCAATGGAGGCTGCTGGATGATAAAGAGAGAAGAGACAGCATGTGTGAGCAAAAGGGGGGAACTAGGGGCAGATTTAGGGGTGCAGGTAAACTGAATGCACATGTAGGGGGGACCTTAAACTAGGGGGCAGATGGAGCCACGGCTCGCATGGCCCTCTAGAACCATTACAATTTCTCATGTGGCCCCATGGGAAAATTAATTGCCCACCCCTGCTGTAGACCATGGTGGTTGGCCATTGGTGAAGTCAGTGGAGGTGCATGTGCACAGCTCCTAGTTATAGGAGGGGTGGGGGGTAGGTGGCCTCTGGCCAGCGCCGCACCTCCCATGAGGCGACCTAAAGCGACCGCTTCAGGCGGCACTATGCCAGGTCCCCAGGGAGGGCGTCATTTTTGCTTACCTAAGCCAGTCCAGGACAAGCTGTCCTGGACTGGCTTAGCACCGAGCGGTGGATTGGGGAGGCCACTGGAGCAGCGCTGCTCCAGCAGCCTCCCCCTCACGCTCAGGCAGAGAGCAGGTCCTCTAAAAGACAATGACCCAACATTAGTCTTGGCTGAATACTAAACTGCAGAAGCAAATATGTAGAATAATATTTCAAATAACAGAGTATGTACAGCAAATAAGAGATGTACAGATATATGATAGACTTTCACATATTTTGTTCAGTAGGAGTTAACTATTGATAGGTAGATCACACAATGTCCCTCTGATGAAACTCCTGGCAACTTTTATTTAGAATGGAGTCTAGTAACAAGTGTTTAATTTCTCCATACTAGTATCTCAAGATAGAAGTGTTCGACTTAAATATGTGCCAAATTTATCAAATATTTGGTGCAAATTACAGCAACGCAGACTCCAGCAAAACTGACTTTAACAATTCCCCTAATAATAAATCTCCCCCAGCATGTCTCTGTGCCTGAGCCTTTGTTTACTCTACTCGGTATAATCTCAGTAAAAGGCCCATGCTGTCTCTCCTTGTTTGATCATGTGTAGCACACATGCAAGCTGACAGCAGAAAAGAATTAATTGGTCAAGCTAATCTGCCCATCTATTTCATTTAAAGGACTGCGCTGTTTAACCCATTGCTAGAAACAAAAGACTATGTAGTTGTAAGTGCGGGGTGACATGGTGACATGATCACCCACAAATGACAGTCAAATCACTGCATTAATACAGAGCAGCCTCAGGGTTTTCCTTTAGGAAAAAAAAAAGGTTATGGGCCACTTTGCAGCCATTGCAACAAGTCCAATGCTGTTACATAGTTACGTAGTTACATCGTAGATGAGGTTGGATAAAGACATTAGTCCATCAAGTCCAACCTATAACCTGTATTTTTCGTGACAATGGTATGGAATCATTGAGGTTGCAGTCCGTAAAACAGTGATTCTACCTTTACTCTATAAGCAAAAATCACTGTGAAGCCCTAGCCTTTGAGTTGTTCTTTCTATAAGAAAGATAGAAAACCTGGTCCTGTTTTGTTTGGAAATTTTGCCTAGATACACAATGATACCTGCCCACTTATATATCTGTGTTAGAAGGCAAATTTTCCTTTTTTGAATATGGGTTTGAAGATGTCCTGGGTAGATTTTTATTGTAACTGTATTGGTTAGTAGTTTAGAGCAGTTAGAGGAGCTATATTGCATAATGATATATTATTGATAGGTAATTTATAGAGATGAGCAAACACTGTTCGGATCAGCCGATACGAACAGAACGCACCCATAGAAATGAATGGAAGCACCTGTGACGCTGACTTTGCCGGCGGCCGGCCGGCGTCACAGGTGCTTCCATTCATTTCTGTGGGTGCGTGCTGTTCGGATCGGCTGATCCGAACAGTGTTCGCTCATCTCTAGTAATTTAGATTGTGAGCCCTACTTGAGACAGTTATGGTAATATCTGCAAAACGTTGCGGAATATGTTTGTGCTGTATAAGCGAGCTAAATAAATAAATATTGGTGATTAAAAGTGCTTAGCTTTCCAATGGTCAGGGTTACAATGTAACATATTAGTTATATAAGAATTTACACTCACTGACAAAAAATAATGCACCAAGAAGTTGTTGGACATGAATGAAACTTTCTATGTGTGAATGTATTGATGATATATGTCTGTGATTACAATATTACAGGGATTAAGAGATAGGATTATTAGGGAGAAGTGTAACTGAAAGGAGCTTCTAGTATGCTTTGTGTCACCTCTAACCTGGATAGAAGATGAGATACGGTTGCATGCAGGGTTCTTCTGTCCGCTTGAGAAGTCGGACATCTTCACTCGCGGACAGGAAAGGACGGGCACGGAGTGCAAAAGAACGCACCTGATGCCCATTCAAATGAATGACAGGTGTCACGGACACAGCTAGTGTCCGCTCCTAGTGTCCGTGACAGATTTTGAGCGGACACTAGGAGCGGACACTACATGTCGGACACCGACGGTAGTGTGAACGCTCCCTTATTTCATAGTTTTTGGCTTTTTTTTGTTGTGGACACCCAATAAACATTATTTCTTTTATGTAGAGGGGGAAGACATGAGTGCAGGGGTGAGCCACTGATGTTAGTGCTGCTAGGGGCACTAGAAGGAAATCTGTTAGGAAATGTGAGGGCATGCAAGAATCCCATCAACATAAACATTCACAGAACAGTGAGGAAGGTGATATTGAATCCCATGATGATTCTATTACAGATAAGATATTTTTTGAAAAGCCAATTCTTCATCATCTAACAACTAGTCTCATAGCCATAAATTTGTCTTTCTAATAGCAATAACAGGGGCGTAACCAGGAATGGCGGGGTCCTGTGGCGAACTTTTGACATGCCCCCCCCCCCGACCGACGCCGAAGACCTCGACCGACCCCCTCCTACGCATTCCTGCGCGTTCTATTATGCCCCATAGTGGCCCCTGCACACAGTATTATCCCCCATAGTGGCCCCTGCACACAGTATTATTCCCCATAGTGGCCCCTGCACACAGTATTATCCCCCATAGTGGCCCCATCACACAGTATTATCCCCCATAGTGGCCCCTGCACACAGTATTATCCCCCATAGTGGCCCCTGCACACAGTATTATCCCCCATAGTGGCCCCTGCACACAGTATTATGCCCCATAGTGGCCCCTGCACACAGTATTATGTCCCTTAGTGGCCCCTGCACACAGTATTATGTCCCTTAGTGGCCCCTGCACACAGTATTATCCCCAATAGTGGCCCCTGCACACAGTATTATGTCCCACTGTGGACACCCGGAACACAGTATTATGTCCCACTGTGGACACCCATAAACAATTATTATACTCTGGGGTCTTTTCAGACCCCAGAGTATAATAATCGGAGACTCGGGGGAATAAAAACATAAAAAACTACTGTTTCTTACCTGTCCCCCGGCTCCTACGCTGTCGGCCTCTGCTGCCGTCCTTCTTCAATGACGTCGGATGTCACATGACCCGGGACGCAGGCCGGGTTCATATGATGTCAGAGACGTTAGAAAGGACGTCAGGAAGGAGGCCAGGCAGGATCGTGGAGAGGTAAGTAACAGTGTTTCTAACCTCTACCGGTCCGCCAATCATTACACTTGGGGGTCCAAAAAGCATAATGATAGCAGCGGTAGCGGCTGTCACTGGGCCCCTAATGTCCCGGGCCCTGTGGCAGCTGCCTCTGCTGCTATTCGCCACTGTAGTTACGCCACTGAGCAATAATCCTGTAGCACTTACAAGCCATCAAAACAGGCTAATTTTACTACAAAACCATTGCTTTTTGTAACATAACTGCCATGTGTATCTGAAAAAAAACAAACAAAGATAAGTATCTTTTCCCTGAAAAAAAAAGAGTAAGTTTTGGAGCGTTTTAAGAGAATGTTCACACGTAGGAAATTGCAGCAGATTTTGGGGTGGATTCCCAGATCGCAGTAGGACACTGAAAAAAATCAGTGTCCTGCTCGATCTTGTCACAAATTCCGCGGCTCGAGGCTCCATGTGGATAAAGCCCTTTCATCTGGGCCTAACCAGCAATGGAATGGAAATATCCTGTATTGGCACCCCATTGTATCTAGTCCATAGTCAAATATGGCGCTGGAAAATTAAGAGGAATACCGCCGTGTGATCGTACCCTTATTGTTAAAAGTATAAATGCGAGTATCAGTGCAGTGCATGGTTAAGTTCTGAGTTTGTGTCCTGCATAAACATATAACAGGCTGTGTTTGCGTTAGAGAGCTAGAAATTGGATCGCATTGTGCCCCCTTCATTATCATGTGACTGGCACCTTATATAAGGCTTATCTGTATGCACATGGTATGCTACGCATCCGTATCCTCCTCATGGATTGTAGGTGTGTGAGTGGTTATATTATTAGTATTATTCACTTGTGCTATCCCTACCATATACCATATCTGCGGCCAGTCTGCGTTCTGCGGTGAACCATGGCTTCCTATGACATCAGATAAATGTAGCCTCTTTCCCAGGGACTAGATAGTTAAATGACTTGTACAGGAATAGAAAAAGGGTCTGTTTTTTTGTATGAAAACCATGTCTTGTTTCTCCGTGTCAGGCATTACAGCTGATCCTTTATCACATTACTCTATCGTGCCAGAGATTTACACTCACCATACAACTTCAACAGCCGTCGGCATAACCTTTGTTTCCCCACAGCTATTCCTTCTACTCTCTCTAAATACATGCATGCTAGGTTTTCAATTCAACATGATACTTTTCTTTTCAGTTCTGAGTGAATATCTTCTGAACTTTTAATACACATTCGATCAGGAGTGAACATATTTTTTAGGTGTAAAGGTGAGACTAAGCGACTTCCAGGGGCCGCAATGAAATCCTAATGGGCTCTTACCATCTGAGCATTTTTGGTATCAAGAATGTACACCATAAATGTAGAGTGAGTGTCCACTTTCAGTTCCAGAAACAGTCTAGCGTTTGCAGAATTCTTATAATCTATGATTCTAATCTAACTAATCTAATCCAATTCTCTCTATATGGTTACACATACCTGTCCCTATGCTGTGCAGTATTCTGTTTTCTCTGACATGGAAACTACCTGTGATCATCCACCAAGCACAGACAGATAGAGGTGAGTGAATCATTTTGGCACCAATCTAATTTCTTAGGAATTTTCCAAAAGTTTAAGATTTCAGCAAATCCCAAAATGGACAAAATCTAATGGCCAAATTGACTGACTGGGATCCGGAACAAATATTGAGAAACCTAAGCGCTGTGTGTCAGAGTAAGGGGAAGAGCAGCTGTTTATACATGGTAACTCAGCAGTAGTGGTCACTACCAGGCCCTAGAGCCTGAGGAGGGCCCAAATTCCCTCTGTCACATAAAATATGCCACTATTTTAAGTGGCTAAAGGTACATAGGAGTCGCTGTACAGATTTTGTATGGTGATCCAGAAGCATCAGGTTACACCTCTGAGGTTACTACGGTACTTTTTGTGGAGACACCTGACCCTGGGGGGAGTGTGGCATACACTGTTTATGAGGATAGAATGGAAGGCACTGTAACTTACAGAATTTGAATGAGTAAATGTGAAAAGAGCTTTGTTTGGAGTTAGTCATTGCATGGTGGTATTATTCCATCACTGTATGGTGGTATTTTTAAGTGCATGTATACTATAGAGGCAGATTTAGTATCCTGATGGGATTACTACTAGGTGCTGTTTACTATATGGAACTTATTACGATTTAAACTCCTTATCAACATCCACTGTAGAGTGCTTGTTTTATCAGTTTTATGTTCCTGTGCAATCTCCACCATATATTATATCGTCCTGTTTGCACCCAGCAGTGAACCACTGCTTCATCTTAAAGAGGACCTTTCATGGTCCGGGGCACAGGCAGTTCTATATACTGCTGGAAAATAGACAGTGCACTGAATTCAGCGCACTGTCAGCTTTTCCGATCTGTGCCCTGGGTGACGAGCTTTCGGTCCCGGTACCGTAGCTTTTTACAATCAGAAGGGTGTTTCTGACAGTCAGTCAAGTACGTCCTTCTGACAGTCAGTCAGGTATGTCCTTCTCCACAGCAGCGCCTATAGCGCTGTACAGTGTGAGCGGGGAGGAACGACCCCTCCCTCTGCTCACAGTGCTCGTCCATAGATGAGTATTATCAGGAGGGGAGGGGGGGGGGGCCGTTCCTCCCAGCTCACACGGTACAGCGCGATAGGCGCTGCTTTGAAGAAGGACGTTCCTGACAGACTGTCAGGAACGCCCTTCTGACTGTAAAGAGCTACGGTACCGGGACTGATAGCTCTTTACCTGGGGCACAGATCGGGAAAGCCGACAGTGCACTGAATTCAGCGCACTGTTGGCTTTCCAGCAGGTCCTCTTTAAATCAGGTAAATGTGACTTTTTCTCAGTGATATGATCTATAATGATGTTCTTTTCAGTGAACTGTTTTTGATTTTATCATAGGGACTCACCAGATATGGTTATTTGCTAATTGTTTTGTAGGCTACAGTCAGCCCTGTTTTGTTGGTTGAGAGAAAATGGGAAGCTGGTACTAGTGAGGCATACATACATAGGTACTGAGCAAGCCTATCTGATCTATAAGTATGGGCATCACTAATAAGCGGAGTTTTAAACCATGGAGACCTATTACCCATACAGACAGTATTGCAGTATATTGTATAGGTGATCCCAAGTATTGGTGTAACTAGGAGTGGCTAACTTTTGACATGCCCCCCCCCCCTACCGACGCCAAAGACCCCGAATGACCTACCCCCACACCGCATTCCTAAACGCACTATTATGCCTCATAATGGCCTCTGCGCACAGTATTATTCCCCATAGTGGCCCCTGCACAAACAGTATGATGCCCCATAGTAGCCCCTGCACACTTTTCAGACCCCCAGAGTATAATAATCGGAGACCCGGAGGGGAAACAAACATAAAAAAACACTGTTATTTTCCTCTCCCTGGCTCCGCTGCACTCCCCGCTGATGTCATCTATCTTCAATGATGTATGGGACGTCACGTGACCCGGTACCTGCGTCGCAACACATAAGGATGCAGGCCCTGGTCATGTGATGTCAGGAATGTCACACAACAAATCCTGAAGCCTGCCCGGAACCAGGAGAGGTAAGTAAATAGGGCCTGTCACCGGTTGAATTAACTCAAGCCGGTAACGGCCTATTAAAAAAAAAAAAAAAAACCCGCAGCAGTAGCGGCTGTCGCTGGGCCCCCTAATGTCCAAGGCCCTGTGGCAGCCACTACCGCTGCTACCCTGCTAGTTATTAAGTGTAAAAATGAAAGTTAGAAAAAAGTTTAGATGACATATAACCACAATAGGAATCCCTATGTCTGAAAATGCCAGAACTATAAAGATTTTAAAAACATTTAGTCCATATTGTGAACACTGTAGTAGAAAAAAGTAGAATATTGAAAAAATGTAGCAAAAAGTGATCAAAAGTTAGACAATCCTCAAAATGGTATAAATAAAATCCATACATGTCCCTCACAATAAGGGTCCATTCTCACAGAGGAAAATGGCGCTTTATTTGGTGCAGAATTTTCCACGCTGAAAAAAATGTCTCCCATTGACTTCAATGGGTACTGCTAGCTTTTTTTTCCACTAGCAGAATTTTCTGCTAGCGCTATTTTCCTCCGTGTGAATGGACCCCAGAGGATACCTTACACAGCACTACATAAAGAAATATAAAAAAAAGTTACGGGTTTGAGAATATGGCAACTTAAAGATTCTTTTTTAATTTTTTATCATATCAAGTATCATATGTTAGTTTTGCTACACGGTGAATGTTGTAAAAGCAAAGCCCATCAGAAAATGACTCAAATGACTGCATTTCTCCTGCACCCTCATTTTCCACCTGGACTCGCTGAACCCGTGGCTGGGCCGTGGCTGAAAGCTGGCCTTTTTCGGTTGGCTGATATTATTGACTATCGAACCTGGGCACTTTTGCGGTTTGCTGAACTCCGGTCCAGATTTTGCCTCCCCGGGTCTAGCGAATTCACATATGTTCAAATTTCTCACTATGCATCTTCAGTTCTTCGGAGGACAGTTGCGCCCATCCCTACGCTGTTTGAACGGCTTTGCAAGGCTGGTTCTGGAACGCAGGGGTTAGTCTCAGACATATACCGCATTCTATCGGACCCCACTCCCGAGGTCTTGCCCAAGCATCCTTATATGTCCCGGTGGGAAACCTATTTGGGACAACCCATCTCGGACGCTGACTGGTTCCTCATCTGGGATAGGGGGCTTAAAGAGGACCTTTCATCAGATCGGGCACAGGCAGTTTTATATACTGCTGGAAAGCTGACAGTGTGCTGAATTCAGCGCACTATCGGCTTTCCCGATCTGTGCCCGGTGTAAAGCGCTATCGGTCCCGGGACCGTAGCGCTTTAGTGTCAGAAGGGCGTTTCTGACAGTTAACCAGGGACGCCCTTCTGCCCAGCAGTGCCTATAGCGCTGTACAGTGTGCGCGGGGAGGAACGCCCCCTCCTGATAATACTCGTCTATGAACGAGCTGTGTGAGCAGAGGGAGGGGGCGTTCCTCCCCGCTCCACAGTACAGCGCGATAGGCGCTGCTGGGCAGAAGGGCATCCCTGGCTGTCAGAAACGCCCTTCTGACACTACAGCGCTACGGTACCGGGACCAATAGCGCTTTACACCGGGCACAGATCGAGAAAGCCGATAGTGCGCTGAATTCAGTGCACTGTCAGCTTTCCAGCAGTATATAGAACTGCATGTGCCCAATCTGATGAAAGGTCCTCTTTAAGTCCTCAAATTGTGTTGTTCATAAAGAGAACTTCAAAATGCTGATGCATTGGTACCACACGCCTGCCCTCCTTCACTCTTTTGATAGGTCCATCCCAAACTCCTTCTGCCCTTGTGGTGCTCGCCCCGCCCATATCTTTCACCTATTTTGGTCCTGCCCTTCCCTGACCCCCTTCTGGTGCTAGGTTCAGGTTCTACTGGAGCAGGTGTTGGGGGTGCGTTTTCCCGCAAGTTGCGCAAGCCCGCTCTCCGCCTTTTTTTATTTCTATTGACGCCTGCTCGGTGTCTGATAGCTAAACATTGGCGCCAGCAGGCCCCCCTTCCCTGGAGGAACTGTAGGATCAGGAGTGCGCTTTCTTTGGAGTACTTAACCTCTGTCCTTAATAATGAGGAGGAGCGATTTCACGCCATCTGGAACTTGTGGGTTACGTTCTGGACAACCCAGACTATATGATACTGCATTTCACTAAATTCTTTCAGTCTTCCTTCCCCCTATTCTCCCCTTGTTTCCTGTCTTGTCTTGTCTTGTCTTGATCTACTGGTGTCCTTGTCATCTTTCTGAATATGCAATGTGTCTGTGTTTGTTTGATGATCTATGCTGATCTCCTTACCATGTTTACATTGGTACCTTAAAGGTCGTTTTTTTTTTTTACTTTTTCTTCTCTCTTTGGAGTAATACTGGTTGTCGAATTTGTTGATTGTTTTACTGTGAAAAATCCTTAAATAAACAATAATAAAAAAAAATGGCTCAAATTCTTTATTTTCCTAATTCCCCATCCTCCTGATTTTTTTCCAGCTTCACCGCACATTATGTGCAATATTAATAATATAATATAAACTTTTTGCATTTTGCATCATTCACAGACCTCCCTTCTATGCAGGGTCACTTATTATATTGTCACTCTACACAGGTATTATTTGGTCACGGTGTGTTTGTTTAGTTGTACTACTCGTTGTCATACTGCCAACTACTAGTCATTGTATAGTGTTATTAGTGATATTACATAAAATATGCATATGGCATTCATGCACAGTCTTATTTTTACAGGTGACAGGAAGAAATAATATATTTGAGTACTAAAAGAAATGTGCAGGTTTATCTACAGATGCAAATGTCATAAATAATTTGTGTTGACCTCATCACCCACTCCCACCATTGCCCTGGATATGAGTAACACCCTTTAGTGTTAATTTACATATAATATCCATATGGGCTGTTTTATGTATCCAGAGTAGACTATTTAGAGAATATATTAAAACCATAATTTTCCTACCACCTTTGCAGATCTAAAGCCTCAGTCGACGTTATTGGGGCACAGATTTCACACAATTTATATTATATATAGCACATGGCATTGTGTGATATGAAAGTAAGTGCTGAAATATTGTTAATACACTGTCTGTGTGATACAATCTAATGCTAGATTAATTCACACTAATTTCTCCTGATGGACTCAAACAACGGAGAAGCGGACCGCTAAAACAGCAGTTACACACGAAGCCAAGTGCACCACATTGTCTATAATGGGGCCCATCAGGTATCCGTCGATTTTAATCTGAAATCGGCAGAGGGAAGAACTTTTTCTTCTACTTATGTTCGGCAGACATAGCGACTTAGTCTCCAACAGAGACTATAGCGCAGAAGTGAACATAGTGAACACAGACATCTAACAACCATCTAGTAGTGAAATAAGGATGGGTGAAGTAAAATGATGTTACACTCCCCAAATTTTAACTAACTTGGACTGTAGTAGAGATTTCTATTGTTCACTTGCATTTCATTGATGTGGCTGTTTATCTTTCATTAACACTAGAATGTCAAGATATGGTAGATGGTTTATACTGGTAAGGATGCCTTGTTTGCTGTGTGTGTCATTGTACAGAGCACTGTGTGTCATATCTTTTGTGTGCCCCTGCAGAAATTTCTCCCTCACGTGTATGAGTGGTTGGTGGAGGCCCTCCCTTTGATGAATCGCTTTCCAGAACAACCCACCCACTTCAGACCAAAGCCACAGCATGTGACACAATACTGTAGAAGTCCTGCCACTCTTCATTACAAGGGTGTGTTCTAGCTGCTATGCCAGCAAACCATGCACAACATGTCATTCGACATTACTTAAACAGTCTCGATTTCTTTTCTAGATTCTTTAGATAAAAAGCTCGCAGCCCATCCCTACACAATATACTTACTTTACAGACCCTTATGGTATTTTTTTATATGCATAATAATAATACATTTTATTTATATAGCACCAACATATTCCGCAGCGCTGTACAATTTGTAGGGTTCAAATACAGACAGGAAGATACATTACAAAGAAAGTCATTTCACACAATGGGACTGAGGGCCCTGCTGGCAAGAGCTTACAATCTATGAGGTAGAGGGGGTGACACAAGAGGTAGCAGGGGTGGTGTTGCTTATACAGGGGGTCAGATAATTCTGTAATAGAGGTGACTGTCATTACACAAACATAAAACTTTATGAGACGTCACCAGTTGTGTCCGTTAACATGTGGATGGAGCTTGGACAGATAAAGTTATCCTGAGATGACATCATATCATGTGGGGTAATGTGGGAGCGGGGACAGAGGAGGATTAAGGGTTTACGTTAGAAATTGTGATAGGCTTGTCTGAAAAGATGTGTCTTTAGTTTGCGTTTGAAACTGTAGAAATTGGGAGTTAATCTGATTGTCCGGGGTAGAGCATTCCAGAGAAGTGGTGCAGCTCGGGAGAAGTCTGGTATACGAGCGTGGGAGGTTCTGATAATAGAGGATGTAAGTGTTAGGTCATTGAGTGAACGGAGAACACGGGTTGGGCGGTAGACAGAGATGAGGGAGGAAATGTATGGAGGTGCGGCATTATGGAGAGCCTTGTGGATGAGAGTGATAACTTTATATTTCATTCTATAATAAATAGGCAGCCAATGTAGCGACTATACATCACTGGAATAGTCATGAAAAGTAGCGGCGACCAAACAAAAGCCCTAGTTTATACTGTTGTATGAGGTTTCCATACCTAGTTCTATTGAATTGTTTCTTATACCTTTTAAGCAAAAACTAACAAACATTTAAAGCAAGAAAAGCACACGTTATTTTTATTTTTGTATATGGTCTACTAGGGCTTAATACAGAAGACCATCCTTTTGAGAAGAATGCGCCATCTACAGCCTGATTTTTTTTTTTTTTTACGTGATCTAACTTCCTTCCACATTATACATTATGACAGTCACCCCTCTATAAGCAGACCATTCCCCATTCTACCACTTTTAGGCAAGGGCTACACGGCGACTTAGGCCGCAACACTCATTGCGCAACCAAAGATCACAATGTCGCCCTGCGACTCCTTCACTCACATTAGCAAATGGAGTCACATTGCAAACAAGCAGGTGGCGTCACTGGAGCAAAAAAGTTGAGCAATGCGACAGGAGCCGTGGCCATAGTCACAGTGTGCAAAAAGGAAAGAAACGCCAAGTGGCACAATAGTGTAGTACAGTTGAAAAACTTCAATAATGTTAAAGAAATAATAGAAGTTACGTTTTAATTCACACGGATGCCGGATCGTTGTGCTAGATACCTGCTTCATTTGTTCCATTATATTTCGTTCCTGCCGAGGGAGACTTCCGGGCACCGGTCAATACGGAACGATACATCACTTCTGCTATACCAGCGATCTCAGTGAGTGAGTGATAACCATCTTAATTTACTATACAATTTAATATCACATTTGGAGGGTGTACATTGCGGGCCAGGGCTCTTTGCTTTGTTTCTCTTTTGGATTTTATGATCTGCACATTATACTGGTAATCCAGAGAGCTCAGTGCTCCATGTTGGCTGTTTTCTCCTGTACTTGGACTAGAATTATCTGAAAAGAAGAAGATAGATCTTAGCTTTAGCAGTGTTATATGTAGTTCATACAGCGAGTTACGCTGGGTTCACACCAGCGCCTGATCTATGTTTTCAGGTTTCCATTTTCTGCCGACAGAAGACGGAAACCTGGCAGACAGTGTCCGGCCGTGAGCGCCGGTGAGCGTTTTGTGCTCTCAGCGGCGAAACTGTTTTTTTTTTAATCGGACTCAAAGTCCTACATGTCCGACTTTGTGACTGGTTAAAAAAAAAAAACGCTTACGGCCAGACACTTTCCAAACCTATTCAAATGAATGGGTTTGAAAAATGAATGCAGGTTTCCATCTCCTGTCCAGTTTCGTGCAGGAAATGTAAACCTCCAGAATGGAGACCAGGGTGCAGATGTGAACGAGCCCTTAGAAGCACAGGATGTGTGCAAGGCCCAGATTCTGCCAATTGCTGCAGAGCACAGGGTGATGTCAGGGAAGAGGTATTGGTGTGGCAATTTCCACTATACACCTCAGTAATATGCTCCTATTTTTATTTCCTGTGGTTTTAAGGAACTATAGTATACAGAGCACCTTGGAAACTTGCATTCAAGGAACAAGTGTAGTTCCGTTCTACTATTTATGAACATTTGTCACTCTGCCAATGCAATATCCCAGAGTGAGCTGCTATATTTGTCGTGTTTGTCATTTGTACCAGCAGGTTGTCTTGTTTGTCCTGTCTTATATGTTCTATGTTATATGTAATGTGATGTGTTATTTTCCTGTTACCTTCCCCTTCTTCAGTTTAAATATTGCCTTACTACCTCATGGCCAATCAAGGGCCACTGGGTGGGGTTGTAGAGAGTATACAGGCTCCTGCTGTGAGTTGCAGCTCAGTCCAGTCCAGGGTAGTATTTACAGCGGAGTGTCTCAGTCTAGTGTCTGGAGCCTAACTGAACAACCATCCTGCCAGTGGCATAACTACCGCCGTAGCAGCAGAGGCAGCTGCCATTAGGGGGCCGGCGACAGCCGCTACCGCTGCATTTTTTTTAGTTTTTTTTTTTTTTTATAGGCCGTTTCCAGCCCTGCCATTCCTAGTTACGCCACTGCATCCTGCATATGACATGCTGCTTCGTGCAGAAGGAGAACTTAGGCAGGATTCCATCAGACACCAGTTCAACCACTAGGAGTAAGTCTTCTTGTCCCAGGTCCATCCGGGCCTAGTTTCCAGGTCCCTATCAGGTCTCTTTGCCCTGCTACAACCCCTATCTACTGATGCTGGGAGAAGTAAGAGAGGAGGAATAGTGGAAGTATTTCAGCATAATCTGTGTTATCCCTGGCAACCCTCCTATGACCAAGGCTTTGGGGATTGAAGTGTATCTGTAACCCATCTGCAAGCTACTGGTGCAACTGTTGAAGCTGTTCTATAAAAAGTTCTTTGGTTTACCCTGCAATACTGGACTCCTGGGTCGTGCCTGCTCCACCAAAAAGGGCCCTTCTGAACACCATCACACCGGCTCGGCTAGGAGAGGTCCCCTTTCCCAACTAGAAGTGCTGCGGGAGAAACAAGACCACTATCATCTCCATCAGGTAGTGCTGCAGGACCCCCCTTGGCTGTGCACATCCCTGGAGAGGGATTGGGGTGAGAGTGGAGCGTACCCAGCCTAGAAGGTGGCACAGCCAGTGTCATATTTACTCTCACTTCCCGGTCTCCTGTACTGGGTTGTACGCTGTACCAACTCCAGTTTTTAGCATCTTTTAATAGGTGCAACACCACTGATTCTGGCCCAGTTGAAATTTTTTTCCTATAGCCCCCATTGTTCCCGGGCAATAAGCAGTGGCGGATCCAGGATTTTTTTTAAAAAAAAATTACCGTATTTTTCGGACTATAAGACGCAAATTTCGGAGGAAAATGAGGGTGCGTCTTATAGTCTGAATGTGGGTTTGCAGCATGGCCGCGCTACTGCCACCGCTGGTTTTCTTCAGCGGCAGTAGCGCGGCAATCCGCAGGCCCCGGCAGCTAAGACAGTCCCCGGCATCTGCTGTAATAGACCGGCGGATGCCGGGGAGTGTCTTAGCTGCCGGGGCCTGCGGATTGCCGCGCTACTGCCGCTGAAGAAAACCAGCGGTGGCAGTGGCACGGCCATGCTGCAAACCCACTGCTCCTCCGAAGGTCCCGACAGTTAGTTAGCCCCCCCCCCCGGCCCCATACCTTTAGTGATGCAGGCCGGCTCCTGCACGGCGAGGCCGCAGGAGCCGACCTGTTCCGATGACAGCCGGGAGCCTAATGAAGGCTCCGAGGCCTGTCATAGATATATATTACTATCGTGGCTGGTCTATGACCCTCCGCGATAGTAATGTATAGAATCTCCCATAGACGGCAATACACTTGTATTGCCGTCTATGGGACTTGCAATCAAATGATTGCAGGTTCAAGCCCCCTAGGCGGGGGATATTAAAATAGTAAAAAAAAAAAAAAAAACACTTAAAAAAAATATAATAAAAAATAAAATAAATAAAAGTTCACCTCCTTTCCCTAGAATACATATAAAAGTATAACATTACTGTGAAACATATACATTAGGTATCCCTGTGTCTGAAAATGCCCGGTCTACACCTGGCCCCACAAAAAAAACGCCCTATACATTCCCGTACAGCTGCAGGGTCACCTGTCAATGTGGCCTTGCAGCTGTTCCAAAACTACAACTCCCATATATTAAATATTTTACCATTTTTTGCCTGAAAATTTTTTTTCCCTATTTTTCTCCTCTAAAACCTGGGTGCGTCTTATAGTCCGAAAAATACGGTAGCCCTAAAAATGCGTTTTTGAGGCTTTTTTTAACTAGTTAGCTGTGTTTGACCAACTTATAAAACTGTCCTTATTTGTGTACTATTATAGTAGTTTCTAATGTACTAAATTAGCAGCCTGAAAATGTGATCAGTTGGCACTATAGGTAGTACGCATTGACTGAATTTTTTATACAAAATAATGTGTTTTCTGTGTATATTTTCATGCTTTAGCGTGCTGAAAATGGTTAGCTATACCTAAAAGCAAAAAGTTGACATGGTTTATCATAAAATATGCCAATAGCAGGTCAAAACTGTAAAATATAGCCAATATTCATATTTTCTGCTATCGTCACGATCGCGAGAGGCCATTGTAGATGTATATAAACATACGCTGACTCACACAATCACTACTACATACATGAACAGCACTACTCAAACGCGAGAAAAAAAGACTGGCACGATACGAACTAACTTCGCACTCTACACTACTCAGTCGCATACGTGACACTGAGAGTGAATCGCCAATGTGTGTCTGTGTGTGTGGAGAGAGGGGTCGCCCGGTCCATTTTTTGTGGGCTTCTTTAAGTATTATACACTGACGCAATAATTTTGGAGTGAGAAATTTCAATATAACAGATTTCTATGTCTCTTTTACTCTTTGCTTGTTTATGGGCTGGTTGAGCGAGGGGCCCCAGGCAGTTGCCCAGCTCGCCCGGCCCTGGATCCGCCCCTGGCAATAAGTTCTGTTAGTGCTGGTACCTGATATGCTATTTAGGCTCTGTCCTGTCAGGACAGTTAAATCCTGATGTTTACACCACGGGGGCCCTGACCTTATAAAGTTTTTATTATGATTTAAGCACTTCCCGACATCCATCGTAATAGTACGGCGAATATCAGGTTTATAAATATGGAGCCACTCAGCTCCTGTATTACACAGTACAGACCCAGCGCTAATGTCCACGATCAGTGCTCAAGAATACATAGAAAAGTAAAAAAATGACTGTCAAGCATATACACATTAGATATCCCTGTGTCCGAAAACGACTCAGTCTACAAACTTAAAAATATTTTTCCTGTGCGGTGAACACCGCAGAGGGAAAAAAATATCAAAAGTGCCAAACTGATGTTTTTTTCACTGTTTCGCTTCTGATAAAAAATGTTAATAAAAAGTGAAAAAAATTAATAAAAAGTGATCTAAGCAATAGACATATCCAAAAATGGTATAAATATAAATTACATCTGGCCCTGCAAAAAAAGACGCCCATGCATCGCTGTACGCAGAAATATAAAAAAGTCACGGGTGTCAGAATGTGGCAACTTTAAGAAAAACATTTTTTTTTTCTAAGCTTTGGATGTTAGGCAAGGTGTTAAAATGTAAATAAAACTACATGCATTTAGTATCCCCAGACTCGAACCGAAACATAGAATACAGGTGACATTTTGGTTTCACAGTGAACACTGTAAAAACGAAGTCGTACAAATGCTCTTTCTTTGCAATTCCATCTCATTCTGAATTTATTTCCAGCTTCTCCGTACATAGTACAGAATAATAAATGGTAGCATTATGAAGAACAAAATGTCCTGCAAACATAAAGCTCTCATGGCTTAATGTATTCAGGTTTGGAAGGCGGCAAGTCAAAAATGAAAATCGAAAAATGCCTCTGGCAAGAAGGGATTAATACCTTTACAATATTCAAAAACTTTGAAAATGCAAAACATGCTGAAACTGCGACATTTTTTTAACTGTTTAGTTAAAGGATTTTATCAATAAGGAAAAACAACAAGGACGATAAACCTGTATTGTTGCGAAAGTATACAAGTAAGGCAGCACTCCAATGCAAAGTACACACAAAGTGCTGTGAATTGGTTAATTATACATTAATTATACATTATGTCCTAATTATACATTATGTCCATAATTATACATTAATTATATTATGCTGTCTCAAATATCATGTCCTCACTCTATCTGAAACTAAATCTCTCCAAGACTGAACTACTACTGTTTCCACCATCTAATAGATCTGTCCCTGATATATCCATTGTAGTCTCAGGCCTTACTATAACTCCTAGGCAGCATGCCCGCTGCCTCAGGGACATGTTTGACGCAGACCTTTCCTTCACCCCTCATATGATTCACTCGCACTTTCATGTCACCTCCACCTCAAAAATATCTCCAGAATACGCCCTTTCCTCACCAGAGATACACTAAAGACACTTATTGTCTCTCTGATTCATTCTCGCCTTGACTACTGTAACTCCTTACTAATCGGTCTTCCCCTCACTAAACTCTCCTCTCTACAATCTATTCTGAATGCAGCGGCCAGGCTTATCTATCAGTCTAGACGCTACAGCGATGCCTCCGGTCTGTGCCAGTCGCTACATTGGCTGCCTATTCATTATAGAATAAAATATAAAGTTATCACTGTCATCCACAAGGCTCTCCATAATGCCGCACCTCCCTATATTTCCTCCCTCATCTCTGTCTACCGCCCAACCCGTGCTCTCCGCTCACTCAATGACCTAACACTTACATCCTGTATTATCAGAACCTCCCACGCTCGTATACAAGACTTCTCCCAAGCTGCACCACTTCTCTGGAATGCTCTACCCCGGACAATCAGATTAACTCCCAATTTCTACAGTTTCAAACGCAAACTAAAGACGCATCTTATCAGACAGGCCTATCACAATTTCTAACGTAAACCCTTAACCCTCCTCTGTCTCCGCTCCCACATTTCCCCACATGATATGATGTCATCTCAGGATAACTTTATAGGTCCAAGCTCCATCCACATGTTAAAGGACACGACTGTTGACTGCTCATAAAGTCTTATGTTTATGTAATGACAGTGACCTCTATTACAAAATTGTCTGACCTCTGCATAAGCAATGCCGCCCCTGCTACCTCTTGTGTCACCCCCTCTACCTCATAGATTGTAAGCTCTTGCGAGCAGGGCCCTCAGTCCCATTGTGTGAAATTATTTTCTTTGTAATGTATCTTTCTGTCTGTATTTGAACCCTACAAATTGTACAGTGCTGCAGAATATGTTGGCGCTATATAAATAAAATTTATTATTATTATTAATATTATTACATTGTATGGCGCTTTATAGTGAGATAAAACTTCAATCTTTATTGAAAATATCATTAAAAAACACACATATATACAGTCCTATGAAAAAGTTTGGGCACCCCTATTAATCTTAATCATTTTTAGTTCTAAAAATTTTGGTGTTTGCAACAGCCATTTCAGTTTGATATATCTAATAACTGATGGACACAGTAATATTTCAGGATTGAAATGAGGTTTATTGTACTAACAGAAAATGTGCAATATGCATTAAACCAAAATTTGACTAGTGCAAAAGTATGGGCACCCTTATAATTTTATTGATTTGAATACTCCTAACTACTTTTTACTGACTTACTGAAGCACAAAATTGGTTTTGTAACCTCACTGAGCTTTGAACTTCATAACCAGGTGTATCCAATCATGAGAAAAGATATTTAAGGTGGCCAATTGCAAGTTGTTCTCCTATTTGAATCTCCTCTGAAGAGTGGCATCATGGGCTACTCAAAACAACTCTCAAATGATCTGAAAACAAAGATTGTTCAACATAGTTATTCAGGGGAAGGATACAAAAAGTTGTCTCAGAGATTTAATCTGTCAGTTTCCACTGTGAGGAACATAGTAAGGAAATGGAAGACCACAGGGACAGTTCTTGTTAAGCCCAGAAGTGTCAGGCCAAGAAAAATATCAGAAAGGCAGAGAAGAAGAATGGAGAGAACAGTCAAGGACAATCCACAGACCACCTCCAAAGAGCTGCAGCATCATCTTGCTGCAGATGGTGTCACTGTGCATCAGTCAACAATAGAGCGCACTTTGCACAATCAGAAGCTGTATTAGAGAGTGATGAGAAAGAAGCTGTTTCTGCAAGCACGCCACAAACAGAGTCACCTGAGGTATGCAAATGCACATTTGGACAAGCCAGCTTCATTTTGGAAGAAGGTCCTGTGGACTGATGAAACAAAGATTGAGTTGTTTGGTCATACAAAAAGGCGTTATGCATGGCATCCAAAAAAAACAGCATTACACGAAAAACACTTGCTACCCACTGTAAAATTTGGTGGAGGTTCCATCATGCTTTGGGGCTGTGTGGCCAATGCCGGCACCAGGAATCTTGTTAAAGTTGAGGGTCGCATGGATTCCACTCAGTATCAGTAGATTCTTGAGAATAATGTTCAAGAATCAGTGACGAAGTTGAAGTTACGCCGGGGATGGATATTTCAGCAAGACAATGATCCAAAACACCGCTCCAAATCGACTCAGGCATTCATGCAGAGGAACAATTACAATGTTCTGGAATGGCCATCCCAGTCCCCAGACCTGAATATCATTGAACATCTGTGGGATGATTTGAAGCGGGCTGTCCATGCTCGGCGAACATCGAACTTAACTGAACTTGAATTGTTTTGTAAAGAGGAATGGTCCAAAATCCCTTCATCCAGGATCCAGGAACTGATTAAGAGCTACAGGAAGCGACTAGAGGCTGTTATCTTTGCAAAAGGAGGATCTACTAAATATTAATGTCACTTTTCTGTTGAGGTGCCCATACTTTTGCACCAGTCAAATTTTGGTTTGATGCATATTGCACATTTTCTGTTAGTACAATAAACCTCATTTCAATCCTGAAATATTACTGTGTCTATCAGTTATTAGATATATCAAACTGAAATGGCTGTTGCTAACACCAAAATATTTAGAACTAAAAATGATTAAGATTAACAGGGGTGCCCCAACTTTTTCATAAAAAACAAAAGAGACACCGAGCACACTATATAGTGTAGAATGTCTGATAAATTTTGGTGGAAATAACCAGAAGATTTAAAAGGACCAAATGGCCTCTCACCTGATGAGGTTGTGACAATCGCTCACAACTACGTTTGGGGTTTACCGTCAGGTGGAGGAGGCAGCACGTCTGATGGACAATTTGTATACATCTTCCAGACTGACCGAGCTTTGTGTGAAGTTACGCACTTGAGAAAGGGCAGGTGTGCCCGAAACGCGGCGATTTTTTAGCGTTGTGCATCATTGTCTTTTTGAATAAAATCCTGTTGTGACCTGAGAGCGCCGTCTTTCCATTTCATTGAAAACTCAAACTTTTTCATAGGACTGTATGTAGTGATGACACACAAGTGTAAAGTGTTGGCTCCCTATGATGATATGCCCCCCAAAATACCAAGTCCCACCTGGACCAAGTTATGAGTATGGGGACTAAAGGGTTAAGCCAAGCTGCACATATTTTTCACTGCCCTGATATAGGGATCACAATCTACATTCCCTACAGTTTGTCTTTGGAGTGTGTGAGGAAACCCACGCAAACATGGGGAAAACGTACAGACCCCTTGCAGATGTTCTTGGCAGGATTTGAACCGAGGGCTCCAATGTTAACCACTGAGCCACCATGCAGATTGCAGTGTTGAGGTTTTAGTAGTTACCACCGACCCCTTTCACTGTCACACTATGCTATAGCATAGTGAAAGTGTGACATAATCAAAATTGCAGTGTACCCTCCCTCATTATTTTTCTCTTGACCATCCAATCCTCTTAGGTATATTATTGGCATCATTCAAATTGTCACCTTCAGCTATTTCAACTGGATAATATTTATTATGGCTTGTAGAATGACTACCCAATGTTTTCTTCTTTGATAATTCTTCAAAAAACTTGCATTATTTTATATTTCAAAATATTGTAACACAGTGTACGGTAAAGTAGTAGAGAGGGTGTATATCTCACCCAGAATGCTCAGCCTGGTGGGGTAAAATGATCCAGGATCTGTCTTGTCTCAGCATAGCATAGATGCTTTAAAAACACTTTTTCTTTAAAGGGTACCCGAGTTTTAGGAAATGTTGAAATATGTGCAGGGTCTTGCTGGGAAGTCTGTTCTATTACTGAATAAAACTGCATACATTTTGGCTGAAGCACATTTTACATTTCACTTTAAAGTTGTTGGTATGTACAATAAGAAGCCGTCTGTCCCCCTTTACTATCCATTAAACATAGTTTGGATTGTTTACACGCTATTCTGCCAGGAGTAACTGTACAAGAGCAAACAGCTGAGAAAAGCCCAAGTGACCATCATATAGTTGATCCAGGTACATTAAATTGCAAATATAGAGCAGATATATGCAGATACCCACTCCATTCTAGACTCTACCATACAGATATGACACAGAAAAAGAGCCGTCTATGAGCACAGTCAGGAAAGCTGCTTGCTGTTTGTGAATAATATACCAAAAGTAGACACACAACTAACCAGAAGTACATAGAAGACTTTATTCTTACATTTTAAGCTGTGAGATGTGCAGAATATTCAGTCCTTGTAGTTTGCAGACATTTGTGAGGCTGTGAGGAAAATCAGCCCTTCCATCTGCATTCACTGTGAAGATACATAATCCCCTTCCCCCTCACTTCACTGACTTTCCATCATACTTTTCTGGTAACAAAGCAGTCAAATGTAAATTAACTAGAAGGGAAACACTTAGTGGCAGGAACTTTAGAGAGGTTTTTCAGGCACAAAGCAGTAATATTTTTAATTAAAGTGCATTACATTCAGGTCCAGAATCGCATTCTTTATGAGATTGAGTGGACCTCCAACCCACACTAACCTCTTGGTGACTTAACTATAAGTAAAAACCCCCCAAAATTACCATCCTCTTATAATAAAGACAGAGACCTTAATGTGGATAAACGTGGGGTTTGCCACAGTTTATTGACCAACATATACTACTGTACCATCTATGAAACTGTATCACTGAAATTTCCCCATTGTGGGACTATTAAAGGATTATCTTATCTTATATTATTTAACAATTAACCAAAAACATAAAGTAACCAAAGACAAAAAGCCATGCCCAATTCCCCTCTTCCTGTAGATGTTCTTGCTCCCACCAGAATGCTGCTCAGTGGATCAGCGGCATGAAGGACCTCGATTTCCTTCGTTTTTGGGCATGGACTGTTGCCAACAGGAAAGGAACCTGAAAAGAGAAAAGAAAAAACCGAGAAAGAAATAAAAACACCAGGGGAGATAAGTTCATTAAAAAAAGGGCAGGGTGGGCGGGTGTTCCTCACACGGATGCTGAGGTAAGACACTGGCCTACGGCCCCTCACGGTATTTTATACTCAAGCTCCCCCTCCCCATTTTTTGTTTACACAATGTCACCAATTTTAAAAGATAACACAGTCTCCAGACGCCACTCAGTCCATGGCCCTTTCCCTAAACAGTTCAGGGCCTTGCAAAAGAGACTAAGTTGTCTGAAAAGTTAGTGACCATTTAAAGTATTGTACTGGCTGGATTTTTATGGAATGGCATGAATACTTTGGTAGCCATTCCCTTCCCTTCTGCAGTGTGACTATTCTCTAGTCTTCTTTATGCTAATTAACCCCACAGAGCACCCTGGGCGTCCCCAAGGCCTCCAAGCACCCCCTAACGTCATACCTTTAATACTGCCCCTCCACTGCTTGTGCTCCGTCTGCCCTCCTCCTCCCCGGATACTCCTCCTCCTCGGTCTGCCCTCCTCCTCCCCGGATACTCCTCCTTCTCCATCTGCCCTCCTCCTGAGTGCTCAGTTCTCCAGAAAACTACACGAAAATGGCCAGACATGCACAATGCCATTCTAGTTAATCCACTACTTTTTGGATTAACTAGAATGGATATTGTGACCAAGATCATTTTCTCCAACGTCATTGTCTAACCTCACAAATGCTCTTCTGGTGAATGGGCAAAGATTTCTACAGACACACTACAAAATATTGTAGAAAGCCTCCCAAGAAGAGTGAAGGCTGTTTTAGCGGCAAAGGGGAACCATCTCCATATTTATGCATATGGATATAGAATGGGCTGTCATAAAATATTCAGGTGTAATGAGTAGGTGTCCCAATAATTTGATCCATATATATTTTATTAGTTAGATTTTCAGTGCCATATGTGTACATGGTCTAAAAGTAGAGGAGCTTACTATGTCTGCTTTCCAAGGCAAGAGGTCTACAGAATACCATTGGATTAAAGTGTTATTTATAAAATGTTCTCAATTACATCCCAAGGTTTCATAATCGATCACAAATTAAATAAAACAAGTGGACCTCTCACCTCTTATGGCATGCTTGCTTTAGCTAATAGTGTATTCCCTGTGTAATAAGAAATCTGAATCATGTTTCTAGAAATCTGTATTTTTAACTTATGTTCTTTAGAACTTTCTGTCATCCTTGAAAAGTATGATTAAGTTAACAATTGCATGTTATCATCCCTTTGTCAAAGTCCCATACTGTCAGCACTGATGGCGGTGGTGTCAGGCTGGGTAGGGGCTCACCTAAAATCAATTTTTTCTAAATTTTTTAGAAGGAATAACATAACACATAACACAGAGTTCTATTTAAAACAATGCTCCAGAATGTTATTTTATGAAGAATACATGAATTTTCTTTAAAAAAGAAGAATTGATAGGGTCGTCTCTAAATCGATGTCTGTACAGGGAACTTGAAGCTCTGTATAAGAAAAACAATCTTCAGACCACTATAAAGAGATTAAGCAACTTTGGCTGTGAAAATGACATAGTAATAAAACAAGTATAGGAATCTGCTCCTTCAGTCGTTAACTTGTTAAATACCAGGCCTAAGTAGGCCTTTAAGAACCAAACATTTTTTGTTGTCTTTAATTGTCACATTCAGGCCTTATTTATTTTTCCATTGACGTATCTGCATGACTACTTGTTTCTCACGGAAGAGCTGCATTTTTCAATGACATAATTTAGTGGTACGTATAATTTACTGATTAACTTTTAGAAACTGTTTATGGGGGAATAAAAAAAACAGCACTTCCAGCACAGTTATAGGTTTTATGCCATATAAAGCTGCCTAAATAACACATTAACAGCCTTCTACTGATCAGTAGGATGACAGTAATATCAAATATGAATATGTTTTTAATGTTTTATTACTTTTGCACAAACAAAAACTAAAATATTGTTTTACCATATCCTCAGAGGCATAGAGGGACATAAATCCCTCTACACCAGTTAGATGGCCGCCCAAAATATTGTTTATAACACTGGAAATCTACTTCAGCTCCTAACACCAGTCTGGCACATGGGAATGTGCCGATTTATGAAAAATCTGAAGCTCTTTCATAAGTCAGCCATAGCTTGCACCTGTTGGGGCCTACATAAAGACAGGAATACCAGTTCCTTATGGACGGTATCCCAGATTGCTTTGTTTCAATCATCCGCGCCTGCATTTAAAATACACAAACCTTTTTATATTTACCTAGAGATGAGTTTGAGGAATCTTACCAGACTCTTCTCCGGTGCTCCTGGCGCCTGCGCAGTTCTTTAGAAAAGCTGGAGATGTACACCCTGGCTTCACTGAACATTCGCCCAAGGTCCAGCACATGTACACTGAAGCTGAGGTGTACGCCTCTGGTTTCACTGAAGAACTATGCTGGCTCTGGCAGTACAGCCATGGGGTGAGTATAAAGAATTTTTATTGTCAATGTGGGCATGGATGGCTTTACTACAGGACAATTTAGAACACCCACATGTCCATAAGGTTTAGTGTCTCAGATCACCCTGATATATTCCCATTAAGCAGAATATTTAAGATTATTCCTTATGGGTAAGTAGCATGATGGTGGCCAGGAAGAAGCATGGAACTTACAGAGGTATTTAATCACTCTCCTTATTTGTGATGCATCGGCTATATTATATTAAAGTATTGTCCAGGAATTGGAAGTCACAGAGGAGGCCGGAGAAGGTGAAACATGAAAAAAAAAAAAAAAAAAAAAAAGATACTCACCTGTTCCCAGTGTCTGCCACCACTGTCTGTTCCTCGACGTAAGTTCTGTTCTGCATGTGATTGCTAAGGTTAATCGGTGGTTTCAGTGGCGGCAGGAAAGGACCCAGTGACATATGTCAGTCCTTTCTAGCCACTAATGTGGTGCAGGACTTATGGTGGGGAACTACGCCATGTGCTTGAATAGACAGTAGCTGCAAATTGTTTCATCTACCCCGGACCTCCTCTGCAATTTCTGCAATTCCTGGACAACCCCTTTAAGGGGGTTATCTGGAGAATATTAACCCCTTAACGACCGGCCCATAGGGAATCTACGTCGGCACTTGCAGGTCCTTCCTGACTGCCCTATAGGAAAACTACGTCGGGCAGTCAGGGAAGGATTCCCTGTAAGTGCCGACATAATTGGATGGGATTTTAGCTGTATCTAACAGCTAAGACCCCATTCCATAACCCCCCATCGGAGGGGTCTCCGATCGGGGGGTTTTAACCCCTTCAGTTCCGTGATCAAACATGATCACGGAACTGAAACGGTTCCGTGACAGTGCCGGCGGTATCGGCACCCCCCGCGGCGAGATCGGAGGGTGCCGATATACAAAACATGCAGTCTGGGGTCTGGCCAGTGACCCCAGACTGCTAAAGACCCCCCATACCTGGTTGATCCTGCCCGGGGTAAGAGGAAGTCAGACGCAGGCAGCCCCTGCGTCTGACTTCCTCTAGACGCTGCAAGACACTGACAGCTGTGTCCTGCAGCATCTAATAGAGAATTAGTGATGCTTTTATCAAAGCATCACTAATCCAAGTGTCCTAAAGGGACACATGAAAAAGTACGAGAAAAAAAGTGAAAAATAAATAAATAAAGTGTCTGATAAAAATGAATAAACTTATAAAGCCCCAAAATTCCTTTTTCTATAGAAAATGAATTATATTAAAAAAAACCCTAAAAGTTAATAAAAACAATACATATTTGGTATCGTCGCGTCCGTAACAATCTGAACAATAAAACTGCAACAATATTTAATGCATACGGTGATCGTCGGAAAAAAAAACGGAAAAAACCCGCCGGAAGTAGTGATTTTTCGCCATCTCACCTTACAAAATATGCTATAAAAAGTGATCAAAAAGTCATAATCACTGCACAACAGTACCAATAAAAAGCGCACATTGTCCCGCAAAAAATAAGCTCTCAACCAACACTGTCAACCAAAAAATAAAAATTTTACGCCTCTCAGAAGATGGTGATACAAAAAACGTTGATTTATGTCCCTAAATGTGTTTTTATTCTACAGAATTAGTATCGCATTAAAAAATAACATAAATGAGGTATCGCTGTAAACGTACCGACCCGCAGAATAAAGGTCACATGTTACTTATACTGTATGCTGCATGGCGAAAAATTTAAAAGGTAGAATGCAATGCCAGAATTGATTTTTCTTTAGAAAATCCAGCAAAAAAAGAGTTAATAAAATGTATTCAATAAGTTGTAGGCACCCAAAAATGGTGTCATTACAAAATGCATCTCATCCCGCAAACAACAAGCCCTTATATGGCCGCGTCACCAGAAAAATAAAGAAAATATAGCATCTAGTAATGTGAAGACAAACAACCCCAAAATCGCCAAAATCATTAGAACACAACTGGCGGCGGCAGGAAGGGAATATATAAGCTGTGCGAGCGAATATCAGGGGACACCCCAGATTTACAGCTTGTGAGGGAACAGACACCAGAAGTGACCCCCAAAGTGACCCCCAGTTTGACTCCCCCAATCATAGGAGCTACTGGGACATAGTAGGGAATTTGGTGTTCCCAATGTCCTCCGCACAGCTTATATATTCCCTCTTTGCCATCCGCTGTGCAGTCACGTCTGGGATACTAATACTCACTACACCCCCTGATAAATTCTTTGAGGGGTGCAGTTTTCAAAATGGGGTCACTCCTTTGGGGAATCCACTTTTCTGGTACCTTACAGGCTCTACAAACATGACATGGCGTCCAGATACCAAACATCTGAATCTGTGCTCCAAAAGCCGCATCGCGCTCCTTCCCTTCTGCGCCCTGCTGTGTGCCCAAACTGCAGTTTATGCCACATGTATGACACATGTATGACACTGGTGTACCCGGGATAACGGACGTAATGTCATATGTGGGAATAAACTGATATTAGGGCACAGCCAGACACAGAAGGGAAGAACGGTTATTGGGTTTTTGGAGCACAGACGGTTTGGTTTTTGGATGCCATGACACTTTTGCAGAGCTGAAGCGCCAGTAAAGTGGAATCCCCTGATATGTGACCTTATTTTGGAAACTACACCCCTGAAGGATTTATCCAGGGGTACAGAGAGCATTTTAACCCCCAAATGTTGCTATAACTTATTATCCATAAATGAATACGCGGCTGATTGTGAAAGGTGAAAATGACCATTTTTCCAGGAATCCGTCATTTCAGTGCATAATATGTTGTGCCCGCCTTGTATCAGAGATGAACGCTCTAAAAGCTGTTGTGCCCGGGATACCCGCTTAACAGTGTTTGTAGTGTCTCTGCTGACATAAGTCGGGCACAACATATCAGATACTGAAATGGCGAATCTCTGGAAAACTTCATTTTTAACTTCTCATTATCAGCTGTGATTTCATTTCTGGAAACCAAATAAATGCAACACTCAAGGGTTAAAAATTCTCGCTACACCACTTGATAAATCCCATCAGTGGGCTAGTGTCCAAAATGGCGTGACATGTCTGCGGATTCCACTTTATTGGCAATTCAGGGGCTTTGCAAAAGTGACGTCCAAAAACCAAACTGTGCGCCAAAAACCAAAATAGCGCTCCTTCCCTTCTGTGCCCGGCTGTGCCCAAACAGCTGATTCTACCCACACATGGCATTAAGTACGTTATCCAGGGTACACCAGTGTCATACATGTGGGCATACACCGCCATTTGGGTACACAGCAGGGCGCAGATGTGAAGGAGCGCAATGTGCTTTTGGAGTGCAGATTTAGATTGTTGGTGTTTGGACACCATGTCATATTTGCCGAGACCCTAAAATTTCCCCTACAAAATAGGGTCACTTCTTGGCGAATTCCAGTTTACTGTCACCTCCAGGGCTCTGCAAAAACAACATGGTGCCCCAAAAGTCCCTCTAACTCTGTACCCCAATAGCTAAAAAGCGCAGTGCTCCTTCCCTTCTGCGCCCTGCTGTGTGCCCAAGCAGCAGTTTACACCCACATATATAATTTTCTGCCCCTCGGGATGGCCCCTTAATAGTTTTAGGAGTGCAGGTCTCTGACAACACAAAGTGGGTGCAACGTATTGGGCACCGAGATGGCAGATTTCTTTAAAAATTTCAATTTTCATTCTGTACATTAATTTTTGGGAAGCATTTTTAGGCTCAAAATGATAATACCCCTTGATACATTCCTTGATGGGTGTAGTTTTTAAAATGGGGTCACATCTGAGGACTTTCCATTGTATTGGTACTTTAGGGGCTCTGCAGTTACGACATGGCACCTGAAAACTATTCCAGCAATATCTGCCCTCCAAAAGCCAAATAGCGCTCTTCCCATTCTGAGCCCCACCATGTTCCCATACAGCAGATTATGGCCACATATGGGGTATTGCCGTGTTCAGGAGAAATTGTGTAACAAACTGTGGGGGGCATTTTCTCTTTTAACCCCTTGTGAAAATGAAAACTTTGGGGATAAAGGGACATTTTAGTAATTTTTAACCTACACATCCCAAGGTTAGTAAAATCTGTGAAACGGCTATAGGGTCAAAATACTCACTATACCCCTCAATGAATACCTTAAGGGGTCTAGTTTATAAAATGGGGTCATTTATGGGGGTTTTCAATTGTTTTGGTAACTCAAATCTTGTTTGAATGTGCAATGGGCCTGAAATATCTGCAAGCAAAATTTGTGTCTTGAAATCCAGTTGGTGCTCCCTTCTTTTTGGGCCCTGCCGTGCATCCGTACATAGGATTAAGGCCACAAAGTGTACATTTTTGAACACGGGAGAAATGGGGCCATCTATTTTGGGGTGTTTTTCTTAATTTTCATGCCTTGTGTGCAAAAAAACTGCCTTTAAAATGACTCTTTTGTGTAAAAAATATGAGAATTTTTTGTTTGACGCAAATTCTTTTAAAACCTATGGGGTCAAAATACTCACTATACCCCTCAATGAATACCTCAAGGGGTCTAGTTTATAAAATGGTCTCATTTATGGGGGTTTTCAATTATTTTGGTAACTCAAATCTTGTTTGAATGCGCAATGGGCCTGAAACATTTAGAAGCAAAAATTGTGTCTTGAAATCCAGTTGGTGCTCCCTTCTTTTTGGGCCCTACCGTGCGTCCATACATGGGATTAAGGCCACAAAGTGTACATTTTTGAACACAGGAGAAATGGGGTCATCTATTTTGGGGTGTTTTTCTTCATTTTCATGTGTTATGTGCAAAAAAACTGCCTATAAAATGACACTTGTGTAAAAAATATGATTTTTTTTTTTGTTTGACGCAAATTTTCTCAAAACTTATGGGGTCAAAGTACTCTCTATACCCCTCAATGAATACCCTAAGGGGTCTAGTTTATAAAATGGTGTCATTTATGGGGGTTTTCAATTGCTTTGGTAACTCAAATCTTGTTTGAATGTGCAATGGGCCTAAAATATCTGCAAGCAAAATTTGTGTTTTGAAATCCAATTGGCCCTCCTTACCTCTTAGGCCCTACTATATGTGCGTACATAGGACTAAGGCCACAAAATGAACATATTTAACACGGGAGAAGTGGGGTGATATATTTTGGGGTGTGTTTCTTCTTTTTGATGTGTTGTGTGCAAAAAAACTGGCTTTAAAATGACATATATTTGAAGAAAATGAAAATGTCATTTTTTTCATCATTTGTAATAATTCTTGCAAAACAATATTTATTTGATCAAAATACTCACTATACCTCTCAAAGAATACCTGAAGGGGTCTAGTTTTCCAAATTGGGTCATTTAATGGGAGGTTCTGTCATTATTCCACCAATTCCTGTCTGTAAACAGAGCTTGGTACAGGAAAAAATGACAAACTCAAAATTTCCAAAATTTGCTTATAAACTTGATAAACTTGTAAATTGTCTAAGTTACTCAAATATGCTAAAATTATTTCAAATATGCTTGAAACACAAAAGGGACATTTGAAAGTATATAACTACTAACTTTTTTGCCCTGTATTATTGTGTATATGTGAGATATCGCAGCTAAAAATGGAAAACATTGAAAAATTTTCAAAATTTTCAGCATTTGCGAGTTTTTAAATAAATTTACGCAAGTTATATCAGTCTAATTTTACCTTCTCAGTAAAGTACAACATGTCACGAAAAAACAATATCAGAATCCCTTGGATGCGCTATACTGTTACAGAATTATTCACTGATAAAGTGACACAGGGCAAATTTCCAAAATTTGGCTTGGTCATTAAGGTCCAAAATAGGCTGGTCACTAAGGGGTTAAAGTTTACTGTAAACTCTATTATTCCCTGAAAACCCCCTTTAATACTGCCTGAATGCTCCCTTATATTTTTACTGACCTTTATAAATTATACCCCCTTTTATTAAAGCCCCTAAAACCTCTCATATTAGTTATGCCCCCTTATGTTTCTAAAGGTGCTTTCTGAAATTTACAAGGCTACAATGCCCCCAATTGCAGTCTTAAAATGAGCAAAGTGTATAAAAAAAAGTAATAATAAAAACATTATATTCATCTCCCTCCATGGAGGAGTCTTCGCTGCTGCCTCTACCACTGCTCAAGGTAGATACTCAAGCGAAAGCACCAGGACAGTGATGTCATTGTGTGGACGTCAGTGCCAGGATGCAAACAACATAGGCCACAGATCTGTAATGGCTTGTGGTTTATGAGCTACTTTCTATTAAAGCAGGAAGCGAAAATCTTCAACTGTATAGTTTCCATTAAACATTTGTCTCACACCAGTACACAATAAACTAGTCAGATATGTGTATATTAATGCATATATTAAATGTGTTACTATAGACATACCTGTGTGGAAGAATTAAAGTGCCAATCCTGAGCATTGGCCACCTATTAGACATCTCTTCAACAAGTCACAGTTCTCATCTACTTAATACAAAACACAGGAGTTGCTTTCACCAACTTACAAGATCTGATGTGATTCCATGGCAAGTACACCCTGCAATGATGGATATGTACTATACAGAATTAACTTGACACTGCTTCAAAACCGCAAAAGCCATGGTAGAAGATAAGGTAAAGTTCTGCGCCACAGTGTAGCTAAGGCATTAACCTTATTGCATGTTCATTCTTAGCTAAGGGGTTAAACATAGCCTGTTAAATAGGAATTATAGACCTACTGAAGATCCCATCTGACCCCAGACAGATTTTGATGGAAACAATTCTAAAAGCGGTTCAACAGTTATGATGGATAGAAATTGACCATTTTGGTAAATTTTGTATCAAAATTTATTACCTTTGAAAACAATGAAACCCTTTAACCAGTTTTCCTCTATAAGATGACTATACTGTGAGGCCTGGTTCACATCTGCATTCAGTATTCCGCTCGGGGAGTCCGCTTGGGGATCCCCAAACGGTTATGGTCCCCATTAACGATAATGTGGTCCATGTGTTTTCTGCGCGGTGTCCGTACGAATCATGCAGAGAGAAAAGTGCTGCTCAAAGTACTTTTCTCTTTGCATGATTTGTGTGGACACCGCACGGAAAACACACAGACCCCATTATAGTCTATGGGGTCTGTATGGTTTCTTAGCTAATCGCTTTTTAATACATTCGATATTCCGTTCGGAGGGTCCCCAACCGGAGTCCCTGAACGGAATACCAAATGCAGATGTGAACCGGGCCTATGAAGCCTGAGATAAACTGAGAATAGTCCATACAAGTCTGAGTTGTCTACTAAAATAACTAAAGTTAATGGGGATACATTTTAAATCATTTGGATAGTAAGATGTACTGTATATACCCCCAGGGATTGTGGGTGCAGTTGGGCAATGTTCGCTCACCTAGACATTCTATGAGTGCACGCTCCACAGGTGCACAACCTTGTAAAATACTTTCCCATATTTTATGACCTACACTGCAGATCTGTTTATGATTTTCCAAGCTATGAGTCTTAAATATAGGTTATATGTCCATGTAAGTGTTCAATGTACTGTATTTACTACATGTACCCATTCTGAGAAACAAAGGTTGTTTTATTGTTGCTTTTACTAAGAAATGTGTCTGTCTCCTGCGAGTTTGCTACTTGCCCATCCTTTTCATGTTCTACAAATGTTAGCACCGTACAAATAAATGAATCCAACCTATGATCTGAAAATCCTGCTACTTTGACATGCAACAAAATGAAAGGAATGAAATAACCATCAGGAAACCTTATAATTAGAGATGAGCGAACAGTGTTCTATCGAACACATGTTCGATCGGATATCAGGGTGTTCGCCATGTTCGAATCGAATCGAACACCACGTGGTAAAGTGCGCCAAAATTCGATTCCCCTCCCACCTTCCCTGGCGCCTTTTTTGCACCAATAACAGCGCAGGGGAGGTGGGACAGGAACTACGACACCGGGGGCATTGAAAAAAATTGGAAAAAGTCATTGGCTGCCGAAATCAGGTGACCTCCTTTTTAGACGAATAGTGGATTTCAAATCCGGGTCATATGAGAATGTGAACTTTGTGACTATGAGACAGGGATAGCTGTACAGGCAGGGATAGCTAGGGATAACCTTTATTTAGGGGGGAATGTTATTAAAAATAACTTTTTGGGGCTCTATCGGGTGTGTAATTGTGATTTTTGTGAGATAAACTTTTTCCCATAGGGATGCATTGGCCAGCGCTGATTGGCCGAATTCCGTACTCTGGCCAATCAGTGCTGGCCAATGCATTCTATTAGCTTGATGAAGCAGAGTGTGCACAAGGGTTCAAGCGCACCCTCGGCTCTGATGTAGCAGAGCCGAGGCTGCACAAGGGTTCAAGCGCACCCTCGGCTCTGATGTAGGAGAGCCGAGGGTGCACTTGAACCCTTGTGCACCCTCAGCTCTGCTACATCAGAGCCGAGGGTGCGCTTGAACCCTTGTGCACACTCTGCTTCATCAAGCTAATAGAATGCATTGGCCAGCGCTGATTGGCCAATGTATTCTATTAGCCTGATGAAGTAGAGCTGAATGTGTGTGCTAAGCACACACATTCAGCTCTACTTCATCGGGCTAATAGAATGCATTGGCCAGCGCTGATTGGCCAGAGTACGGAACTCGACCAATCAGCGCTGGCTCTGCTGGAGGAGGCGGAGTCTAAGATCGCTCCACACCAGTCTCCATTCAGGTCCGACCTTAGACTCCGCCTCCTCCGGCAGAGCCAGCGCTGATTGGCCGAAGGCTGGCCAATGCATTCCTATGCGAATGCAGACTTAGCAGTGCTGAGTCAGTTTTGCTCAACTACACATCTGATGCACACTCGGCACTGCTACATCAGATGTAGCAATCTGATGTAGCAGAGCCGAGGGTGCACTAGAACCCCTGTGCAAACTCAGTTCACGCTAATAGAATGCATTGGCCAGCGCTGATTGGCCAATGCATTCTATTAGCCCGATGAAGTAGAGCTGAATGTGTGTGCTAAGCACACACATTCAGCACTGCTTCATCACGCCAATACAATGCATTAGCCAGTGCTGATTGGCCAGAGTACGGAATTCGGCCAATCAGCGCTGGCTCTGCTGGAGGAGGCGGAGTCTAAGGTCGGACCTGAATGGAGACTGGTGTGGAGCGATCTTAGACTCCGCCTCCTCCAGCAGAGCCAGCGCTGATTGGTCGAGTTCCGTACTCTGGCCAATCAGCGCTGGCCAATGCATTCTATTAGCCCGATGAAGTAGAGCTGAATGTGTGTGCTTAGCACACAAATTCAGCTCTACTTCATCAGGCTAATAGAATGCATTGGCCAATCAGCGCTGGCCAATGCATTCTATTAGCGTGAACTGAGTTTGCACAGGGGTTCTAGTGCACCCTCGGCTCTGCTACATCAGATTGCTACATCTGATGTAGCAGTGCCGAGTGTGCATCAGATGTGTAGTTGAGCAAAACTGACTCAGCACTGCTAAGTCTGCATTCGCATAGGAATGCATTGGCCAGCCTTCGGCCAATCAGCGCTGGCTCTGCCGGAGGAGGCGGAGTCTAAGGTCGGACCTGAATGGAGACTGGTGTGGAGCTATCTTAGACTCCGCCTCCTCCAGCAGAGCCAGCGCTGATTGGTCGAGTTCCGTACTCTGGCCAATCAGCACTGGCCAATGCATTTCTATGGGGAAAAGTTAGCTTGCGAAAATCGCAAACTGACAGGGATTTCCATGAAATAAAGTGACTTTTATGCCCCCAGACATGCTTCCCCTGCTGTCCCAGTGTCATTCCAGGGTGTTGGTATCATTTCCTGGGGTGTCATAGTGGACTTGGTGACCCTCCAGACACGAATTTGGGTTTCCCCCTTAACGAGTTTATGTTCCCCATAGACTATAATGGGGTTCGAAACCCATTCGAACACTCGAACAGTGAGCGGCTGTTCGAATCGAATTTCGAACCTCGAACATTTTAGTGTTCGCTCATCTCTACTTATAATGCATAGGCCGTCTTTTTTGTGGGTCCTGGTGTAATTTTTAGTTATACCACTTTGGGGAATGTTTATTGCTTTGATCACTTTTTATTAAAATTGTTATCAGAGGCAAAACAATGAAAAAAACGACTATTTGGGTGAACTCTGATCACGGGCATTAGCTCAGTTATAGTAGATTCTGGGATAGGGTTAATCTGTATAACCTTGAGGAAAGAAGCTGAAAATGAAGGGAGTACATGATTGAAACGTTTGCCTAAATATGAATAAGGTTCAGAAAGAAAATGTTTTAAATAAAACAAAACAAAACCCAAACTACACACGAGAACAAGGAGTCACAATCTGGAATTAGTCAGCAGGAAGATCAGAAGCAATGTCAGGATATATTATTTTGCTGAAAGAGTAGTTAAGACCTGGAACAATCTTCTTGCAGATGTGGTTGGGAAATCTTCAGGCTAAAGCCTCGTTCATATCTGCTTCGGTAATCCGTTCGGGGAAGTCCGCATGGGGACCCCCCCGAACGGACTACCGAATGCATTGGCAAGCGGTGTGCAGTGATAGCACACGGACCCCATAGACTATAATGGGGTCCGTGTGCTTTCCGCATGGTGTCCGCACATTGTGAACTACTTTTCTGTTCGCATGTTCCGTGCAGAAAGCACACAGACCCCATTATAGTGTATGTGGTCCGTGTGCTTTCACTGCATACCCTTTGCCAATGCATTCGGTAGTCCATTCGGGAATGGGGTCCCCAGGCGGACTTCCCTGAATGGATAACCGACGCAGATGTGAATGAGGCCTAAGGCCGCACATTATATATAATTGACATGCTGCGATTTTCAAAAATGTGGGAGTTTTTGAAAATGCAGCTTTCAAATGCGTTTTTTTTTTTTTTTTTTGCAATGTGTAGATGAGACTAGAATTCAATCCACTTTGCAGGTAGTGTGAAGTGCAGCGTTTTTGCAACATGGGGTTTTGGCCTTAAAGCTGAGAACGGGTGAGCTACAATCTCCCAGGTCCAGAGAGGGAGACAATTTGTAGTGTATTGTAAGCATAATATAGCTGAAATATACTAGTCCTGAATTCACTGGAGGCCAAGGCCCAGAGAGGGTTGAGTTATTGTAGTGTAGGGTCCAATGTAATGAGGTTGCCTATTTGCTGGCAGATGAACTTATATAATTTGATCAAATTGCTAACCAAGAACCTAATTTCCATGTTTTTCTATATATACGGTAGCAGGTATTAGCAGTAATGATGTTGGTTCTAGGCTAAACCGAATGCTGTTGACACTTTGTGATCACATTGTAAATGTGACAGGTTCACTTTAAAATGATGAAATACTTTGTTATGTCAGCTATGCCGCACTCTATAACTAAGACAAAGCAATGAAAACCCAATATCAATTGTATCATGCTCATGTAAATATGGACCACAAAGTCTAAAGCATGAATGACCAAGCACCATATCTACAGTCCTTTTTTGGCAAATATGATGATTATGTACATGACTACGGCTGAGGCCCCACGTTGTGGAGCTTTCTTTGTTACAGATTTTGCTGCGTTTTTTTGAGCCAAAGCCAAGAATGGCTACAAAAGGAATGGGAAATATATAGGAAACTCTTGTACTTCTGCCTTCTGCTTAATCCTTTCCTGGCTCAAAAAATGTGACATAATCTGCATTAGATAAGCTGTGTTTCTGCAATGTGAGGTCTTAGGCTAGAGAGTAAAAATTCTGGCCTGATCATTTCTACTTCCAATGACATTTGCAAAGTTTGCGTAGTGTATTTTGTGGCTTGATTTTAGAAAAGCCACGGACGTATTCCTGCTCATGCAGTTGGCTTCAACTAAGCTGTGCTATAAGGCCTTATTCACACATCAGTCTTTTGCATCAGTGTCCAGAAACCAAAACTAAGAGCGGTTTGAAGCGCACAGAACAGATGTAAATCTTTCCATTATACCGTATCTCAGTATAGTCCCTTCTACTGATTTATAGTAAAAACACTGACATCTGAATAAGGTCATACATGCACCATCTGGTGCCGCATTTATGGAGAAAATCTACTTAGAATACCTCTGTATAATGAAGCATGTCATCTTTTATACCGATGTCTCCTATGGTAAAGGTCCCATGAAGCACAAAAAAGTAACCCAGACATATGCATGAGCCGTGACTCCGTATTTATGCAAATCTAAAAACACAGGGTTTTTCTCTACCAACCCATTTTACTGCTTTTAGGTTTAGCTCTCTCCTTGCATGTTTTCTATGGAAAATGTCATTATATTTAGTTCTGGACAGGCTTTATTGTTTCTACAGAATAACTGGCCATCACTGTCTTTCCCTTGTGCCTCTGTCTCGCTCTGACTCTGTCTCTCTCATTCTACCCCCCTCCTGTATATACACGCTGTCTGTGTGTCACTGTGTGTGTTTAATCCCATCTCTCTTTAAAGGATTGTTTTGTGTAATCCCTTTAACACTTCATTCTGCTAATTATCCGGAGAACGAGGAGCGGGATAGGGAGAGGAGAGGACAGGCACCATTACATCATGGCGAGGGGGGGTAGTCAGTGTGACCCCAGCATAACCGCACTAACCCAACAATGGATGCAACGCCTGTCACTAACACATTGTGACAGGAGGATTAGGGCTGGATTCATACACTGACAACTCCACACAGTGACAGACATACACCTAACACACTGACTATCACCTGTAATGCATGAAATCCCTAAAGGTAAACTGAACCAGCAAGAAACTTATGCGTCCTTATTTTGGGGTATCTATCTATCTATCTATCTATCTATCTATCTATCTATCTATCTATCTATCTACCAATCTCTCTCTCTCTCTGTCTATCTATTTGGGTAGCTATCCATCCATACATATTATCTATCCATTTATAAATCTAACTATCTATCTGATCTGTGTATCTGTCTATGTCTGTCTGTCTGTGCATCCGTCCAACCCTCTCTGTATTCTATCTATCTATCTATCTATCTATCTATCTATCTATCTATCTATCTATCTATCTATCTATCTATCTGTTAATCTATACATCTATCTAGTTACTGGGCAGAACTCACAGACTGAATAGGTAAAGGCCGTGCCAGACTAACTCCCCCCATCACCTCGTACTGTTCGCCTCTCCACCCTTTCCTACCTTATTGGAGAGATTTGCCCTAGCTCTGACAGATCCAACACTCTGTGAATAATTTTCTAGCACCCCCTCCCTCCCCAGTGCCCTCTGCCCTCTCCCTCCCCATCTATCCCCTGGCTTTCGCTATTGGAGAGTCCATAATGAGATAAAAGTGAGCTCACAGGCCCGCTATTTAACCCCTGCAACCAGGGCACGAGCAGCAGACAGGGGCAGTTGGGAGACACAAGGGTAGGGAGATTTGCACCCAGGGGCAGAGCAGGCTTTGCCCAGGACTTGCATGGGGATCTGTGAAAAGGGAGAGAACAGGAGGAGCTGACCACAGTGTTGCACACTCAGAGTAAGTTTACTCCTGTAAAGTCCTGTCTTGTACACCTTGTATGTCTGGACTTTGTCACTATGTGCGATATACTTACTGTCACACTTTTCTGTGCTACAATTGCGGTCTGTGTGACTTGCCTTACTTTATGTCTCTCACTTGCTCACATAATACTTTAAACACTTAAAATTGTCTTAACATCTGAGATAAGCGCACGCAGGTATGACAAGATGTCGTGTACACAGATAGTAACTTACTCCATAGGCAATAACCGTACATCCATAAAGTACAATAATCAATAAAGCTCATGACATTTGCTCCGTTGCCATTTGACCTTATTCCTAAGGTCTATGAATAATCTTGGTATATACTACATTTCCAAGGCGACACAAGTATAAATCAATGGTCTATACACCGGCATGTGGATTTGATGTTTGACTAAGTAATTCTGGTTTCTGGATGATAAAATCATTATTTGAGTTAATATATACACAGTACATAAAGATTGAGATGGATTTACCTTTATACTATGTGAAAAGGGATTTAAGATTAAATGAAGATACTCCTAGTTAAGCTGGCTTGTACTTTGTCATCTGGCTGGGAAATGGCTGACATAGTGGGCAGTGAAGTTTTAGTTATCACACTACTATACGTTTATGGGCAGAGACAGTTGTGCTAATATCCAGGTCCTCAATCTGTGTGAATATCGTTTGACTTGTCTATAAAATGTAACAATGATTAAAAGTGTATTTTAGAGACAAAAATAATCATGTCGAGCTGAGGATGATGCTTTGCGTATATAAATGGCAAATTTTAAGAATATGGTGACTGTTCCCCTTGGGGGTCCCATTATCTTCCCATCACTGTGCCCCTGAACTCTTTTGTTCCTGCTTTTTCACGCTAGGAACATATACATTTTTTCAGAAGGTCACGTCGCCATCCTTGGTCTGTCCCTCTCTTCTCATTTCCCAAGTTCTATTTTTCTGCTCTTTTTTCTTCTTTCTCTTTTTGTGAGTTGTCAGAAGGATTTTATAAATATGGCGACTGATCCTCCACTGCCAGGCCTGCTCCCTTTGCCAATCTCTGTTCCCTTGTCTTTCTTTTCCGTGTCTAACTTTACTCTTCCTCTCTGCTTTTTCCCCTTTCTTTTTACCTTGAACCTTTTTTAGGCTGCCAGAACTGTACCAAACATCCAAACCAGGGAACCCCATCTGTAGACATCACAGTTTCACATGGATTGCCTTTCTGTAGTACATGGTAGATTTATAGGGTGAAATGTCTTAAACAGAGCCTGGGGTGGGGTAGTTGGAAGGATTTAGCATTTTAAGAATATGGTTACTGTAACCCTTGCGGATTTCCCTTCTTTATTATTTTCATTCATTTCCCCATTATAATTCTACTTCTTCTCAAATCAGTTTTTTTCCTTCTATTTTTATCCCAATCCCAATGGTTTTCAGTAGAATTAGTCTCTTGCCTGCGAAATGTAACATTAAAAACCTCTTTGACATCTACACATTTGTGAAAAAGCAAACCTGATTATTCATAGGAATACACTTTGTACTACAGTGTGTTTTTGTAATTTAAGGGTTTGCAATTCTAAAGCTTTCGAAAATATAGAGAGTAAAAAAAAAGACCTGGTTATATGCTTGTTAAATGGAATATGCAACTATTAGATGTTTTTATAGAAATATCCTTACTACAGCCATGTATAGAATCCGCATGAAGATAACAGAATGTTTGATAGGTGGGAAGCCTCTACTTGTCGAGATTTGAGACCCCTCTTAGTCAATCCATCAGAAATGCCATCATTTCTGCGATGAAATCCCAATATATTTTCTCCTCAGTTCGTATTTTTTATATTGTTTTAATTGCTTATTAGAAGATCCATTACAACAGAGAAGACTTTCAAGTCTCATCCAAGTCTTTTATTCCTTACTCTACGGCTCTTCCTTCTTACATACTTCCTACATTATTGCGAGACTGAGATGTGTAACCTTTGTATGGCCATATGAAGTGAGTATAGCTCAGACAGCCATAACCATTCCTAAAAATAACATGTACATTAGCAATCTCAGCAACCAATAAAAAGACTGTTTATCCCTGAGAATATATGTGATGTCATGGTGAAAGTTCATTGATTTACTTGGTACTTTCTGCCAATCGCTTCTTGTATATGGTTATCTATGTAATCCTAATGCTGACCTGTTCTTTAACCGATGTCACAAAGATATTTCTGTTTCAATAAATGAACATGGAAAAGTATATTTTCTATCTACAAGATGTCCCCATTCCTATAATGCCTGATCTTCTTTCCATTCTATCCCTTTAATTTTCTACCTACATCATTTCCTCATCCTCAACCCTGGCATGAGCAATATTGTGTGCCACAGTATAAGGTGAGTGCAGGAACTGTCAGACAGTATCACTTAAATCTGATCAGTAAATCCGGGATAAGACACAGATCAGAGACGGAATTATGTGCACGTTATGGGACAAGTGAGGTCTTGAGATACATATCCTAGAGTGATCATTGGATAACCTCAAGCTCTTGTGAGAATGTTAAAACTGTAAACAGATGTTTGTATAATGCAATTGTTCATGAGCTAAACCTATAACAGGAAATGAGCTGCTGCAAAGATCCCATTTTCTGGCAGAATGGTCAGTCATTTGAATAGGCAACTTGTAATTTAATAGTTCTCCTGCAGAGGCTGCTGCAGGGAAAATGGAATCCCACCCGCAGACTCCTCCAGTGCTGGATTGTTGGGTTTACGGCATCTTATTATAGTTAATAAGTCCATTTGACAACCCCTTTATGTTCTAAGCCAAGGATACCATAGCTTACAGAATACAGAGTGGGATACTGTGAGAAGAGTTACAGTCCTATGAAAAAGTTTGGGCACCCCTATTAATCTTAATCATTTTTAGTTCTAAATATTTTGGTATTTGCAACAGCCATTTCAGTTTGATATATCTAATAACTGATGGACACAGTAATATTTCAGGATTGAAATGAGGTTTATTGTACTAACAGAAAATGCGCAATATGCATTAAACCAAAATTTGACCGGTGCAAAAGTATGGGCACCTCAACAGAAAAGTGACATTAATATTTAGTATATCCTCCTTTTGCAAAGATAACAGCCTCTAGTCGCTTCCTGTAGCTTTTAATCAGTTCCTGGATCCTGGATAAAGGTATTTTGGACAAACAATTCAAGTTCAGTTAAGTTAGATGGTCGCCGAGCATGGACAGCCCGCTTCAAATCATCCCACAGATGTTCAATGATATTCAGGTCTGGGGACTGGGATGGCCATTCCAGAACATTGTAATTGTTCCTCTGCATGAATGCCTGAGGATTTGGAGCGGTGTTTTGGATCATTGTCTTGCTGAAATATCCATCCCCGGCGTAACTTCAACTTCGTCACTGATTCTTGAACATTATTCTCAAGAATCTGCTGATACTGAGTGGAATCCATGCGACCCTCAACTTTAACAAGATTCCCGATGCCGGCATTGGCCACACAGCCCCAAAGCATGATGGAACCTCCACCAAATTTTACAGTGGGTAGCATGTTTTTTTCTTGGAATGCTGTTTCTTTTTGGACGCCATGCATAACTCCTTTTTTTATAACCAAACAACTCAATTTTTGTTTCCAAAATGAAGCTGCCTTGTCCAAATGTGCTTTTTCATACCTCAGGCAACTCTATTTGTGGCGTACGTGCAGAAACGGCTTCTTTCTCATCACTCTCCCATACAGCTTCTATTTGTGCAAAGTGCGCTGTATAGTTGACCGATGCACAGTGACACCATCTGCAGCAAGATGATGCTGCAGCTCTTTGGAGGTGGTCTGTGGATTGTCCTTGACTGTTCTCACCATTCTTCTTCTCTGCCTTTCTGATATTTTTCTTGGCCTGCCACTTCTGGGCTTAACAAGAACTGTCCCTGTGGTCTTCCATTTCCTTACTATGTTCCTCACAGTGGAAACTGACAGGTTAAATCTCTGAGACAGCTTTTTGTATCCTTCCGCTGAACAACTATGTTGAACAATCTTTGTTTTCAGATCATTTGAGAGTTGTTTTGAGTAGCCCATGATGCCACTCTTCAGAGGAGATTCAAATACTAGAACAACTTGCAATTGGCCACCTTAAATACCTTTTCTCATGATTGGATACACTTGGCTATGAAGTTCAAAGCTCACTGAGGTTACAAAACCAATTTTGTGCTTCAGTAAGTCAGTAAAAAGTAGTTAGGAGTATTCAAATCAATAAAATGATAAGGGTGCCCATACTTTTGCACCGGTCAAATTTTGGTTTAATGCATATTGCGCATTTTCTGTTAGTACAATAAACCTCATTTCAATCCTGAAATATTACTGTGTCCATCAGTTATTAGATATATCAAACTGAAATGGCTGTTGCAAACACCAAAATATTTAGAACTAAAAATGATTAAGATTAATAGGGGTGCCCAAACTTTTTCATAGGACTGTATATATATATATATATATATATCAGCATGAGTATTCTGACTGTTCTGGCACTATGCATTCCCATATGTAGGACATTCCTGTCATTGCCAAAATTAATATTTTCAGTTATTTGTGCAACAGTATTATGGCTCTTCTGCAGGATTGGACCACTTGGAGATAGTGTTTGACGCAAGCGTATAACCATCAGAATTTTGTCCTTGCCAAAGTCGCTTAGATCTTGTCACTTGCCCATTTTTTCTGCTTCCAAACACATCTGTTTTAAGTAAAGACTGTTCACATGTTGACAAATATATACCAACTTTTGATGGGTGTGTTTGTTACAAGACTGGTCTGTCAAAATAGGAAACTGTAGTTGTTCTAAAGATCAATGACTCATCAACCAGCCATATTGTACATGATTTAATGTAAAAATAAGTGTCTTTATTAATAAGACCGGAAAACAACTAATATCTTATCCAAGTTATCTTTTTAGAAACATTTCACTATACAGTCTGCACAGCAGTGTACCACAATTTAAAGAAGACCTTTCACCACCTTCACCAATTGTACTTCTTAGCATTTGTTAATAGGCTCTTCTCCGCTGATTCTGGCCCAGTTGGAATTTTCTCTCTAGCCCCCACTATTCCTGAGCAATCAATGCTCTTAGTTTTGGTGCCCGGTATGCTATTTAGCTCTGTACTGTCAGGAGGGCAGTGTCAGGCAGGAACAGAGGAGGTGGGATTCTGAGCTCTGACACTGGCTCCCTCTGATTGGAGCTCTCAATCACACCCCCTGCCTGACACCGCCCTTCTGACATTACAAAGCTTACATAGCACATCAGACACCAAAAATACCTGCGCTTGTTCCTCAGGAATGGTGGAGACCAGAGAAAAAGTTCCAACTGCTCTGGAATCAGTGGAGCTCCACCTATTAACAGATGCTAAATATGTGAGTTGGTGGAGGTGGTGAAAAGTCATCTTTAATGCTTTCATTTACATCACCCAGTTAATTTCCTCATCTCTAAATTATTGTTATGATAACTGGCCAGTTTGAATGAAGGAAAAGATCAAATATATCATCATTATAAAAATTATTATCAGTGGCATGATCTATAAGTGGAAATATTGCGTGCAGCCATTTACAATAGGCATTTACAAGTCTATGAAGCGCTCAGATGAAAAGATCATTGGATCCTCACAAAAACCCCCACATATAACTTGTAACTAGAGGTGTCTTTAGACAGCCTTATATAGCTGGTGTATGAATGCTCTCTCACCCAACTCCACACATGCTGATGCATGTTGAGCTTGACCAAGCATGCCTATGTTGGGAATGGGGAGATGGGAGAAAGCCACTGGCAGACAGCTCTTGTGGCATATTCTGACAGAACAATGGGATCAGGCATTGAATTCAACTTACCGATCCATCTCTTGCCCACAGTCATTTATAGGGGTACAGTTGGGGCAACCCCATCCACGACAGATGGTCATCTTGTCCCAAGCTAGGCTAATGATAATCTAGTCACCTCTGTCAGTTGCCTATCCGGGGCAGCATTACATGACAAATATCCAAATTTTTTTTTTTTTTTTTTTCTTAAATATAGATTGTGAGCCCCACATAGAGCTCACAATGTACATTTTTCCCTACCAGTATGTCTTTTTTGGAATATGGGATGGACAAATATCCAAATTTGATGGCTGTTTTGGCAAGTGGTCACTCCTCATTAATCTCAAAATGCTGTTGAATTTTACCCAAAACTCCATGAATCCCATGTTAGTGGTCTGCTTTATATATCATTCACACATATACAATCCTTTGCAGCTCGCCCACACCATCCACACTGCCACCAACCTTGACCTGGACAGTGCAAATACAGTACAGAATATTGTGAGCTGCACTAGAGACAAAGCTATATCACAAGTAGGCAAAGTCCACAAGGGAATGTATCAAGGACAGGGTTAGAAACAGATCAGAAGTTGCTTTTGTGGAGATATAAATGTCAGTAATTCAGCCATTTATAAATTTGTCCATAGACAGCAGATGGTGCGTGGAAGCTCTATAGATCTTTTATTCATACTTACATAGCAGTAGTAATAGAGGGGCATAGTCCACAATAGAAATGGGCGAGTAGTGAAATATTCGAGATTCAATATTCGTTTCGAGTACTCAATCGAATATCGAATCCCATTATAGTCTATGGGAAAAAACGCTTGTTTCAGGGGAAACCACTATTCGACTAAAGGAGAGTCACCAAGTCCACGAGTAGCAGGAGGAGAGTGTTTAGGAGGAGCGCTGTGCAGTTGAGTGTTGAGGAGAAGCGCTGTGCAGTTAATGCGCACGGACCCCATAGACTATGGGCTGGTTCACATTATCGCTTGACTTCCGTCGGGAAGGCGTCCGCAGGAGGACCCCCCCAAACGTAATATCAGCGCAACTGCAAGTGCTGGACGGTTAAGCACATGGACCCCATAACATATAATGGGCTCCGTGCCCTACCCGCATGAATCCCCATTATATGCTAGGGGGTCCGTGTGCTTAACTGTCCAGCACTGTCCAGCACAGTTGCACTGATATTCTGTTCGGGGGTGTCCTCCTGCGGACTCCTTCCGGATGGGAGGCAAGCGCTAATGTGAACCAGCCCTTACTCATCCTGCAGAACCAGGATTGATTGGCCGAATGCTGTATAGTATTCGGCCAATCAACGCTGGTTCTGCAGCAGGCTCGCCTTTGCTAGTCGGGAGAGCTGGCAGCTTGCGGTTATGCGGGAGCTGACTTTTTCTCATAGGAATGCATTGACCAGCGTTGATTGGCTGAATGCTATACAGTGTACAGCATTCGGCCAATGAACGCTGGTTCTGCCGGACCACAATGAAGACTGCTGTGGTCCGATCTTAGACTCCGCCTTGTCACAGACGAGCGTCCGGCAGAACCAACATTCATTGGCCGAATGCTGTACACTGTATAGCATTCGGCCAATCAACGCTGGTTCTGAATCGAATCTTTACTGCGAATAGGAATAGTATTCGATCGAGTATGAGTATTTCAAATACCGTAGCATTCGAATACCTACTCGATGGAATACTAGTCGCTCATCTCTAGTCCACAACCCATAATTCAGTGTGATGTGAATTAATAGTTGGTCATTCAATACCACTGCTATCATTGACACCATTCCTCAGATAAGGATCTGTTAGGCCCCATAGACATAACAATGCTGTTGGATCTCAGTGAATTCTGTGGGATCAAATGACAAAGATTAATCTTTATTAACTTTTTGGAAATGGGAATAAAATTATATGCTATGAGATACCTCATGAGGACCCCGATAAATAGAATATTTCAAAGACCTGCCAGTACTTACAGTATGTGTGGCAGAATACCTCTATCTATATAGCAATAGGACAAGGACATTAACCCCTTTTCACTTAGCCTTGTACTATTTTGTCTCATTGTGCTTATAGTTAATGGTCAGTAGCATAATAGTACAACACTGTTCTGCTCCTGTGCTTGCTACATGGTTTCTGGGTCCCATATATATTGTACAGCTGGCACCTGGGACTAGCTGCGGGAGTCAGATAAGGCTCTGAGTCCATCATTAATAGCCATCATGGCTTCTGAATAGTTAGGGGGTGAGATTGCTCCCCTTCTACCAATTTGGATCCATCTGCGATGAGAGTGGCAGGACCCAAGGGGTTGCCATGGCAGCCGCCACGACCTTCTGGCTGCCTTTCCCTATAACACATAGGGAATCTCTGTACCATGTACTGCAGTACAGAAGCATTGCAGTATATGGTACAGGGGGCCAAGAGATCCCAAGTTCAAATCCCCTGTGGGAAAGTAAATTTAAAAAAAAAGGTAAAAAAAAATTAAAAAGTATAAAAATAAGTAATACTAAAACAAATAAAATAAAGATATTAGCTATTGCGGTGCACATATATGTTATTTATCTTGTAAAATTGAATGTCATAAAGAATAGAGATGAATCAGCCGATCCGAACAGCACGCACGCATTGAAATGAATGGACGTAGCCGGCACGTGAGGGGTTAAGCGGCCAGCCGGCGTCAAAGCGGAAGTACCAGGTGCTTCCATTCATTTCAATGCGTGCGTGCTGTTCGGATCGGCTGATCCGAGCAGTACTCGCTCATCTCTAATAAAGAAGAGAAATAGAAAACTTGCTAATTATCATCTTTTGATCACTTTGCCCCCACCCCCCTGAAAAGGCAATAAAAGGGTATATACCAGAAATTGGTAACAATCAAGATTACAATTATCAACAAAAAAAGTTAAAAAGTTATGGACATCAGAATACGGTTCCCCCCTAGCAAATGATTTATTTTTGCAAAATGACATTTCCTTCAGTAATAGAAGCTTAATATAAGAAAACTGATTTAAATATGTGAAGAGGTGAAAAAAGGCAATTTTTTATTTTAAATTCCATAAAACAAAAAATAACAAGAGAATGAAAATTTTTTTCATGCGGACAACCCAAAAATGTTAATAAAAGCTAATCAAAAACCTTGTCTGTACCCCAAAATGGTACTAACTAAATGCTTGAGCAAAGAATAACCCCCCTCATATGACTTTGTTGATAGAAAATAAAGAAGTTATGAATTTTGGAAGGCAGAAATGGAAAATATGAAAAAAGTCACCAGGCCTTAACACCCAAACTGCACTGTATCCTTTAGGGGTTAAGGCATTGCCTGGTTGGAGCAAAGGCAGTTATGCATGGTGATAAATATGCAGTTTTTCTGCAGTTTTTGGTACATTTTTTACCAGCTAAACCCAAAAAATGCTTCGGAGAAGAAAATTACAAAGGCATAATTTAAACTTTTCCTGTTTTTTGGATTCAATTCCACTTTTGGCTCAAAAACCACCAAAATCGCCTTCATATTAAAGGATTTTCCAAGCCAAAATTGAATTACATGTCCTAAGGATAGCTCATCAATATGAAATCGGTGAGGATTTGACAACCAGGATCTCCACTGATCAGCTGTGCTTAGCAGCTGACTACAGAGAATGGAGCAGGGAGCAGACATCTCCTGTTCTATGTACCAGGAGCTGACAACAGCTGGTTCATTGGGGTTCGGACCCTCAACAAGGAGCGAATGCAAAAAGGAAATATTTTCTTTTCTTTCCATTACGGTCCACTGTTGACATAGGGTTTGACATATATTGCGCCCCACACCTTGTATGCACCTGGTCCCACTCTTTTCAGTTACTAGAACACAGGAGACATTTGTCTTTGTATAATAGTTGTGCTAATGCAACATACTGCCACTTAAATCCAATGTTTCTTGGTTTGTTTTTTCACAGATGGCTCTCTCAGATCTTCCCAGCACCCCTCTGGCTCTTGAATACCTCAATGACTTTGACCTAATGAAGTTTGAGGTAAAGAGAGAGCCTCCCGAACCAAGGACCAACCGTCTGGCCCCACCTCCATCTCTGGGCTCTACTCCATGCAGCAGTGTACCACCATCGCCAACCTTCAGTGACCCTCCTGAACCAGCAGGACCACCTCGCCCTAGTCTAGAAGAACTTTATTGGATGGCAGCACTACAGCAGCAGATGGGTGGGGAAGGACTCCCTCTAACTCCTGAGGATGCTGTAGAGGTGTTGATGGGTGGCGGAGCACCGTCTCTACAAGGGATGGAAGGGGGATACAGGACTGGGGGGCAGCACCCTCACAACACTCACACTACTGGTTACTTGCTGAGTCCAGAAGATATGAATGCACAGCAGCACCAGGTGAGAGCCATTGGGTTACATTGTGTTATGTTTCTTGTTACATACTTTGACCTCGTCCTCCTTGTTAGAATGAGTAAAAGTAATAAAATAAAATTACACAATCCACCAGTGATTATACAGCAAGTGAGGACATATGTGTGTGACACCCTGTGTCGCTACCGTGTGTGACAGGATTTGTCAGTACAGTTATAGCTATAAAGCCGGACATGTCACTGATCACTTAATCTGCTAATATAGAGATTGACAGGAGATAAAGATAAAGACATTGAGTAAACAGAAGGAAAACAAAATAATGGTGGGGGTTGCACAAGTACATTTATGATACGTGGCACAAATTATTCAGTAAAGCGCATCATTTACAATATATTTAATACATGGGAATATATTTGTTACATGTGAATATATTTATTGCTTAGTGTACTAATACCTGGGAGTATTGACAGTTTTATAAGATTTTTATATTAATGTCTCTTCAATCAACTGAACCGTGAGGGTGCCGGGAGTTGGACTTTCATTGATCTGATACTGATCTGTCCTAAGAAAAACTCTTTTAGGTTGTAGTGTTATTAATAATAATAATCATAATAATAATAATAAATTTTATTTATATAATGCCAACATATTCCGCAGCGCTGTACAATTTGTAGGGTTTAAATACAGACAGAAAGATACATTACAAAGAAAGTCATTTCACACATTGGGACTGAGGGCCCTGCTCGCAAGAGCTTACAATCTATCAGATAGAGGGGGTGACACAAAAGGTTGCAGGGGCGGCATTGCTTATACAGAGGTCAGACACTTTTGTAATAGAGGTGACTGTCATTACACAAATATAAAACTTTATGAGCCGTCACCAGTGGTGTCCTTTAACATATGGATGGAGCTTGGACCTATAAAGTTAGCATGAGATGGCATCATGTCATGTGGGGAAATGTGGGAGCGGGGACAGAGGAGGGTTAAATTTTGGGGATTCTAATTATGGTACAGAAGGGTTTACGTTAGAAATTGTGATAGTCCTGTCTGAAAAGATGTGTCTTTAGTTTGCGCTTGAAGCTGTAGAAATTGGGAGTTAATCTGATTGTCCAGGATAGAGCATTCCAGAGAAGTGGTGCAGCTCGTAGTGATTTCGTAAATCGCAGCATATCAAGTATACCTACAGAAATGCTGGCATTTTCCATAGAGGTATTATACAAGCAGAAAATCCGCAGAGTATAACTCTGCAGAAAAAAACGTGATGCTTAGCTAAGGCCCCATGTAGCAATCTGCAGTGTTTTGATTGCATTTTCACATAGATGTCCTCTGTGGACTCATACCTTATATGGAAAACGTGGGTGTTTTTGAAAACGCAACTTTTCTGCAGTGGTATTTTTTCTGTAATCTGTACATGGGATTAGCGAGAATCCCATCCTCTCTGCAGATACTGTAAAACGCAGCGTTTTCGCCATGGCCAGTATGCCTCATTTTTGCAACCTGGAGCTTCAGTCTTAGGGCTAGTTCACACGGGGGCAAGGAGGCTGATTTTGCCAGCGGATTTTGCCTCAAAATCCACCTCTGTACAATGGTGGTCTATGGAGACCACTAGCGCTCTTTTTTCCGCTAGCGGCATGTTGCCAAAATCCGCCCCACCGTCCCCGTTTGAACGAGCCCTTAAGGCTGGACTCCTACACAAACTTTTGTGACAAGTTTTTGCTGCAGGTATTTTCATCCAAGCCAGGGGTGGATTTGAAAGAAATGAAAAGTATAAAGCAGGGATTTTTCCTTCCGGCTGAATGTACTTCTGGCTTTGGTGGAACAAAAAATGAACTGAAATGAGCAGTCATTAAAATCCAATTGACCATAACTGTACTCATGCGTTATTATGGAACTGGACATGAAGCTATTCTCTTTCAGCTATCTGTTCTCCCCATCCTAGTCAGTCTCCTTTCTCTTTCCTTTACTATGGAATGAGATATTTCAATGAGTTTAATTCTATGTTTTTTTAAAGAAAGTATAACTGAGGCTAAGGCCCCACAAGATGATACAACACGCTAAAGCGCTGTGAGAAAACCTGTGGCGGGAACGCATCGCGGTTCTTCCCACAGCGCTTTGAACAGAAAGTTCATGGAGTTGCTGATTTTGGAAATCGCAGCTTGTCCCATCCACTTTGCAATTACTGTAAAACGCCACAATTTTTCCCGTGGCGTTACTGCCGCAGGCAGATTGCAATGTTTCCGACTCATGGGGCCCCGGCCTCAAGCTAATGCCCCACGTTGTGAAGCACAGCCAAACCTTACCAGAAACGTATCGCGTCTTTTCAGCAATGTTTTTCACAGAATGTCCACAGTGTTTTCCGCTTTGGACTTTCTGTCACTATTTACCTGTACTGAAAACACCAGTGTTTCCGTAGGTATCATTGACATGCTGTGGTTTTCAAAAGTGCCACAGTTTTTAAAACGCAGCTTTCCCGCTGTGGATTTTTTCCTGCAATGTGTGGATGGGTTTAGCCAGAACTCCACCCATCCAATATGCAGGTACTGTATAAAGCAGCGTTTTTTTTGACGTGGCTAAATTGCTGCATTTTCGTGGATTACTAAAACAACAGAAAAAAAAAATCACTGACCATGTAATATGTTACTCATCTGCTATATCAGTGTTATTTTGAAAATATATCTCTTTAGGTCAAATTTGCAGATAACAAATGCCACTGCAGTTGAACTTAGTTGTCTTAGTAGCTCACATAGAATTTTAAGGAAAGAGCTGCAGATACCCAACCACCTTTCTAGTCACAGAAGACACCAGGAGACATTGGGGTTGTGGGGATCCCGACTCTATCGGATGTAATATAATATTCTAGGCTCCTTTTAATTGTCCAATTGTTAACATGACTATCAAGATGGTAGGGACCTCCTTAGTGTCATAACAGTGGTTCTTAACCTTGTTTGAGGTACCGAACCCACCAGCATGATATGCACATTCACCGAACCCTTCTTTAGTGATAAATCAAATATGATTTATTTCCAAATTCAAGACATGGGTATGTTTTTTTACTGGTACACAAAATGAACCGTGCATAGGATCGATCGAACCCTGGCTAAGAACCACTGTGTTATAAACTAAGTTTTTTATCAATCCTTCTTTTTCTGCCTAAATTTCCATGCTATTTTTAATATCAGATGATATAAACTGGATTATTGTGTATGCGGAAGGCTGATCCTGCACAGATCTCTATAATGTATATGTTCCTTATAACTTTAACTTTGGCTCCATACACTGAGCCTATGAATAATATTAACATAAAGTATGCACAGACTCATATTCACAGATTCATTCTACTTTATGTAAGCCCAGATCTTACTGCCCTATAGAGACTGCATGATATGTGGACAATGTTAGCTTTTGAGTTTTCTCTGTTACGTGACGCTGACATTTTTTATTTTTGTGTTTTCATTTTTACACCCTGCATTCCAAAAGCCATAACTTTATCATTTCTCTATTTACGTAGTCATTTGAGGGTTTGATTTTTGCGTGACAAATTGTACTTCAAAATGGTACTATGTATAATGTCCTGGAAGGTGGGATAAAAAAAAAATCAGAATGTTGTGAAACTGAAAAAAATACAGTACTGCCATTTTCTTACAGGTTTTATTTTTATGGTTTCCACTGTGCAGTAAAAAGGTTAAGCTAGCTTTAATTTCCGGGTTGGTACGATCAAATTTATAAGGTTTTTTTTAATGTTTTAACAACTTTACAAAAAAATTTATTTGAATCGCCATATTCTGGCACCTGTAACTTTTTTATATTTCAATGTAGAGCTGTGTAGTTTTTATTGATACTATATTGGGAAATGTGTGATGTTTTGATCGCTTTTTAGTCACTTTTTTAGGGAGGGAAATCAGCGAAATAGAAAAAAGCCAATTCAGCCATTTTGATATTCATTTTTCCTGCTTCGGGCATTTTATAACTTAGGGATGCCAATTGTGTTTATGTTTACTTTTAGTTTTTATATTTATATGCAACCTAGGGGGTGATTTAAACTTTTTAGTTTTTAAAAAAGAAAGTTTAAGCTTTTATTTTTATTTTTTTTTGCCCCCTTCCCTCCTCAGGGGGCTTGAACATGTGATCTTCAGATCGCTTCTTGCCATAGACTGCAATACTATTGTATTGCAGTCTATGCAGGCAGGCTTCAGTAGGTACATTACTATAGCAGGGATGGCTCCACAGGGGGCCACCCTGTTACCTTATATAATACAGAAAGTAAAAGTAACCACTGAAATGTCGTAGTCGCATTTGACTACGGCATCTAAGTAGTTAAGTGGCCATGATCAACGTCATCTCTGATCACTTGCAATGCTGACAGGTCCCTGCTGTATGAAACAGCACAGACCCAGCACCTAGTGCAGCCACTCGGTTTCACAATGATCATCATAGTTAGTCACATGCGCAAGGACATACATGTACAAACTAGTGCTTGTAGGAGTTAAAATGGAATTATAAAAGGATGTCCAAAACTTTCATTTGATAGCCTAAGTAAAACAAAAGGGGTTGTGCAAGATTAGGAAAACATGACTGCTTGGTTTCAGTACCAGCACCATAGTAGTCCATAGGTAGTGTGTAGTATTGTATCTCAGATCCTCGTTCCCAAGCCAGAAGAGACAGACATATTCTGGTGACTAAAAACTGTACAGTTGAAAGGAGACTCTAGTACCCTGTACTGCCGTTTCTAGCTTAGATACATAATGAGATATAGTTGGGCGTGTAAGCATACGGGTTCCATATGGGATTTATTTGTTTTTAATTTTTCATTTATTGAAAAAAATCAAAAAAGCAATGGAACATATGATGGCAAGATATGTGTTCTAAGTTCCAAGGCATAAGATAAAGAATACCATCAATGGTATTCTGCGGCACATTTGCCCACAGATGTTGCAGCTGGGTCTGTAGACCCTGTGCGCTCATAGGTTGCCGAAGCTGGTGTCTCAATTAGTCCCATAAATGTTTGATTGGCAACTAGGCAGGCCAAAGAAGAGTTGCAATTCCTGAGGAACCTTTGCAGCAGGTGGGCAAGCATTATCCTACTGAGAAGTGCCAGTTGGAAGCCCTCAAATGAGAGGCTACACATGTGGCCACAGGATGTCCCACTTTCATACTCAAAGCCAACAGTCATCAGACCCCAAATAAAATTTGGATTCGTCAATACAGAAGAGATGGTTCTGTAAACAATGGTGACTATAGCTGGCTATAAATTGCAGGACACATAATGAGCACTGGGACTTCCTTCTGCACCTGTTTGCCATGTTGTGTGTGCTCACACATAACCACTGCACCATCACATCTTAACAGCTAGGTCAGTGTGGCCTACATGATCGGCAATTTGTCTAAATGTTTCAAAGTCTGTCAACTGGGCACAATGTCTTCAAGTGTGTAATAGGGCCATGTCTATCAGTCAATGATCTCTAACCAAGTGGTACATCACCAAAAAGTAGCCATCTTGTGATAAGACCCACTGTCTAATGAGACCCCACCTATAATCATTTATATACCTGCCTGAGAAAATTACATGCTGATTTTGGCTGCAAGCCAACATTTCTCTCTGTTTGTGTTATTTTTGTCAATGAATGTATATGGGTTATTTAAGATAATCATAAAATAATCCTTTAAAGGGGCTCTATCATTGGGAAAAGTCATTTTTGGCTAAGCACATACTTGCATAGCCTTTAGAAAGCCTATTCCACACGTACCTTTTGTATGTACCGTATATACTCAAGTATAAGCCGACCCGAATATAAGCCGAGGCCCCTAATTTTACCACAAAAAACTCTGCTCTCATACACGTAGAGAGTGTACAGAAACACTTCCGTAGTGCAAGGAGAATGCTAATTAGCATATGAATAAAAACGGACTTATGAAAAATCACCGCAAAAACATGTCACAGTTTTTCCCACAGCACTTTTCACAGAAATTCCACAGAATTTTCCTCTGCAGAATTTCTGCTTCAATTATACCTATATGGTAAATGCCAGTGCCTCATTTGCATAAGACTTAATAACAAAGGTATATATAATATAATATATAATGTACTCTGGAATAAGGTCGTGGCAGCTGAATTTGCTTGTTGAAGGTGGTAGACTCCCTGTAATGAAATAAAAACTGCTGGGCCTTTTATACATGTTTACTAGCATTAATAAGATGGTCCAAGGACTTTTCTACTTGTCAAGGTATCAAATAAATTTTGTATTACGGAATAATTTGCCTTTCTGTAAATCAACTGGGAGTTGTAAATATCAAGTTTAATTTACCTTGAAAAGCATGTCTAAAACCTAAAGACTATAAAACTAGATGTAAAATATTTTGTTTCTATTTTAGCAATGATATAGTTGTTTTTGTAATGTATTGTACCTTACACCAGAGGGGCCCACTTACAATAACTTTAAGGGCCCCCTAATCTATTAAAACGGCCGTGCACATAAGGATGAATTCTGTCTGAGGATTATGGAACATATATTGGATGTATTTCCCAAACCAAACACTAAACCAGGAATCAAACTCCCAGAATCATAGTCCTGGCCATCTGTGATGCTAAGAGTTTCTGCCTCAGCACACTGATCTAAAGAAGGGGTCTATCCCCGAAACGCATTATTCAATTAAAGGGGCTCTATCAGCAAAATCATGCTGATAGAGCCCCACATATGCGTGAATAGCCTTTAAAAAGGCTATTCAGGCATCGGTAATGTTATATTAAACTAAAGCCCCCCCCCCCCCCCCCGTTTTAAAAAAATAACCTAAAAAAGAATGTGATCTACTTACGGATCGTGCACGCTGGGCGGGCATTCAGGGTGTGTCTTCATCTTCTTCCCCGCCTCTTCTTCCTCCGATGTCTTCGGGTCCCGTCTTCTTCCAGCGCTCGCTCGCGGACACTGATATGAAAAAGCGGCCTTGGCGCATGCGCAGTAGCATGCGGCTTCTACTACGGCTACTGCGCATGCGCCCCGGCTATCACTGTCCGTTCGCGAGCGCTGGAGGAAGACGGGACCGGAGGACATCGGAGGAAGAAGAGGCGGGGATGAAGATGAAGTTACACCCTGAATGCCCGCCCAGGGTGCACGTTCGGTAAGTAGAGCACATTCTATTTTAGGTTATTATTTTAAAACGGGGGGGGGGGGGGAGGGGGTAGTTTAATATAACATTACCGATGCCTGAATAGCCTTTTTAAAGGCTATGCACGCATATGTGGGGCTCTATCAGCATGATTTTGCTGATAGAGCCCCTTTAAACCAACTTAAAATTATATTCAGTTGGACGACCTTCTTTATGATTTGGTGATAAGAGTCGGGCCTGGTAATTTTTTTTCTTTGAGTCTTTTGGCTCTATTTTGCAATCTACCAATAGATGGACTTGGTGCCAAGTGAATGTGGTCTTCATATACCATATACACAGTGCTTAAATTGGGAAAAAATTTTCGGAGGAACGCTCTTGCCCCATAGTGGCCACTGCACATAGTATTATGCCCCATAGTGGCCACTGCGCATAGTATTATGCCCCATAGTGGCCCTTGCACACAGTATTATGCCCAAGTGTGGACGATCCCTAAACAATTATACTTTGTGGTCTTTTCAGACCCTAAAGTATAATGATCAGAGACCCACGTGAGGATACAAACATAAAAAAAAGTTCCACTTCTGCTTTTGGTTTAGATATATGAATTCAAGACAATAACTAAAATATGCAGGTGTGAATAAGGATGAACTGAATGTGATCAGATGACTTCTCTACTATTTTCAACAGCTACGTGAACACTCAGCCCAGTTGAGCGTTCATGTTTTTTCAGTGGGTAGAGGGAAATACCAGTTGTGGTCTAGCTCCGACCAGAAAGAAAACTCATACATGGTAAAATTGAAGTACTCGTGTCCCCTGATGGATAGTTAAGACATACATGGTACAATGTTAATCGTAACAGAGTCAGGATTTGCTGTAAAGTGAATTACATATCAGACATAGATTTCAGGTACTAATGTTTCTAATGTTGTTTTCTCATCCACAGCTGTCTCCCCTGTCTGAACGTTTTTCTGATGAGCAATTGGTAGGAATGTCTGTTCGGGAGTTGAATCGCCAACTCCGGGGTTTCAGTAAAGAGGAGGCTTTGAGGCTTAAGCAACGCAGGCGTACATTAAAGAACCGAGGTTATGCCCAGTCCTGCCGGTACAAGCGAGTGCAGCAGCGTCATGTCCTGGAGACAGAGAAGTGTCAGCTCTCTCGTCAGCTCCAACAATTGCAGCAGGAGGTGGCTCGTGTGACAAGAGAGAGGGATGGTTGGCGAGCACGATATGAGAAACTACTGAATGCCACAGGAGGGGGGACTGGGCCGGATGTGCTGGGTGCTGGGGGAGACACGGGGCCGGGAGCTGAGCTCTTCCTGTGATACTCAGCGCAAAAGACTGAAGCCAACCTGAGAAGGTGTTCAATCTTGCAGGAGACTAACTTGACTCATAACATAAAATGCCCCTAATGTGCAACACAAAAGCTCTAGAACTTTTCACTGCCATTTCTTTGCTTTTTGTTGATTTGGATCTAACATATTCATCCATCCTAGAGCTCCTATATCAGGTGCTCTTCGATATTCCTCAAAACCACCTATGCTATTGGTTGTTATAGCCCCCATCTAATTCTATGGAGAGTATCCTTGACCATACTGGGAGGTATCTCAGGCTCACTCACCGTAGTCTGCACTTTTCACTAAAAAAGTCATTTGTACCCCACTTCCAACTGAAAACAGGCCGAACACATTCTCCTTCTTACGAGACCACCACTTACAGCAACCTGGCACATACTGTGTTTCAGCTTGAGTGATAAGGGACCGGCTGAGCCTGTCCTGTTCAGGGGCTCTCTTCTTACCATTTTCTATACCCTTTAACCCCATGTAAGGGAGTGGAAGAAATTTCTGGTTTTATTTGAGGGAAATTAAATTATTGCATTTTTTTATGTGTGTGCTTGTGAGTTTCAATAAAATGCAACACTTTGCGTCTCCTCTCCCTGCACAAAGGGGCAAAAGCTAGTGTGTTACTAGGCAGATCTGGCTGTGTGTTGTGAAGTTTTAAGAATTGTTTTTTCTTCACATATCATTATTATTATTATTTTCTATTCGAAAAAAATATAAAGAAAAAATATATATTTAAATGTAGAGAAATAAAACATACAGTTTTTACAGCAGAATCACTCGTTGATAGTTTATTGCGGTATCGTATGAATATGAAGAATGATGGCTGACTGGCCATCATAACCTAGTTCAGGCTTTAATGGTTGGCTTCATACAAGGCTTCCCAGATCTGAGGCTTGATTCACATCTGCATTAAAGGGATTCTACTAGAGATGAGCGAACACTAAAATGTTCGAGGTTCGAAATTCGATTCGAACAGCCGCTCACTGTTCGAGTGTTCGAATGGGTTTCGAACCCCATTATAGTCTATGGGGAACATAAACTCGTTAAGGGGGAAACCCAAATTCGTGTCTGGAGGGTCACCAAGTCCACTATGACACCCCAGGAAATGATACCAACACCCTGGAATGACACTGGGACAGCAGGGGAAGCATGTCTGGGGGCATAAAAGTCACTTTATTTCATGGAAATCCCTGTCAGTTTGCGATTTTCGCAAGCTAACTTTTCCCCATAGAAATGCATTGGCCAGTGCTGATTGGCCAGAGTACGGAACTCGACCAATCAGCGCTGGCTCTGCTGGAGGAGGCGGAGTCTAAGATAGCTCCACACCAGTCTCCATTCAGGTCCGACCTTAGACTCCGCCTCCTCCGGCAGAGCCAGCGCTGATTGGCCGAAGGCTGGCCAATGCATTCCTATGCGAATGCAGACTTAGCAGTGCTGAGTCAGTTTTGCTCAACTACACATCTGATGCACACTCGGCACTGCTACATCAGATGTAGCAATCTGATGTAGCAGAGCCGAGGGTGCACTAGAACCCCTGTGCAAACTCAGTTCACGCTAATAGAATGCATTGGCCAGCGCTGATTGGCCAATGCATTCTATTAGCCCGATGAAGTAGAGCTGAATGTGTGTGCTAAGCACACACATTCAGCACTGCTTCATCAAGCCAATACAATGCATTAGCCAGTGCTGATTGGCCAGAGTACGGAATTCGGCCAATCAGCGCTGGCTCTGCTGGAGGAGGCGGAGTCTAAGATCGCTCCACACCAGTCTCCATTCAGGTCCGACCTTAGACTCCGCCTCCTCCGGCAGAGCCAGCGCTGATTGGCCGAAGGCTGGCCAATGCATTCCTATGCGAATGCAGACTTAGCAGTGCTGAGTCAGTTTTGCTCAACTACACATCTGATGCACACTCGGCACTGCTACATCAGATGTAGCAATCTGATGTAGCAGAGCCGAGGGTGCACTAGAACCCCTGTGCAAACTCAGTTCACGCTAATAGAATGCATTGGCCAGCGCTGATTGGCCAATGCATTCTATTAGCCCGATGAAGTAGAGCTGAATGTGTGTGCTAAGCACACACATTCAGCACTGCTTCATCAAGCCAATACAATGCATTAGCCAGTGCTGATTGGCCAGAGTACGGAATTCGGCCAATCAGCGCTGGCCAATGCATTCTATTAGCCCGATGAAGTAGAGCTGAATGTGTGTGCTAAGCACACACATTCAGCACTGCTTCATCAAGCCAATACAATGCATTAGCCAGTGCTGATTGGCCAGAGTACGGAATTCGGCCAATCAGCGCTGGCCAATGCATTCTATTAGCCCGATGAAGTAGAGCTGAATGTGTGTGCTAAGCACACACATTCAGCACTGCTTCATCAAGCCAATACAATGCATTAGCCAGTGCTGATTGGCCAGAGTACGGAATTCGGCCAATCAGCGCTGGCCAATGCATTCTATTAGCCCGATGAAGTAGAGCTGAATGTGTGTGCTAAGCACACACATTCAGCACTGCTTCATCAAGCCAATACAATGCATTAGCCAGTGCTGATTGGCCAGAGTACGGAATTCGGCCAATCAGCGCTGGCCAATGCATTCTATTAGCCCGATGAAGTAGAGCTGAATGTGTGTGCTAAGCACACACATTCAGCACTGCTTCATCAAGCCAATACAATGCATTAGCCAGTGCTGATTGGCCAGAGTACGGAATTCGGCCAATCAGCGCTGGCTCTGCCGGAGGAGGCGGAGTCTAAGGTCGGACCTGAATGGAGACTGGTGTGGAGCGATCTTAGACTCCGCCTCCTCCAGCAGAGCCAGCGCTGATTGGTCGAGTTCCGTACTCTGGCCAATCAGCGCTGGCCAATGCATTCTATTAGCCCGATGAAGTAGAGCTGAATGTGTGTGCTTAGCACACACATTCAGCTCTACTTCATCAGGCTAATAGAATACATTGGCCAATCAGCGCTGGCCAATGCATTCTATTAGCTTGATGAAGCAGAGTGTGCACAAGGGTTCAAGCGCACCCTCGGCTCTGATGTAGCAGAGCTGAGGGTGCACAAGGGTTCAAGTGCACCCTCGGCTCTCCTACATCAGAGCCGAGGGTGCGCTTGAACCCTTGTGCAGCCTCGGCTCTGCTACATCAGAGCCGAGGGTGCGCTTGAACCCTTGTGCACACTCTGCTTCATCAAGCTAATAGAATGCATTGGCCAGCACTGATTGGCCAGAGTACGGAATTCGGCCAATCAGCGCTGGCCAATGCATCCCTATGGGAAAAAGTTTATCTCACAAAAATCACAATTACACACCCGATAGAGCCCCAAAAAGTTATTTTTAATAACATTCCCCCCTAAATAAAGGTTATCCCTAGCTATCCCTGCCTGTACAGCTATCCCTGTCTCATAGTCACAAAGTTCACATTCTCATATGACCCGGATTTGAAATCCACTATTCGTCTAAAATGGAGGTCACCTGATTTCGGCAGCCAATGACTTTTTCCAATTTTTTTCAATGCCCCCAGTGTCGTAGTTCCTGTCCCACCTCCCCTGCGCTGTTATTGGTGCAAAAAAGGCGCCAGGGAAGGTGGGAGGGGAATCGAATTTTGGCGCACTTTACCACGTGGTGTTCGATTCGATTCGAACATGGCGAACACCCTGATATCCGATCGAACATGTGTTCGATAGAACACTGTTCGCTCATCTCTAGATTCTACCACTAAAACACTGTTTTGTGTGCTTTAGACGTCGGAATAGCCCTTAGAAAGGCTATTCGTCTCTTAACATTAGATGTGGTCTCTGCCGCGCCGTTCCTTAGAAATACCGTTTTTTACCGGTATGCTAATGAGTTCTCCGCAGCAATGAGGGCGAGCCCCAGCGCTCAAACGGCGATGGGGGCATCTCCACTGCTGCCCGAGAACCCGCTCCAGCGACGCCTTCTTCTTCAGCTGCATCCTCCCCTTCTCTGTCGTCTTCCTTCTTCGTCAGCTCTGACGCCTGCGTAGTCTTGCCTTGCAGCCTCGAAAATATGGCCGCCGGCCGGCATGCGCAGTCGGCTCTACCACTGTCTCGCTGGCAGAGCCGACTGCGCAAATGTCACAGATGACGAAGAAGGAAGACGACATAAAAGGGGAGGATGCTGCTGAAGAAGAAGGCGTCACTGGAGCAGATTCTCAGGCAGCAGTGGGGACTCCCCCATCGCCGTTTGAGCACTGGGGCCCGCCCTCATTGCTGTGGAGAACTCATTAGCATATCGGTAAAAAACGGTATTTCTAAGGAACGGCGTGGCAGAGACCACATCTAAAGGTAAGAGACGAATAGCCTTTCTAAAGGCTATTCCAACGTCTAAATCACACAAAACAGTGTTTTAGTGGTAGAATCCCTTTAAGGTTTCCATTTAGGGGGTCCTCTTCAGGACCCCTGAATGGAAACCTAATCTGCATAAAAAAGCGATTACCTTCCCATAGTCTATAATGGGGTCTGTGTGGTTTCCGCTTGGTTTTCACATGAAAAATGTGCAAAGAAAAGTGCTACTTGCAGCGCTTTTCTCTCCATATTCTTCATGCGGATAGGGGAACGGAATCCCTGAACACAGATGTGAACTGGGCCTTACTGGCATCACATAACCGGACCAGACAGCTTTTTATTAAGATATGTCTTACTCCTTCCATCAGTGACCACATGTTGGGGAAACGTAGTGTTTTTGACTCTTTTGGAAGTGCAACAGAAAAATGCTGCATTTTACAATGCCAGCAAAATGAATGACATTTTATTTATTTATCCTCACCACGTTTTGAAACAAAATGCAGAAGAAAATGCAGGGCGTCCTTGAAAAACGCCGCATGTTACTTTTTACCTGTGAAAATACGGCATCTCCCCATTGGCAAAATTGAAAAACAAAGTGGAAAAATTGTGGAAAATGCAAGCAATTCTGTTTTCATGATATGGTCATGCATAGAAATACACTGCCATTTGTTGTGTAAGCACCATTATAACCAGCAATACTGCCAGTTCTACACAGAACATCATCATCCTATCCTATCCTTCCTATCCTATCCTACTATTATAAATGTGAAAGTTTGGATGTTTGTGTGTTTGGATGTTTGTTCCTCAATCACGCAAAAAAACGGCTGACCGGATTTGAATGAAATTTGTCACATAGATAGTTTGTAACCTCAACACATAGGCTACTTTTTATCCTGGTAAATGACATGGCTTCACGACTGTTATGAATTTATGTTCACATACTATATTACACTGCTCTTATCTCAGCTTCTAATAAAGCCAGGTCTGTTTTCTCTCTATGTAAACACACACTAACCCTCAGTGGATTGTGTACATGCATTTGCATATTATCTGATCTGATCAGGCAACATGCTGACACTCTGGATGGGAAAACACCTTTAATCTAAACTGGCAGTTTGCTACTTTTAAACATGCCCAGAAAAAGAAAATCTAATTTGTCGCAAAATTCTAAAACAACAAGAGCTATGAAGGTAGCCAAAAGTCAACAGCGTTCTCCTCAAGCGGAGCTGAGGGAGATCATCGATGCCAACAACACGCTCATTATATGGAGTCCCAGCGAGCTGCTGGGACAATCACAGGCACGGTGCGAGGAACAAGTTCAGCGGCAGGTCAGCTTGACAGCTCCCGAAACGCCGCAGCAGGCGGATCATCAACGCCAACAACACGCTCATTATACAGTTTCCCAGTGAGCTGCTGAGATGCCGGAACAATCACGGGCACAGCATGAGGAATTAATTCAGCGGCAGGCCAGCTTAACAGCTGCCGAAATGCTGGGGTAGGTGGATCATCAACGCCAACAACATGCTCATTATATGGCGTACAAGCGAGCTACTGAGATGCCAGAACAATCACAAGCACTGCGTGAGGAACAAGTTCAGCAGCAGGACAGCTTCAGCTGCCGAAATGCCAGAAGAGGCAAACCATCGATGGCAGCAATTTGCTGAATATAGGCAGATCATCGACACCAACAACACGCAGACGAAGTCACGGGCAAAGGCTAGTACTCTATACAGCATTGATCAGACATAGCCCATAGACAGAATCAATGAGAATTAAAGAGGATTTTTTAGGATACAGCATACTTAAAACACATATTTCCAATTAAATGTATTCTTCTTGGAAATGTATGAATAAGGGCTAGTTCAGATTTTGCACCTTTTCTGTCCACATGGAAATGTTCCTGTGTTAGTTGGAGGTGACAGTGAGCTGCTCACAACCATATTCCTGAGGTTTGGTGGCTGTCTATACAGGGCAACCATCCAAGAACAATTGATAACCAAATCACCAGGGCCACGAGAATACCAAGATCGGATTTATTAAAATACAATACCAAACAGGAAAACAATCGGGTGTCCCTGGTCGTCACATATAACCCACACCTGGAGACGCTGAGAGGAATTACACGCAAATTACATCCACTACTGCAAAAAGACAACCATCTAAAATCCATATTTCCAGACCCCCCTCTCCTGTGCTACAGACAGCCACCAAATCTCAGGAATATGGTGATTAGCAGCTCACTGTCACCTCCAACTAACACAGGAACATTTCCATGTGGACAGAAAAGGTGCAAAACCTGCCCTCACATACTGACCACTGACAAGATAGAGATCCCAGGTACGTTCACCTGTAACACACCTAATGTAGTGTATTTAATAATGTGCACCAAATGTTTCACTGAAAATCTGTATGTTGGAGAGACCGGTCAGAAGCTCAGAATAAGGATAAACTCACATCGCCATACAATTAGAGAACAGAGAATGGACCTTCCTGTGTCAAAACATTTCTGCAATGAAGATCATAATATCACCAATGACATGAAAATTTTGGTCCAAAGAGGGAATTTTAAATCCAGGAAGAACAGATGGATTTATGAGTACAAGCTGATGACCTTATTTAACTCTCTGGAGAATGGGATGAACCTCTCACATGGGTTCATGGCATCCTACAGAAATCACTGAACTGAGACATCCATAAATCCACTCTGTGACCTGATAAGAACCTGGGAACTGTGGAATTGTTTACGTGTATATAGCAATAAGCCTCTTCCCCTCTTCCCCCCTCCCTCCTAAAATTCTATTCCTAGTGTCCTGTTGTACATAAATATGCAGCCTTCAGAAATAGTTTTTAGATATATCTGAAGAAGAAGCCGAGAGCTTCAAAACGTTATAATTAGAGATGAGCGAACAGTGTTCTATCGAACACATGTTCGATCGGATATCAGGGTGTTCGCCATGTTCGAATCGAATCGAACACCACGTGGTAAAGTGCGCCAAAATTCGATTCCCCTCCCACCTTCCCTGGCGCCTTTTTTGCACCAATAACAGCGCAGGGGAGGTGGGACAGGAACTACGACACCGGGGGCATTGAAAAAAATTGGAAAAAGTCATTGGCTGCCGAAAACAGGTGACCTCCATTTTAGACGAATAGTGGATTTCAAATCCGGGTCATATGAGAATGTGAACTTTGTGACTATGAGACAGGGATAGCTGTACAGGCAGGGATAGCTAGGGATAACCTTTATTTAGGGGGGAATGTTATTAAAAATAACTTTTTGGGGCTCTATCGGGTGTGTAATTGTGATTTTTGTGAGATAAACTTTTTCCCATAGGGATGCATTGGCCAGCGCTGATTGGCCGAATTCCGTACTCTGGCCAATCAGTGCTGGCCAATGCATTCTATTAGCTTGATGAAGCAGAGTGTGCACAAGGGTTCAAGCGCACCCTCGGCTCTGATGTAGCAGAGCCGAGGCTGCACAAGGGTTCAAGCGCACCCTCGGCTCTGATGTAGGAGAGCCGAGGGTGCACTTGAACCCTTGTGCACCCTCAGCTCTGCTACATCAGAGCCGAGGGTGCGCTTGAACCCTTGTGCACACTCTGCTTCATCAAGCTAATAGAATGCATTGGCCAGCGCTGATTGGCCAATGTATTCTATTAGCCTGATGAAGTAGAGCTGAATGTGTGTGCTAAGCACACACATTCAGCTCTACTTCATCGGGCTAATAGAATGCATTGGCCAGCGCTGATTGGCCAGAGTACGGAACTCGACCAATCAGCGCTGGCTCTGCTGGAGGAGGCGGAGTCTAAGATCGCTCCACACCAGTCTCCATTCAGGTCCGACCTTAGACTCCGCCTCCTCCGGCAGAGCCAGCACTGATTGGCCGAAGGCTGGCCAATGCATTCCTATGCGAATGCAGAGACTTAGCAGTGCTGAGTCAGTTTTGCTCAACTACACATCTGATGCACACTCGGCACTGCTACATCAGATGTAGCAATCTGATGTAGCAGAGCCGAGGGTGCACTAGAACCCCTGTGCAAACTCAGTTCACGCTAATAGAATGCATTGGCCAGCGCTGATTGGCCAATGCATTCTATTAGCCCGATGAAGTAGAGCTGAATGTGTGTGCTAAGCACACACATTCAGCTCTACTTCATCAGGCTAATAGAATACATTGGCCAATCAGCGCTGGCCAATGCATTCTATTAGCTTGATGAAGCAGAGTGTGCACAAGGGTTCAAGCGCACCCTCGGCTCTGATGTAGCAGAGCTGAGGGTGCACAAGGGTTCAAGTGCACCCTCGGCTCTCCTACATCAGAGCCGAGGGTGCGCTTGAACCCTTGTGCAGCCTCGGCTATGCTACATCAGAGCCGAGGGTGCGCTTGAACCCTTGTGCACACTCTGCTTCATCAAGCTAATAGAATGCATTGGCCAGCACTGATTGGCCAGAGTACGGAATTCGGCCAATCAGCGCTGGCCAATGCATTCTATTAGCCCGATGAAGTAGAGCTGAATGTGTGTGCTAAGCACACACATTCAGCACTGCTTCATCACGCCAATACAATGCATTAGCCAGTGCTGATTGGCCAGAGTACGGAATTCGGCCAATCAGCGCTGGCTCTGCTGGAGGAGGCGGAGTCTAAGATCGCTCCACACCAGTCTCCATTCAGGTCCGACCTTAGACTCCGCCTCCTCCAGCAGAGCCAGCGCTGATTGGCCGAATTCCGTACTCTGGCCAATCAGCACTGGCTAATGCATTGTATTGGCGTGATGAAGCAGTGCTGAATGTGTGTGCTTAGCACACACATTCAGCTCTACTTCATCGGGCTAATAGAATGCATTGGCCAGCGCTGATTGGCCGAATTCCGTACTCTGGCCAATCAGCACTGGCTAATGCATTGTATTGGCGTGATGAAGCAGTGCTGAATGAGTGTGCTTAGCACACACATTCAGCTCTACTTCATCGGGCTAATAGAATGCATTGGCCAATCAGCGCTGGCCAATGCATTCTATTAGCGTGAACTGAGTTTGCACAGGGGTTCTAGTGCACCCTCGGCTCTGCTACATCAGATTGCTACATCTGATGTAGCAGTGCCGAGTGTGCATCAGATGTGTAGTTGAGCAAAACTGACTCAGCACTGCTAAGTCTGCATTCGCATAGGAATGCATTGGCCAGCCTTCGGCCAATCAGCGCTGGCTCTGCCGGAGGAGGCGGAGTCTAAGGTCGGACCTGAATGGAGACTGGTGTGGAGCGATCTTAGACTCCGCCTCCTCCAGCAGAGCCAGCGCTGATTGGCCGAATTCCGTACTCTGGCCAATCAGCACTGGCTAATGCATTGTATTGGCGTGATGAAGCAGTGCTGAATGTGTGTGCTTAGCACACACATTCAGCTCTACTTCATCGGGCTAATAGAATGCATTGGCCAGCGCTGATTGGCCAGAGTACGGAATTCGGCCAATCAGCGCTGGCTCTGCTGGAGGAGGCGGAGTCTAAGATCGCTCCACACCAGTCTCCATTCAGGTCCGACCTTAGACTCCGCCTCCTCCAGCAGAGCCAGCGCTGATTGGCCGAATTCCGTACTCTGGCCAATCAGCACTGGCTAATGCATTGTATTGGCGTGATGAAGCAGTGCTGAATGTGTGTGCTTAGCACACACATTCAGCTCTACTTCATCGGGCTAATAGAATGCATTGGCCAGCGCTGATTGGCCGAATTCCGTACTCTGGCCAATCAGCACTGGCTAATGCATTGTATTGGCGTGATGAAGCAGTGCTGAATGTGTGTGCTTAGCACACACATTCAGCTCTACTTCATCGGGCTAATAGAATGCATTGGCCAATCAGCGCTGGCCAATGCATTCTATTAGCGTGAACTGAGTTTGCACAGGGGTTCTAGTGCACCCTCGGCTCTGCTACATCAGATTGCTACATCTGATGTAGCAGTGCCGAGTGTGCATCAGATGTGTAGTTGAGCAAAACTGACTCAGCACTGCTAAGTCTGCATTCGCATAGGAATGCATTGGCCAGCCTTCGGCCAATCAGCGCTGGCTCTGCCGGAGGAGGCGGAGTCTAAGGTCGGACCTGAATGGAGACTGGTGTGGAGCGATCTTAGACTCCGCCTCCTCCAGCAGAGCCAGCGCTGATTGGTCGAGTTCCGTACTCTGGCCAATCAGCACTGGCCAATGCATTTCTATGGGGAAAAGTTAGCTTGCGAAAATCGCAAACTGACAGGGATTTCCATGAAATAAAGTGACTTTTATGCCCCCAGACATGCTTCCCCTGCTGTCCCAGTGTCATTCCAGGGTGTTGGTATCATTTCCTGGGGTGTCATAGTGGACTTGGTGACCCTCCAGACACGAATTTGGGTTTCCCCCTTAACGAGTTTATGTTCCCCATAGACTATAATGGGGTTCGAAACCCATTCGAACACTCGAACAGTGAGCGGCTGTTCGAATCGAATTTCGAACCTCGAACATTTTAGTGTTCGCTCATCTCTAGTTATAATCTGTCATCATTATGAGTTAGCCATTAAAAAAGGTATCAACTACTGAAGACTTTCAAGGTTTTTTTTTTTTACATTTGTTAATGTAGCAAAACATAATAAAACCAATATACAGTATATATGGTATCACCATAATCGTAATAGCCCACCAGACGAAGTTACCATGTCACTTTTAATGCAGAGTGAACACCGTAAAAACAAAATGCAAAAAATTATAATAAAATGGTGTTATTTCACATTACCCCCCAAAATGTAAATAAAAGTTAATGAAAACATTATATGTACCCCAAAATGGTAGCAAAGTTAAGTACAACTCATAATGCAAAGAAAAAGCTCTCACATAACTATGTGGACAGAAAAATAAAAAAAAGTTATGAATTTTGGTAGACTGGGAGGGAAAATATGAAAAAAGTCACTGAGCATTAACATACCAACTACCCTGCGTCATTAAGTGGTTAAAGGACAAATTAAAGATGATTCCAATATAAAGCAGAGATATGGTAGATAATATTTATTAATGTATTTGGATGATACTACTATCTGTCTGAAAAGCAGAGCCTTTCACATTTTACAAATTCCGATTTTTTCCAAAGTTCTATCAAACTTCCAAATTTTTAATAAATAAATACAAAAATATTGATGAATGTTTACCACTGACATAAAGAACATTGTCTCAAGAAAAAAACAATCTTAAAATGAATGAAACCTAGTCCTTAAAGGGGGTTTCCAGGCAAAAAAAATATTTTTTATAAAAAATGTCTGCTTATAGCTATTAATGGGTTAATAAGTGTACCCATATACCTTTAGCAGTGTTTTGAGTGATTTCTGGGTTTCTCTGGCAGCTCCTGGCATGCTCTGCATTTGTTTACTTGGTGTAGCTTCCTGCTGTCTTAGATAATGCAATGCATCATGGTAGTTGTCGGCTGAGTTACTCTACCTCCCTCTCACTCTCTTCCCCTTCCTCTTTTCCTCCCTCACACTCCCTTCCTGTCTCCCTAGCTGTTCCGCCCTCTGCTAACTGTGCAGTAGAGAAGGAGTACCTGGCTACAGTGCAAGGCTGAGACTATTGCACATGCACCAGCAGAGTCAAAGAAGAGGATGAGCCCTCCCCACAGAAGGGAAGTCTGAACAGGAAGACAAATAACCATGATGGGGGTGGGAGAATATTGGTGATGTTTCGTTTCAAGAAACGGGTAAACAGAACGTCACCAGATAATCAGAAAATATGCCTCACATGACCGCCTCAAGGATATTGGTAAATATCATTTTTGTTAAAGTATCTAATTTAGAAAGTAGGCTGGGGGAGGGGGTGTTTAGATTACTGTTCCGTGAGCCTACACCTAACTCTGTAAATAGTTTTTTTCATATATTTTAATGAAGCTCAGGCATTCCCCTGAAGCTCCGAGTACTGCTCAGTACTCCTTAGAATAAAGTGGTCGAGCCAACAGCCCATGCATGGGAATTGGTTCCCACTGAAGACAGCTCATCTGCATGAAGTGGGCATGATGCAACGGCCCAGGAGACGATATTTGGGGGTATGATGTTGCTGTGCTCGGAGCGTCAGGGGAATACCTGAGTTGAAAAAAACTATTTATTTCAAAATCAGTGGCAAGCAGAACAAGAACAGAGGTAGGGCTAGAATAAGAGATGAAAATAAGTGTAAAAATCCAGCTCCACTCCAAGGGTCTTTTCACTTAAAACTTAACATTTATTTGACACTGAATAAAATTCCACATGAATAGCAAACATGATCAAAATTTCTCCATTTCTGTGTAGAGAACGCAGCTGCATCTCTGATGCAGCAGAGCTGAGTGTGCAGCAGGGTTCAGCACACACTCAGCTCTACTACATCTCGGGTGTAGCAGAGCTCAGCGCACACTCAGCTCTGCTACATCTCCGGCGTAGCAGAGCTCAGCACACGGCCAGCTCTGCTTCATCTCCGGTGTAGCAGAGCTGGCCGTGCGCTGAGCTCGATCTCCGGTGTAGCCGAGCTGAGCGCACGGCCAGCTCTACTTCATCTCCGGTGTAGCAGTGCTGACCGTGCGCTGAGCTCGGCTGCATCTCCGGTGTAGCTGAGCTGAGCGCACGGCCAGCTCTGCTTCATCTCCGGTGTAGCAGTGCTGGCTGTGCGCTGAGCTTGGCTGCATCTCCGGTGTAGGCGAGCTGAGCGCACAGCCAGCTCTGCTACATCTCGGCATAGGAATGCATTGACCAGCGTTGATTGGCCGAATGTCATACAGAGTACAGCATTCGGCCAATCAACGCTGGTTCTGCTGGAGGAGGTGGAGTCTAAGATTGGTCCACAGCAGTCTCCATTCTGGTCCGATCTTAGACTCCACCTCCTCACAGACGAGCCTCCGGCAGAACCAGTGTTGATTGGCCGAATGCTGTACTCTGTATGCCATTCGGCCAATCAATGCTGGTCAATGCATTCCTATGGGAAAAAGTCAGCTCCCGCATATCGCAAGCTGACAGGGATCCCGACATAATACAGTGACTTGGGCAAGTTAGATGCCCCCAGACATGGTTCCCCTGCTGTCCCAGTTGCATTCCAGGGTGTTCGCATCATTTCCTGGGGTGTCATAGTGGACTTGGTGGCTCTCCTGAGTCGAAGAGTGGGATCCCCTGAAACGAGCATTTTTCCCTCATAGACTATAATGGGGTTCGATATTAGTTCGAATAGTCGAATATTGAGGGACTATTCGAAATGAATATCGAATATCGAATATTTTACTGTTCGCTCATCTCTATTAAAAAACATAAAAGCAAGTGTCAGTGCAGTGAATGGTTACAGTCAGAGATTGTATCCTGGGCTTAACATCCATTGCTCCACAGACATACACCTTCACTTCTACATAACTTTGGCTGTTCTTGCCTTAGAAAGCCTTGCACGAAACCCAAAATGAAACAGATTTTCCCATTTTACTATTCTCATGTGACAGTTCACTAATATCACTCAACAGTAAATTAAAACCTATTTCAGTTACCTATAAATGTGTGCGAGCTGTGCAGTTTTCATGTAAAATACTCTATTGCCCTCTAGTGACAAAATAATGCATGACATATTGGTGTATAATCCATTTAGTACATCTCCAAACTAGAGACATCAAAATAATGGTGTTATCAATGATTATTTAACCCAATGTGTGTACTGTGACTTCAATATCTGTTTTTTGTTGTTTTGGGGTTTTGTTTTTTTTTCCAATTTGGACTACAGCGCTATATCTTTTGACCTTACTACTGTGAAGTCCACATTAGCAAATCTACTACAATTACAGCAAGTAGACATTGGTAATATTTACTCACCTATTCTTGCTCCTGTAGGCAGCACTGCACTTACACTGTAGGGATTGTAGGGTTATAGGTTGGACTTGATGGACTGATGTCTTTATCCAACCTCATTCTCAGGGGCGGATCCAGGGCCGGGCGAGCCGGGCAACCGCCCGGGGCCCCGCGGCGCGGCCGGGACCTAACAAAATGGTCCCGGTCGGCATGTCCCGACTCCAACAGAGCTCAGCGTTAAAGCAGGAGCTGAGCTCACAGCTCCTGCTTTAAACGCCTATGTATTTCATCTCATCGGCGGTAGGACGCCGATGAGATGAAATACATAAGCGTTTAAAGCCGGAGCTGTCACAGCTCAGCTCCGACTTTAACGCTGAGCTCCGGCCTCCGGCATTTGTAGCCGCGATGTGATGACGTCATCACATCGCGGCTACAATATGTGTCTGAGGGAGAGAGCTGCGAGGGAACGAGGAATGGTGAGTGTGTGTGTGTGAGAGAGAACGTGAGAACGGCATGACCCTGGGGCAGATGGAGGGGGAGAACGGCATGGCAATGGGGCAGATGGAGGAGGGAGAACGGCCTGACACTGGGGCAGATGGAGGGGGGAGAACGGCCTGACACTGGGGCAGATGAAGGGGGAGAACGGCATGACACTGGGGCAGATGGAGGGGGAAGAACAGCATGACACTAGGGCAGATGAAGGGGGGAGAATGGCATGACACTGGGGCAGATGGAGGGGGGAGAATGGCATGACACTGGGGCAGATGGAGGGGGGAGAATGGCATGACACTGGGGCAGATGGAGGGGGGAGAATGGCATGGCACTGGGGCAGATAAAGGGGGGAAGAACAGCATGACACTGGGGCAGATGGAGGGGGGAGAATGGCATGACACTGGGGCAGATAGAGGGGGAGAGAACAGCATGACACTGGGGCAGATGGAGGGGGGAGAATGGCATGACACAGGGGCAAATGAAGGGGGGAAGAACAGAATGACACTAGGGAAGATGGAGGGGGGAGAATGGCATGGCACTGGGGCAGATGAAGGGGGGAAGAACAGCATGACACTGGGGCAGATGGAGGGGGGAGAATGGCATGACACTGGGGCAGATGGAGGGGGGAGAATGGCATGACACTGGGGCAGATAGAGGGGGAGAGAACAGCATGACACTGGGGCAGATGGAGGGGGGAGAACGGAATGACACTTGGGCAGATGGAGGGGGGAGAACGGCATGACATTGGGGCAGATGGAGGGGGGAGAACAGCATGACACTGGGGCAGATGGAGGGGGGGAGAACAGCATGACACTGGGGCAGATGAAGGGGGGGAGAACAGCATGACACTGGGGCAGATGGAGGGGGAGAACGGCATGACACTAGGGCAGATGAAGGGGGGGGAACGGCATGACACTGGGGCAGATGAAGGGGGGAGAACGGCATGACACTGGGGCAGAGACGGGGGGGGGGAAATGAAACTGTGGGCAGATAAAGGGGGAGAATGGCATGAAACTTGTTACAGAGATAGAGGGGGGGACATGAAACTAGGGGTAGATGAAGGGTATATATGAAAATGGGGGGGAGATATAATTTACGGGTGACTGTAGGAGGATTATACTGTGTGGAATCACATGAAAATTGAATGAGAATGGGTGGAGTCAACATAAAAGTGGGCGTGGCCTAATTTGCTGCGGCGCGTGGCTCGCGCCGCACGTTTTGTTCCCTCTTTCTAGTCTTCAACAGTTGGGAAGTACAGGTTAGAAGTGCGAGACCCCCAGTAAGTAGGGCCCCGCCAAAGTCAATTGCCCAGGGCCCCGCAAACCCTTGATCCGCCACTGCTCACTCTACTATGTAACTATGTACATCACAACACGGAAGAACACTAGGACGCTACGTCCAGTGTCCTGGTGTTCTTCGGCTTCAGCTACAGAGCACTATGGAGACGGCAGCAGATGGCCGCCTGGACAGGAGCGTGGACAGGTGAGCCACTATCTATTGCAATGCAATGTAATAGATAGTGGCTGAGGGTGGAATGAATGGGTGTCTGTGGGGCATAAAAACGGGTCATAAATAGAGATGAGCGAACAGTGTTCTATCGAACACATGTTCGATCGGATATCAGGGTGTTCGCAATGTTCGAATCGAATCGAACACCACGTGGTAAAGTGCGCCAAAATTCGATTCCCCTCCCACCTTCCCTGGCGCCTTTTTTGCACCAATAACAGCGCAGGGGAGGTGGGACAGGAACTACGACACTGGGGGCATTGAAAAAAATTGGAAAAAGTCATTGGCTGCCGAAATCAGGTGACCTCCATTTTAGACGAATAGTGGATTTCAAATCCGGGTCATATGAGAATGTGAACTTTGTGACTATGAGACAGGGATAGCTGTACAGGCAGGGATAGCTAGGGATAACCTTTATTTAGGGGGGAATGTTATTAAAAATAACTTTTTGGGGCTCTATCGGGTGTGTAATTGTGATTTTTGTGAGATAAACTTTTTCCCATAGGGATGCATTGGCCAGCGCTGATTGGCCGAATTCCGTACTCTGGCCAATCAGTGCTGGCCAATGCATTCTATTAGCTTGATGAAGCAGAGTGTGCACAAGGGTTCAAGCGCACCCTCGGCTCTGATGTAGCAGAGCCGAGGCTGCACAAGGGTTCAAGCGCACCCTCGGCTCTGATGTAGGAGAGCCGAGGGTGCACTTGAACCCTTGTGCACCCTCAGCTCTGCTACATCAGAGCCGAGGGTGCGCTTGAACCCTTGTGCACACTCTGCTTCATCAAGCTAATAGAATGCATTGGCCAGCGCTGATTGGCCAATGTATTCTATTAGCCTGATGAAGTAGAGCTGAATGTGTGTGCTAAGCACACACATTCAGCTCTACTTCATCGGGCTAATAGAATGCATTGGCCAGCGCTGATTGGCCAGAGTACGGAACTCGACCAATCAGCGCTGGCTCTGCTGGAGGAGGCGGAGTCTAAGATCGCTCCACACCAGTCTCCATTCAGGTCCGACCTTAGACTCCGCCTCCTCCGGCAGAGCCAGCGCTGATTGGCCGAAGGCTGGCCAATGCATTCCTATGCGAATGCAGAGACTTAGCAGTGCTGAGTCAGTTTTGCTCAACTACACATCTGATGCACACTCGGCACTGCTACATCAGATGTAGCAATCTGATGTAGCAGAGCCAAGGGTGCACTAGAACCCCTGTGCAAACTCAGTTCACGCTAATAGAATGCATTGGCCAGCGCTGATTGGCCAATGCATTCTATTAGCCCGATGAAGTAGAGCTGAATGTGTGTGCTAAGCACACACATTCAGCACTGCTTCATCAAGCCAATACAATGCATTAGCCAGTGCTGATTGGCCAGAGTACGGAATTCGGCCAATCAGCGCTGGCTCTGCTGGAGGAGGCGGAGTCTAAGGTCGGACCTGAATGGAGACTGGTGTGGAGCGATCTTAGACTCCGCCTCCTCCAGCAGAGCCAGCGCTGATTGGTCGAGTTCCGTACTCTGGCCAATCAGCGCTGGCCAATGCATTCTATTAGCCCGATGAAGTAGAGCTGAATGTGTGTGCTTAGCACACACATTCAGCTCTACTTCATCAGGCTAATAGAATACATTGGCCAATCAACGCTGGCCAATGCATTCTATTAGCTTGATGAAGCAGAGTGTGCACAAGGGTTCAAGCGCACCCTCGGCTCTGATGTAGCAGAGCCGAGGCTGCACAAGGGTTCAAGTGCACCCTCGGATCTCCTACATCAGAGCCGAGGGTGCGCTTGAACCCTTGTGCAGCCTCGGCTCTGCTACATCAGAGCCGAGGGTGCGCTTGAACCCTTGTGCACACTCTGCTTCATCAAGCTAATAGAATGCATTGGCCAGCACTGATTGGCCAGAGTACGGAATTCGGCCAATCAGCGCTGGCCAATGCATTCTATTAGCCCGATGAAGTAGAGCTGAATGTGTGTGCTAAGCACACACATTCAGCACTGCTTCATCACGCCAATACAATGCATTAGCCAGTGCTGATTGGCCAGAGTACGGAATTCGGCCAATCAGCGCTGGCTCTGCTGGAGGAGGCGGAGTCTAAGATCGCTCCACACCAGTCTCCATTCAGGTCCGACCTTAGACTCCGCCTCCTCCAGCAGAGCCAGCGCTGATTGGCCGAATTCCGTACTCTGGCCAATCAGCACTGGCTAATGCATTGTATTGGCTTGATGAAGCAGTGCTGAATGTGTGTGCTTAGCACACACATTCAGCTCTACTTCATCGGGCTAATAGAATGCATTGGCCAGCGCTGATTGGCCGAATTCCGTACTCTGGCCAATCAGCACTGGCTAATGCATTGTATTGGCTTGATGAAGCAGTGCTGAATGTGTGTGCTTAGCACACACATTCAGCTCTACTTCATCGGGCTAATAGAATGCATTGGCCAATCAGCGCTGGCCAATGCATTCTATTAGCGTGAACTGAGTTTGCACAGGGGTTCTAGTGCACCCTCGGCTCTGCTACATCAGATTGCTACATCTGATGTAGCAGTGCCGAGTGTGCATCAGATGTGTAGTTGAGCAAAACTGACTCAGCACTGCTAAGTCTGCATTCGCATAGGAATGCATTGGCCAGCCTTCGGCCAATCAGCGCTGGCTCTGCCGGAGGAGGTGGAGTCTAAGGTCGGACCTGAATGGAGACTGGTGTGGAGCGACCTTAGACTCCGCCTCCTCCAGCAGAGCCAGCGCTGATTGGCCGAATTCCGTACTCTGGCCAATCAGCACTGGCTAATGCATTGTATTGGCTTGATGAAGCAGTGCTGAATGTGTGTGCTTAGCACACACATTCAGCTCTACTTCATCGGGCTAATAGAATGCATTGGCCAGCGCTGATTGGCCGAATTCCGTACTCTGGCCAATCAGCACTGGCTAATGCATTGTATTGGCTTGATGAAGCAGTGCTGAATGTGTGTGCTTAGCACACACATTCAGCTCTACTTCATCGGGCTAATAGAATGCATTGGCCAATCAGCGCTGGCCAATGCATTCTATTAGCGTGAACTGAGTTTGCACAGGGGTTCTAGTGCACCCTCGGCTCTGCTACATCAGATTGCTACATCTGATGTAGCAGTGCCGAGTGTGCATCAGATGTGTAGTTGAGCAAAACTGACTCAGCACTGCTAAGTCTGCATTCGCATAGGAATGCATTGGCCAGCCTTCGGCCAATCAGCGCTGGCTCTGCCGGAGGAGGCGGAGTCTAAGGTCGGACCTGAATGGAGACTGGTGTGGAGCTATCTTAGACTCCGCCTCCTCCAGCAGAGCCAGCGCTGATTGGTCGAGTTCCGTACTCTGGCCAATCAGCACTGGCCAATGCATTTCTATGGGGAAAAGTTAGCTTGCGAAAATCGCAAACTGACAGGGATTTCCATGAAATAAAGTGACTTTTATGCCCCCAGACATGCTTCCCCTGCTGTCCCAGTGTCATTCCAGGGTGTTGGTATCATTTCCTGGGGTGTCATAGTGGACTTGGTGACCCTCCAGACACGAATTTGGGTTTCCCCCTTAACGAGTTTATGTTCCCCATAGACTATAATGGGGTTCGAAACCCATTCGAACACTCGAACAGTGAGCGGCTGTTCGAATCGAATTTCGAACCTCGAACATTTTAGTGTTCGCTCATCTCTAGTCATAAACTGTGTGGGGGTGCCATAAAAAGGGGGATCATATACTGTGTGTAGGGGCACAAAAAAGGGTTCATATACAGTGTGGGGGGGGCATAAAAATTGGGGTTATATACTGTGGAAGTCAAGAAAAAAGGGGTCATATACCATGTGGTGGGCCAGAAAATAGAGAATCATATAACATGTGAGAGGCCAGTAAAAGTGGGTCATATATAGTCTGGTGGGACAAAAAAAAAGGTGTTGTATTTTGGGCCCAAAAAAAGGGGAGGGGGGGTTATAGTATGTGTGGGCCAAATAAAGGTATTTTTTGATCTGCTGGAGGGATGTGTCCTAACTAGGGGGTCCCCATCATGCAACTAAAGATTGCCGGATTGGGTATCTTTTTTTATATCTATAGCTTCTTTGGATATAAAGGGGCTCTATCAGTGGCAAAAATGGCTTTTACTTACAGACCTGGGGTGTGTCCATGGGGGCTAGGTTTTCTCCAGCCTTAGCGAACTTAGTAATGTCATGGTGGGAGGAGCAGTATATATTTTCGTCCAATAATCCATTCATTGCTGACATATCTTATTATGGAAGATATATAGATGATATCATATTGGTGTGGTCAGGGGAAGAGATGTCATCCCAAACCTTCTCTGATTAGATCAATAATAACTCTTATAACCTCCATTTCACTTCAGACTTTAATGCAGTAACTGCTAATTTCCTTGATGTAAATCTGACTGGGGACAGTGTTAATAATAGGGTCATTACTAGACTCTTTCGAAAAAAACAATCGGGCAATACTATATTATGCTCGGATAGCTCACAATTAAATCCATACCTGTGGGGGAGCTAAGAAGGGTTAAACGCATTTGCTCGGACAATATTGATTACATAAAATGTGCCAATCAAACCTGTAAAAGATTAAAGTCACGAGGTTATCCCAAGTGGAGCCTGGACAGGGCAAAAAAGCTGGTGGAGAAAAAAAGTAGGTCTGATTTACTTAAAAATAAGTCATACACCACAGAAAAAACTCAGACAGTATACTTCTCCACCTGCTACATGTTAGGGAATTGCTAGGACAGCAATTCCCCAGTAGCTGTTGAACCCTGGGACAGGACTCAAGATACAGTGAGCCCTAAGCTAAAGCCCCCAATTTTCCCTTCCTGTTGCCTGTTCCTTCCTATCTTACATAATAGGCGGCAACCACAAAGACAGTCTCTTCCTGTATATGTGAGACACAAAACACAGACAAGACAAAACAACAAAGGGAGGTCAGCTAGCCAAGGGTCAGTAACAGTCGAGCGATGCAGTGCCAAATCGGAGTCCAAAGAATAGTCAGTAGGGAAAGCCAAAGGTCAAGGATAATAAAGCAAGCAAAACTAGTGACAGCAAGGAGTAAGTACGCACAAGGCAATAGCAAGCACTGATGTGAATGAGAGCCAAGACTAAATAAGGAGGAAGAACCCGCCCCTGGAGTTGACAGGAAGGCGGGTTGTCAATCACATGAATGAACACTTAATGAACAGAGGCAAACAAGGGCAGAAGACGGGTGTGATGGAAATTCAATCACAGAACTAGAGCCATGTTCACACAGTGCGACCAAGAACCAAACTGCACATGCCTCCTGCACCGCCCCATGCGAGCAGAGGGTGGCGCAGAGACCCGAACAGGCAGAGATGTTACACTACAGCTCTGATTTTAAAGATATTACCAACATCGTTCGCAATAATTTGCCAATACTGAATCAAGACAGAATACTGTCTGATATCTTATCTGATGGCTGCAAATTTATTGCCAAGCGAGGCAATCCTCAAAATCTGAAACTTGGCTTAGCTTGAAAGGTTTTTATGAATGTGGTTACGCTAGGTGCCAAATGTGCAAATATGCATTTAGAACCAACATATTTTGTGACAGTTCATTCTCACACAACTACATCAATTCTTTCATAACATGCAGATCTGATCATGTAATTGACATGATCATATGCATAGAATGTGACAAATAGTACATTGGATGCACCAGCAGAGAACTCAAAGTGAGGATCTCCGAACACTTGTCTAATTGTATTAACATAAACTCAGTTTGTGTTGCGGGAGCATCCAAACATTTTAGAAGCATCCATGGAGGGGACATCACACCTTTCAGGTTTTGCGGCATAGAAGTGGTTAATAACCCTTACAGGGGTGGCGATTGGCAAAAGAAATTGTACAGAAGGGAAACCTTTTGGATACACAAATTAGGAACTAGGTTTCCATCTGGCATGAACCTGAAGTAGGATCTATTTTTTATTTACTGAACTCACTTGCCCTTTTATGAACATAAGGATATTATAATTTACTTACATTTCATTGTTCAATCACAATCCGATTTCTTTTTCTTCTTTGGTAAGCCACTGAGCATTTATCCAATTGTGAATCTCCGCTACTAAGGGCACTTTATGACGCGCATGCGCACACCACAGTTAAAAGCCATTTTGGCTAAGGGCACTATTTCTACCACACATGCGCCATTGCTCGTAAGCACCATCTTTGTTAAAGGGATTCTACCATTAAAAAACTTTTTTTTTCTAGGTAACACGTCGGAATAGCCTTTAGAAAGGCTATTCGTCTCTTACCTTTGGAAGTGATCTCCGCCGCGCCGTTTGTTCGAAATACCGGTTTGTACCGGTATGCTAATTAGTTCTCTCGCAGCGAAGGGGGCGGGCCCCAGCGCAGGAGATGTGATGGGGGCGTCCCCATTGCTGCTCGAAAACCGACTCCAGCACCGCCTCTGTCTTCTTCTGCATCCGCCCCTTCCTTCTTCGGCTTGACGTCGGACGCCTGCGCAGTACGCTTTGTTCGGCGAAGTTCGCCGAACGTACTGCGTATGCCCGCGGCCATAGTGCCGACACCGCAATTTTGCGCATGCGCAGTACATTCAGCGAACTTCGCCGAACAAAGCGTACTGCGCAGGCGTCCGACGTCAAGCCGAAGAAAAAAGGGGCGGATGCAGAAGAAGACAGGCGGCGCTGGAGTCGGTTTTCGAGCAGCAATGGGGACGCTTCCATCGCATCTCCTGCGCTGGGGCCCGCCCCCATCGCTGCAAGAGAACTAATTAGCATACCGGTACAAACCAGTATTTCGAACGAACAGCGGTGGCGGAGATCACTTCCAAACGTAGGAGACGAATAGCCTTTCTAAAGGCTATTCCGACGTGTTACCTAGAAAAAAAAGTTTTTTAATGGTAGAATCCCTTTATGGGCACAGCACGGCCGAGTACTAGTGACACTCTATATCAAATTCATTCATTCATCCGAGGTTTTCCATATCAAAAATCAGTAAGAACAATGAGAATAATGTATTTATTTAGTATCCATATATATACACATTCTATTCACGATATATCAATATGTAAAGTTTGAATATGCTTGTTATTGCTGTGAGACGTCTGCTTTTTGTCTTATCTGTCCTAATTGATTTCATCATGGTTTCCGTCTGTGTGCAGACGGGAGTGACCTGTTTTTCAATTTGTTTTTAGTTCTATATAACAGTCCACTTTGTGCTTATACATGCCATGACTAAGGAACTTGCTGTTTGCTCCGAAACGCGTAGGCTTAAGATCATTTTCCACTGCACCATGGACTTTTTAATGAAGTTGTAAATAAAAGCTATGTTTTAATTCTCACTGGACGTGGCACGGCTGCTGGGAATCCTTTATTTTTTTGCTCCATATGTTGCATGTTTCTGTCGGGGGAAACTTCCCAAGCACAGCGTGACCCTACCAGGAAAAACTACTATTACCATGGTATCGGGGGAAGCATAACCAATGTAAGTGAATTTATACTATATATGACTTTTTTCAGTGGATGGACTTTATAATTTGATTTTTTTGGGCTGTTTGCAAATCGTTTCTTTTTTGGCAAATTTGTTGTCTGTTTTTGCCTGGACAACCCCTTTAAGACAGAAAGAGAAGCTTTGTAGTAATAGGTGCCGCAGTAGAATCTGAGAATAAGTGAAACAAGAGCCTCAGAGCTATGATCATGCTTGAGATACAAGACAGACAAGGCATTCTGACATTGAGAAAGTTAGTGATTGGTGCTTGAGGAAAGAGAGTTTCAAGTGCAGGTTACTGAAATCATCCACCAGGTTCAACATATTCCGGTATTAGACCTCTATAAAAACTGTCAAGAAAGCCAATAAAATCAGAAATGATGAGCGCTGGCCCCACCAAGATCACCAGGATTAACAAGGTGCAGGATCTCTTTCACTGCTTTACTCAGCAGAATAGCATAAATGTCCATGTATAACGAGGAAAGAAATACTGCGGCGCTCAATTGAGAGGAATTGTGAAACGTCCGTCACTCTGCCTATTCCTTGTTTAAACTTCATCCAGTCCACATGTCTTGTGAACTGGAATAAAGAAGTTTTTATATGGAGTGGTGAGTGCCGCAGTATTTCATTGTATTATAAGAAATGTACCTGTAAAGTTTTGCCCATGGGTGCCGCCATTTTGGAGTGGATCACAATCCTCAGAACAAGATACGGGGTGATGATCCACTATCATGACAGTCAGAAGCTTATTAAATGTTTGTCTCTTATTGACTTCCTTTGCAGGCTGTGCTAGGCAGCCTGTAATAGAATTATAGGAATTTTACAATGCATTATTAGTATTGCAGCGCATTGTATTAGTGATAAGACCCCCTGGGGTGCAAGAATGCATAACTACAATTAAAAATAAAAAATAAAATAAATTGCTCTCCATTCCTTAGAACACTTATAAGAAGTAACTAAATAAAGTAAAACCCATACACATTGGATATTCCTGTGTCTGAAAATTAATAGTCTACAAACTTAGAAAAATATTTTTCCCATACCATAAAAGCCATAGTGTAAAAATAAAAGAGCCAAACTGCTGTGATTTTTGCTATTTTGCCTCCCATAAAAATTTGGATAAAGAGCGTTTAAAATTGCGAAATTCCCCAAAATGGTATATATAAAAAGTACATCTGGGCCCACAAAAAAAGACTTCTTAAGCATCCCAGTACATGGAAAAATACAAAAAAGGCTAAGTCCATTGTGACTGTCAACATATAGGTCATCCTCTATGTAAGGGAATTGCTAGTCGTGCAATTCCCTAGTGCTACTGCTGAAACCAGGAAGAAGGAAAAGATGGAGACAGTGAACGCTAAACTTGTCCCAGGCCCTGTCCTTGCCCACTTGCCTCACTGTCCTAGTGACGGGAGCTACTTGGCGAAGGTCCCTTCTCTCAATAAGTGTAGCTGTTTTTATCTACAGTCATCCACATGTAGGCTAAGGTATGCTGAAGGAAAACCCTCTTCAGAGTGGTCCTCTGCATCCAGCCCCTCATAATCCAGAGAGAGCCCCTTTACATGTCAACCAGTATGTTCATTGCCACCTCATCCAGTTGGAGGATTGTAGCAGATCCTTTAGCTCTCACATCGCCATGTACTTTATGGTGCCACCTGCTCTAACCTAATGATATATCACAACCATGTCATTTATTTGCACAGCAATTTAGATACTGTCTTCCTCAAATTTTCCATGATGCTTGTGGATAAGGAGAGTCTTATTTCAGCGCGAGTACAAAAAAGTCACAAATTTAAGCATGAACTTAGCTGCTCCAGTTTCAATCCTAGAAGGTATCTGTCTATCACACACCCTGCACATGCATTGTTTCATACCTAGAAGGTATCTGTCTGTCACATTCTGCACATGCATTGTTTCTAAGCCTGAAATTCCTCTATTATGTTACTAAAAAAAAACACCAACCTTAATGGGACACCTCACAGAGGAGGCTGGGGAAGGTGTAACATAATAGCAAATATTCATACTATTCACCAGTCCCAGGCGATTCGATGTCATTGCTGTCTGTTCTGGCTTGTCTAGGAGTCGCAATACAACTCTATTCACTAATATTAGCTACAGTTCACCCTGTAGTCCTAGCCAAGGCAAGATGTTCTGCTCAGTTCCTTTTGTTGGCACCCTGCTTCGCCATATGGCATATTATATTGAGCCTATATAATACATAATAGCAAAATCAGTACCGAAAATGCCACCACTGAGTGCCAAACACTGTCCAAATAATATCCTCATATAGTGACCTAAGATCAAGGCTAACTGATGGTTAAATAATATTGCCTTAGGTTAGGGTTACACATGGCGTAAAAGTGGCTGTGGCGGAAACTCTGCGGCAAAAACCTCAGCGTTTGACAACACCTGCAAAGTGGATGGGATTCTGACTAATCCCATCCACTCATTGCAGGAAAATATACATTTTGATAAATCGCAGCATATCAAATACACCTACAAAAACGCATCGTTTTTGTATTCCGTATAGTTATAATAGAAGAAGAAAGTGAAAAGTGCTGCAGGAAAAAACGCAATGCCTTTCCGTCCACTGCGCTTCTTGGCTGCAGCTAGCTATGTGGGGCCTTAAACAATTTGTCCGGCACCAAATTGATTTTTAACATTAATAAGTCATCAGTATGTGATCTGTGGGGATCTGAACTCGGCACAGACCACCTATTCCGGCAGCGTCTGCTGCGTGCAAGCTCTGCTATTCAAGTAATAGGAGCGGTGCTGCAGCCACGTCCACTGCATAGCAGGTAAGTGCAGTGCCACTCCTATTACCTATCCTGTGGATATAGCTATTAGTATGAGGCCAGACTGGTTCAACCAAAACATTCTAGCATTCAACTTTCTTCACAATCCAATATGTCTTGTTAAATTCATGCCAGAATAGAATTAATCATTATGTGCCCACATTTCACAGCACTGAGTGCCAGTGAGACGTCAGCTCATTCACCAAACTCCTGCTTTGCCCTGGGTCAGGTTACCCTGGCTATTCATGGACGGATTCAGGTTATGTTATATTGTATGTATGGATGTATCTGTATGGATGTTTCTGTAGCAATAACAATATAGAAAGTCATAGCATATGGAAAAGAAACATCAACCTCAAAATAAGCCAACATGAAACTGCAGGAACAGTGGCGTAACTAGGAATAGCGGGGCCCCGTGGCGAACTTTTGACATGGCCCCCCCCCCTTCCTGACCGACACCGAAGACCTCGACCGACCCCCCCCCCCCACGCCGCATTCCTGCGCGCTCTATTATGTCCCATAGTGGCTCCTGCACACAGTATTATACCCCATTGTGGCCTCTGCACACGGGATTATGCCCCATAATGAACACCCACGAACAATTATTATACTCTGGGGTATTTTCAGACCCCAGAGTATAATAATCGGAGACTGAGGGGAGATACAGACATAAAAAAAAAGTTACTTACCTGTCTCCGGCTCCGCTGCAGTCTTTGGTTGTGTTGGCCATCTTTAATAACACACTCATGTCACATGACATTTCATACCCTCCCTCCATCTGCCCCCAGTTTCATGCACCCCTCATCTCTACCCACATTTTCATGTCCTCTCCTCCATCTCTGCCCCTAGGTTACTGTTGCTCCTCACCACACATACATACTGTTAGGAGTATTTTGGTTCATTGCTTTCTATTTTTCTTACCTGGGGAGTTTTTGGCTGCGCGGTGTCTGGGGTGGCATCCTGGCGCTGCGGGGTTGTCCTGTTGTGGGTATTGGTGCACACCTTCAGACTTGCACGCGCGCACTGTTGGTAGGCAGCTTTATTTCCTGGTTGATTAGTCTGTCCTCCCATTTGCACCTGGGAGGAGTGGTCTCTACTCTGTATTTAAACCCAGGCCTCCCATGGTTCTGTGCTGAGTGTCGCTTTTACAGTGCTAGGCCTTAGCAGGAGGAGTAGGTGGTTATCTGGGATAGAGGAAGTTCCGTGGTTGGTTTTTGGGAGGTTTGGGTGAACTAGTTGTTGTGTGAGTTTTCCCTTCTGTGTTCACCAATCCTACCTCTGTGTGTTATTGACTGTGTGAGTGAATTGCCTTATCCTTTGATTTTTACTCAGTTTCCCTGTGTTTGTTTCCTAGTGTAAGGTTCCTTCCCATATTGGTTTGGGGTTGGACCCGGGGGACCAACCCATGCAGATTGGGGCCACTGCGCGAAGTGCTAGACCCAAGAGTGAAGGGTCCCGCACAGTACGCTGTTTTGTGTGTGGAGGGATGGGACATTTAGCAAGGGTATGCCCCTCCAGAGAATGGTTCGCCAAGGAGAGTAATAACCCCAGGTCTATTGAGGGTAAAGGGAGAAAACCTACTAAGGAGGGAGGTGTGTATGTTTCCTGTACTCAGACTGCCGGGTTGACCCTTGATGGATGGGTAAATGGGCAGAAGTGCCGGATTTTGGTTGATTGTGGTTCGGCAGTCAACCTTATTGACTCAGAGTTTTGCGAGCAACTAAGGGTGAGTCCTTTGGTCTTGAAGTCTCAGATACCGGTGTGGGCTATTGATAAGACCCCTCTACAGCAAGCTGTCATCTCCAAACAGGTGGAGGGTCTGGAGTTTATTGTGGGTGGCCACAGGGAAGAGATTAACTTGTTCTTATTGTCTAAGTTACCAGCACAAGTAGTGTTGGGGTGGCCCTGGCTGAAGCAGCATAACCCTATTATCAACTGGGAGACCGAGTCAGTAGTTTCTTGGGGGCAGGGGTGTAATGGTCGATGTCTGCCCATATCCGTTATGTCTTTGTCTATAGACAATTTGCCTCAAGAAATATGTGAGTTCAGGGAGGTCTTTGAGGAAAGGGCAGCCAAGACATTACCACCACATCGCACCTATGATTGCTCAATTAAATTTATACCAAATGCAGTGTTACCCAAGACAAGGTTGTACAATCTCACTATTCCGGAGAGGGAGGCGCTCAAGGAGTATATTGAGGGGAGTCTAGAGGTAGGGCATATTCGCCCATCTAAGTCCCCAGTAGCAGTGGGGTTTTTCTTTGTAAAGAAGAAAGATGGAGGGTTGCGCCCTTGTTTGGATTTTAGGGAGATTAATAAAATCACGGTGCGGAATCCCTATCCCATCCCGTTGATCTTGGATCTATTCAGCCAGATTACGGGAGCTCGCTAGTTTAGTAAAATAGATTTACGTGGGGCGTATAACTTGCTGAGAATCAAGAAGGGGGATGAGTGGAAAACAGCGTTTAACACACCCCTAGGACACTTTGAGAGTCTGGTGATGCCTTTTGGTCTAACCAATGCGCCCGCGTTTTTTCAGAATTTTATTAATGATGTACTAAGTGCCGTCATAGGGAGGGGGGTTGTGGTCTATCTGGACGATATACTCATTTACACCCCGGATTTGGAGACTCATTGGGAGAGAGTGAGAGAGGTTTTAGATCTCCTGAGGGTTAACCAATTAAGTGCTAAGCTGGAGAAATGTGTGTTCGCGGTCAATAAATTATGTTTCCTTGGCTATATCCTATCGGACAAGGGGTTCGAGATGGACCCTGAGAAGGTCAGGGCAGTCTTGGAGTGGCCGCGACCTGAGAACCTAAAGGCGGTCCAACGGTTCTTGGGATTCTCCAACTATTATCGCCAGTTTATTAAGGGATTTTCTGAGGTTGTGAAACCCATCTCGGACTTGACTAAGAAGGGGGCTGACTGTGCTAAGTGGTCGCCAGAGGCGCTAGCCGTGTTTGAAGAATTGAAGAAGCGATTCTCGTCCGCTCCCATTTTGAGACAGCCGGATGAGAGGTTGGCCTTCCGAGTGGAGGTGGATGCCTCCTCGGTGGGGGTGGGAGCAGTACTTTCTCAGGAGTTCGAGGAGGGTACGCATCCCTGTGACTTCTTTTCTAAGAAATTCTCTGCCTCTGAACGGAATTATGACATCGGAGATAGGGAACTACTGGCAATAAAACTAGCGTTCGAACATTGGCGTCATTTCCTGGAGGGGGCCAGAAGGCCAGTCCAGGTATTTACTGATCACAAGAATTTGGTTTATCTTGGGTCGGCGAAGAGATTAAATGCACGGCAGGCTAGATGGGCTCTATTTTTTGCGCGGTTCCACTTTACCGTGACTTATGTGCCGGGTTCGAAGAATGTTAAGGCTGATGCTTTATCCCGGTATATGTCGACCGAGGAGGAACGAGAGGCGCCTGCCACTATTCTTGGGGATGGAGTGGTGGTAGCAGTATTGGGCGCGAAATTGGAGAAGGCCTTGATCGAAGCGCAACACGCTGCACCTTCCAAGATACCTAGAAACAAGCTGTTTGTCCCAACTACTCTCCGACAAAGTCTCCTGAGGGAGTGTCACGAGTCGGTTCTTGCTGGTCACCCGGGGGTTTCAGAGACCATGAGATTGGTGTCTAGGAATTTTTGGTGGCCAGGGTGGAGTAGGGATGTCTTGCAGTTTGTTCAAAATTGTTCGGTCTGTGCAAGAGCCAAGGCGTCGCATACCCGTCCCCACGGTCTTCTACATCCATTGGAACCTCCTAAGGCACCTTGGACTCATCTGTCTATGGATTTCATCACGGGCCTTCCGGTGTCTAAGGGTTTCACGGTCATTTGGGTAGTCGTTGACCGCTTCACGAAAATGTGCCATTTGATCCCGTTTTCCAGGCTGCCATGTGCCAAGACACTATCAGAGGCATTTATTAAAGAAATTGTAAGGTTGCATGGTCTTCCTGAGGAGATAGTTTCGGACAGGGGTCCGCAATTTGTGGCTAAATTCTGGCGGGCTTTTTGCAGCAGGCTGGGAGTTACACTGTCGTTTTCCTCCGGGTTTCACCCGGAGTCTAACGGACAAACAGAGAGGAAGAATCAGGATGTGGAACAGTTTTTGAGGTGTTTTGTTCGAGAGAACCAGAATAATTGGGCTGACTTTCTCCCCCTGGCAGAATTTTCCCTAAACAACCATGATTCCAACGCCACAGGCACCACACCTTTTTTTTTGCTCCGGTGGTAGACGTCCTGTTTTCGGAGTATTTTCTTCCATTTCTTCCCCAGTTCCGGAGGAGGAGCTATTTTCTAAAAAGCTGCAGGGGGTATGGTCCTGTATCCGAGAGAATCTGGTGCGGGCGTCGCACCAGGCTAAGGTCCAGGCGGATAGGAAGAGAGGAGAGTTGCAGTTCTTCCCTGGTGAGATGGTTTGGTTGTCCACCAAGAATATCAGGTTGAAGGTTCCTAGCAAGAAGCTGGGTCCCAGGTTTGTGGGTCCTTTTAAGATCATCAAGATGGTAAATGAAGTGGTGGCACAGCTGCAACTACCTAAAAGGTGGAAGATAAACCGGGTGTTCCATGTCTCCTTGTTAAAGAAGGCCAAGAAGTTAACGTCTCCAGTTAAGGTTCCACCAGTTTCTGAGTCCGGGGAGTATGAGATATCCCGAGTTCTGGATAGCAAATATGTTCGGGGGAAGCTACGGTATCTGGTGGCATGGAAGGGATATGGTCCTGAGGATAATTCTTGGGTTCTGGAGTCGGATATGTCAGCCCCCAGACTCGTGGAGAAATTCCACAAGGAGTTCCCGAAGAAGGATGCTCCTAGAGAATCCGGAGTCTTCTCCTTGAGGGGAGGATCCTGTTAGGAGTATTTTGGTTCATTGCTTTCTATTTTTCTTACCTGGGGAGTTTTTGGCTGCGCGGTGTCTGGGGTGGCATCCTGGCGCTGCGGGGTTGTCCTGTCGTGGGTATTGGTGCACACCTTCTGACTTGCACGCGCGCACTGTTGGTAGGCAGCTTTATTTCCTGGTTGATTAGTCTGTCCTCCCATTTGCACCTGGGAGGAGTGGTCTCTACTCTGTATTTAAACCCAGGCCTCCCATGGTTCTGTGCTGAGTGTCGCTTTTACAGTGCTAGGCCTTAGCAGGAGGAGTAGGTGGTTATCTGGGATAAAGGAAGTTCCGTGGTTGGTTTTTGGGAGGTTTGGGTGAACAAGTTGGTTTGTGTGTTTTCCCTTCTGTGTTCACCAATCCTACCTCTGTGTGTTATTGACTGTGTGAGTGAATTGCCTTATCCTTTGATTTCTACTCAGTTTCCCTGTGTTTGTTTCCTAGTGTATGGTTCCTTCCCATATTGGTTTGGGGGAATCCTTTCCCACATTTTTCCTGTGTGCTGCTTGTGTTGTTAGTCAGCGCACACCCTTGTCAGTCCCTGTCAGTAGCAGCTTCACTTGTTCGTTAGGGGTGACCCCTTTAGTCTCCAGTCCCTAGAGTTCTTATAGGGCATTCCTTCTCCCACTTCCCTCTAGGCCTACGGTATCAGTGAGAGAGGAGCTGTCGGGGTCAGGCTTAGCCTGAGTACAGCCGACCCACACCCGTGAGGCAGGGACCGGGATAGCTAGTGGGAGTAGTGCAGGGCGAGATTTCCTACTGCTATTCCTTAGCCCCGTTGCAGCTACCTGGACTGACATAACACATACACACTCACACACACTCACACACAGACAGACACTCTCCATCCTGCATCTCCCTTCCCCCTCCCCTTCATTACCTCGCAGCACACCTCTCCTTCTCTTTCCAGGACTGTACGGGCTATAGACACGCCCACCCAGTCATGTGACGGATGACGTCACACAAGGTCCTTTCAGCTTTCCCCCGCTCTTAGCACAGTTAAAACAGTTTGTCTGTGATAAGAGCGGGGGTAGCAGAGGTAGCTGTCGCCGGGCCCCTTATGTCCCGGGCCCTGTGGCAGCTGCCTCTGCTGCTATGGTGGTAGTTACGCCACTGTGTAGGAATACAAGTCATTCAACCTTTCTCAGCTACAGTCATTTCTCAGCTTCAGCAACTTATTTCTGCTTTCATGGGCTATTAAAAAAATGGACGTTGTACAACCTTGTCAGTTACAGTATATCCCATAGATATAATTGTAACAGAAAGTCCACGGAGGAAAATTCCATGAACTTTCTGTTCAAAGTGCTGCGGGAAGAACTGCAATGCGTTCATGCCGCGGTTTTTCACGCAGCACTTTAGCACTGCATTTCTGCCCCGTGGGGCCTTAGCCTTAAGCTGGGGCCTCATGTTGCGAAAACACGCAAAAAAACCCTGCATTTTGGATGGGATTTTGAATAACCCTATCCACATATTGCAGAAAAAAATCCTCAGCGGAAAAACTGCATTTTTGAAAATCACAGCATGTCAATTATACCAGCTGGGTATTCCATATAGGTATAATAGGGACAGTGAGTCCGCAGAGGAAATTCTGCAAAAATGCAATTAAATTCACTGTGGGGAAAAAACATGATACGTTTCCACTGTTTTTTTCTACAGCATTTTGCTACATGGGGCCTTGGCTTAAATCAAGTATTGATCAGGTGCCATAAATGTATGATGCATAGTCCTGGTGATACCATACAAGATAAGATGTTTTTTTTCCTATTGATAGTTATCCTTTTGATCCCTACTATAGCAGCCCATGAGCACTCTGTTATTCTGTCATGGATGGGGTGTAAATGGTGTACAGATGCAGCCCTCTCTAACCCTCCCCGTTACCAATTAAATGCCTCAGTTGCTATGGAATGGATCAGATTAATGGCCAGTCCTTTATAGTACAGCCGACCCTCATAGCCGATGATGCAAAGCTATCAGTGTTAAGAAGGTGAACTTTAGCCTTATTACTTGAACAACCTTTGATATAGCTGTACACAAAGTCCCTACCCAAGACAGGTTAGCATCCCCTGAGTAACAGCATTTGTTCAATGTTAGGTTCATTCGTGACCATTGTCTGCATGTACTGTATAACCTTTAGTGATGTAAGGCATATATTGCTGTGCTTCCTTTGTAGATAATGTTCAGCTCCAGCGTCAGATGATGTTTCTTCAGACAAGACTACACTATCCCACCAGGTCCGTCAGTGGTGTCCGGTCAGCAGCTGACTGGGGTACCACAACTGCACCATGTATGTCATGCTGGATGCTAGCAAATGCAAATAGACAGCATCGTAAACATATGTTGGAAGGGTGTTAACCGCTTGCTGCTGTAGCAATTTTTCATTTTTAGATTTTTGTTTTTTTAACTCTCTGCCTTCCAAAATCCATAACTTTTAGAATTTTCCATTTACATAGCTAAATGAGAGCTTAATTTTTGTTGGGAAAATGTTACTTTTTCTAATGTTACCATTTAATATCCCATAAGAAGTACTGGAAAGCTGGAATAAAATTCAGAATTGGCTGGAATTAGACAAAAACTGCATTTGTGCCACTTTATTAAGGGTTTTGATTTTACAGCAGTCGCTGTGCAGCCAAAATGACATGTTACTTGTATTCTGTGTCCTAAAGCCGGGGCCCCATTTGACATAAAGGTCAAAAGCAGCAATGTTTTACTGCAAAGCGAATTCTATCCACAAATTTTATTTTATTTTTTTAATGTAGTTTGTGAACCTCACATAGAGCTCACAATGTACATTTTTCTCTATCACTATGTCTTTGGAATATGGGATAGAAATCCATGCAAACACGGGGAGAAATCCATGCAAACTCCTTGCAGATGGTTTTATGCCCTTGGCGGGATTTAAACACCAGGACTCCAGTGCTGCAAGGCTGTAGTGCTAACCACTGAGCCACCATATGGCCCCCTATCCATGCATTTTAGAAAAGTACATTCAGCGGAAATGCTGCAATTTTTTGGAAATTGCAGCATGTCAATTATACCTACGGAAATGCTGTCGGTTTTCCTATAGGTATAATGGAAGCAGAAAGTCTGCAGGAAAAACTGAGATATATTTCTGCCGTGGTTTTTCTCACAGAGTTTTTTCTCTCTGGTCTGTTTTGTGGGGCCTGATTACAATGATACCAAATTTATACAGTTTTTGTTATGCTTTAACACATCAACTGATATGAATGAGTGCAGTGAGGCTAAGGCCCCATGTAGCGGGCTGCAGCAAGAAAGTACTGTCGGAAAAACAACGGCTGTGCATCACGTTTTTTCCTGCAGCACTTTCACAGAAAGTCCACAGAGGTTTCTTCTGTTGACTTTCAGCTTCCATTATACCTATAGGGAAACTGCATTGCTGCTAGGTCTCTGATGTATAATTAAGACCAAACATATGCTGTAATGGTACGGTTGGTGCTTAAATTGGGAGTAAATTTTAGGGGGAACTCTTGAATAATTAACTTTCCCCCTTCCTCCCAAAGAACCCGACCAACTGACTGATCAATTCCCACCCCCACCCCGCACACACTATTATGCTCCATAGTAGCCCCTGCACACAGTTTTATGCCCCATAGTGGCACCTGTACACAGTATTATGCTGCATAGTGACTTCTGCGCAAAGTATTATGCCTGATGGTGGCCCTTACAAACAGTATTATGCCCCATGGTGGACCACCCATGTACAATTATTATACTCCGGGGTCTTTTTAGGCCCCAGAGTATAATAATCGGAGACCCAGGGATGGATACAAACATAAAAAACACTGTTACTTACCTCTCATGGGCTTTGACGCACTCTCTGCTGATGTTGGCCATCTTCAATGATGAAAGAGACGTCACTTGAGCTGGGCTTGCGTCGCGATGCATAAGGAAGGAAGCCCGACCCATGTGACGTCTATGACGTCACCAAGTAGACCCGAAGCCTTCTGGAGCCAGGAGATGTAAGTAACAGTGTTTTTTTATGTTCCCTCCGCTCTCCTAGCCCGCCGATCATTAAATTCGGGGGTCTGAAAAGACACCTGGGTATAATGATAGCAATGTTTGTGGGGCTCTTTATACCAGAACACTGAAAGAAAGTTTGTGCGTTCCGGCCCAATGTAAGCGCTGGGTACGGTGGATGTCAGGAAAGGGTTAAATGCTCCACTTTTATACTGGAGCAGGAGTAGGTTGGATACCTGACAGTCTGTAACCCTGAAAGGAGTCAGAAATCTGTTTTATGCTTTCTGCTTACGTTGTTTTTGTTAGTGCTCTTCAGTGCAGCAGCTTCATTTAAGCCTCTAAACATAAACTTTCATTAACTAGGCTGTTAAAGAGCCAAAAAAGCTGGCATACACCGCTCCTAACTGAATCGGGGTCATAGGACAATTAAAGTTAAATTTGTTCATTCATCTGGAAATAATTACACATAAGGACAATTGTAGATAAGGAATTACACATTTATTTTGAACACTACCTTATTTATCATTAACCAAAAGTAACAGATAACTAAACTTCCTTCAACAACTGAATGTGACTCAAGTGTAGTCAAGGATGTTATGTAGCGGTGCTATTAGGAAACCTTATAGCTCACAAATGCAGATACTGTATGCTGCAGCTTTAGATCTTCCAGAATTTCAAGCAATTTGATGCACTAAAGGGTTTCCAATGTTTTGTGAAATACTCTTTTTTGCAAAGTTTTATATAACAAGGTAACATGTTGGAGTAAAGTAACCAAGCTGAAGTTTCAAAATTCTTTGCCATAACTTCAGAGAAAATAAACAACCTAGAACGAGTTGCAAAAAGAAAGGAACCAATGTTAAAAGGGGGTCTATTGTTGGTGCAAGGAGAGTCTACCTGTTAATCACACGGGGTCTGTTGCCTTGGGATAACCTTGGACTCTGACGTATCCTTCAAGTTGCAAGAACATCCATTGAATCCACTCCTTCCTCACTCTTGAAACTACAAAGATGCTAGTCCATGCCCTCATAATCTCCTGCTTAGATTATATTAACACCCTTCTCCATGGGCAAACAATACTGTATGTGAGGGGCACTGCTGGGCATACAGTGCTGGCCAAAAGTATTGGCACCCCTGCAATTCTGTCAGATAATACTCAGTTTCTTCCAGAAAATGATTACAAGCACAAACTCTTTGGTATTAATATCTTCATTTAAGTTGCTTGCAATGAAAAAAACACAAAAGAGAATGAAAAAAAAGTCAAATCATTGATCATTTTACGCAAAACTCCAAAAATGAGCCAGACAAAAGTATTGGCACCCTCAGCCTAATACTTGGTAGCACAACCTTTAGACAAAATAACTGCCAACAACCGCTTCCGGTAACCATCAATGAGTTTCTTACAATGCTCTGCTGGAATTTTACACCATTCTTCTTTGCTCCAGGTCCCTGAGATTTGAAGGGGGCCTTCTCCAAACTGCCATTTTGAGATCTCTCCACAGGTGTTCTATGGGATTCAGGTCTGGACTCATTGCTGGCCACTTTAGAAGTCTCCAGTGCTTTCTCTCAAACCATTTTCTAGTGCTTTTTGAAGTGCGTTTTGGGTCATTGTCCTGCTGGAAGACCCATGACCTCTGGGGAGACCCAGCTTTCTCACACTGGGCCCTACATTATGCTGCAAAATTTGTTGGTAGACTTCAGACTTCATAATGCCATGCACACGGTCAAGCAGTCCAGTGCCAGAGGCAGCAAAGCAACCCCAAAACATCAGGGAACCTCTGCCATGTTTGACTGTAGGGACCGTGTTCTTTTCTTTCAAGGCCTCTTTTTTTTTTCCTGTAAACTCTATGTTGATGCCTTTTCCCAAAAAGCTCTACTTTTGTCTCATCTGACCAGAGAACATTCTTCCAAAACATTTTTGGCTTTCTCAGATAAGTTTTGGAAAACTCCAGCCTGGCTTTTTTATGTCTCTGGGTAAGAAGTGGGGTCTTCCTGGGTATCCTACCATACAGTCCCTTTTCATTCAGACGCCGATGGATAGTACGGGTTGACACTGTTGTACCCTCGGACTGCAGGGCAGCTTGAACTTGTTTGGATGTTAGTCGAGGTTCTTTATTCACCATCCGCACAATCTTGCGTTGAAATCTCTTTTCAATTTTTCTTTTCCGTCCACATCTAGGGAGGTTAGCCACAGTGCCATGGGCTTTAAACTTCTTGATGACACTGCGCACGGTAGACACAGGAACATTGGAGGTCTTTGGAGATGCTCATGCTTCCTCATAATTTGCTTCTCAAGTCCTCAGACAGTTCTTTGGTCTTCTTTCTTTTCTCCATGCTCAATGTGGTGCACACAAGGACACAGAACAGAGGATGAGTCAACTTTAATTCATTTCAACTGGCTGCAAGTGTGATTTAGTTATTGCCACCACCTGTTAGGTGCCTCAGGTAAGTAACAGGTGCTGTTAATTACACAAATTAGAGAAGCATCACATGATTTTTCAAACAGTGCCAATACTTTTGTCCACCCCCTTTTTTATGTTTGGTGTTGAATTATGTCCAATTTGGCTTTTTGACAATTCTTTTTGTGGTTTTCCATTGAAGACAAATTAAATGAAGATAATAATACCAAAGAATTTGTGCTTGCAATCATTTTCTGGAAGAAAATAAGTATTATCTGACAGAATTGCAGGGGTGCCAATACTTTTGGCCAACACTGTACAATACTGTGTGTGGGTGTGGGTGTGTGTGTGTGGGGGGGCACTGCTGGGCGTATAATACTATGGGGGGGGACTTTGCTGGACATGTAAAACTGTGGGGGGGGGGGGGGGGCAGCGCCGCACCTCCCATGAAGCTATGCCGGGGCCCCAGGAGAGGGCGGCATTTTTGCTGACCTAAGCCAGTCCAGGACAAACTGTCCTAGACTGGCTTAGCGTCACCGTCTCGGCAACCCAGCACAGGAAGCGAGCGGTGGATTGGTGCGGCCCTGTGGACGCAGCGCTGCTCCAGCGGCCGCCCCTCACGCTTAGCAGAGAGCAGGTCCTCTCCCTGCCTGCTAACGACACTCGCTTTCAGGCGGCACAAACCCTAGGTTCACCCCTGGTGGGGAGGGACACTGCTGGGCATGTAATACTGTGTGGGGCGAACTGCTGGGCATATAATAATGGGGGGGACTTTGCTGGGTATGTAATACTGTTTTAGGGGGGACACTGCTGGGCATGACTGTGTGGTGGGGCACTGCTGGGCATATAATACTGTGTGTGGGCACTGCTGGGCATATAATAATGTGGGAGGGGTCTTTACTGGGTATGTAATACTGTTGTAGGGGGGACACTACTGGGCATATAATACTGTACGGAGGCCACTGCTGGGGGGAGGGGTGGCGGCGCTGTGGGAGAGGGGGTGCTGGGGGGGAAGGGGGGGCCAACAAAAGTTTGCACCAAAGTCCACAAGACACTTGCTACACCACTGGCTCTATCACTCTATCCACTACCAGCTGCATGCATACGAAGGTGGCTTCTGCCCGCTTCCAGTCTACTTCACTCAGCCAGTGCTCCTCCTCCTCTGCCAGTGTCACAGTGCCAGTGTCAGGAGAAATAAAAGCATCAGCAGCCAGACCCTGTACAGTACAAAGGTGATGAACCAGTAATTTTTCAGCTCACAATGCCAACCATAGCTGCAACAGAAAATGGACAACCACCAGCTGCTCCAGCAAATACCTAGGAAGCAACTATAGTCCAGCAGGTAAGTCTGACCCAATGGAATTCTGGGCCAATAGGTTAGAGCAGTGGAAGGAGTTGGTCTGGTTTGCCATGGGAGTTTTATCTTGTTCAGCCTCAGCTGTTACGGCTGAGAGCATGTTCAGTGATGCTGAAAAAGGACAAACTGTGGACCAAATTAATTTTATCAAATTGACTCAGGTATGGATCTATGAGGACTTTCAAACACCTCCTGTTGATGTTGCTGAGTAGCGGTGTCACCATCTCCCTTTATCATCATCTTCCATTTACTGTACTGCTACTGATGTTAGCTACTACTCCTAAATAGCTACCACCACTGCCACCACTCAGGCAGACATGTCCTGCGACCTAATCCATCATATTATGCCTTGCTGCACTTCCACATGTTGCTATAGCTGCCATTATTAATCTGAGAGATCGCCAGGACTTTGCAGGTACTGTAAGATGCAGAGTTTTGTTCACTGCAGTGTCTCCACCGCAGCCAAAACGCTACGTTTATGGGTCCATTTAACATATGACCCAGGACAATATGTTAAACTTGCAGGGACATGCTACATTAAAAGAGTCTGTAAAGGGGAAACATTTAATATATATATATATATATATATATATATATATATATATATATATATATATACACAGTATTTACTTCATAGGCTAAAAAAATATGCCATATGAAAAATACACCTAACCAATGCATTAATGTAGCCTAAACCAGAACTTGACATCTACAGTCAGGATAGTTCATGTATAATCATGTGAATCTGCTATGAAACTATCTGAATCTATTAAATATGTACAACGATAGATCCAGTATATCATATACGAGCAACAAAAAAAATCTAGTCACCATGAACTTTCTACAGGGCAATACTGAATAAAAATAGACTTGCTAAACCAGAAGAAATATGTAAAAGATAATAGATATTTTTCTGTAATGCTGACTCAGTATGAAAAGAGTCCCGTAAACTGTAACTAAACTTTCAGGCAATTTTTTATTTTCTGGCAGTATTTGTGTCATTAATACATTTTATAATATACGTTATTGACAGATTTTGATCCTTTCTATGAAATTCTGCATTCATTCCCTTGCTTCTGTATTGAGAGTTGTTCCTGCTTCTCACTGAATATTACTATGCATGGAGTACAGGGCTGAGTAACATGTAGCGAAAATTACGGTAGGTGAGGGTCACTTCTAACAGTTATATCTTGTACATTATAAAGTGTACAAACTTGTAGTGTCGTATGAAATAGATTATCTTCTTTCATATAACACTAAGGTTGCAGTGCTATCTGAATTATTTCCAGAGATATCAGTGTACGTTTATATGATATAACTGTATGAAGTTACCATCTCCCACCCTCATTTTCTCAATTACACAGCCCCTTACTCCCGTACACAGCAAAATTCAGTATGAGGCAGAAGCAGCTCTCAATACAGAAGCAAGGGGACGAGTGAAAAATGCAGGATTTCACAGAAAGGATTCAAAATCTGCAAAAGTATATGACAATATTTATAAATGACACAAATACTGCCAGAAAATCAAAAGTTGTCTGAAAGTTTAATTACGCTTTAAATGCAGCACAGCTAATCCTACACAGGAACATCAGATGAAAAGAACTACATGAAATAATATTTCTCTAGCAGATTCACTAGTGAATCGCTAGGATTTCCAATATTTATTGTAGAAGATTTAATAAAACATGGTTGCTTTGTTTAGAAATAGTAGCACATCTGTCCAAGGTTGAGTTTGGTATTGTAGTTTAGTCCTATTTGCTTCTATAACAGGCACAATTTAAAAGTTTTTTTCTAGGATTTAGGCCCAGCGCACATGACCCTGTGCAGGCAGCAGGCCGCAATTGAACGGTATGGCCCATGCACCGAATGTGCTTCCACAGCCCTATCAATTCAAAGAAGAGAGGCCATGAAAGCATGGACCCAAATCCGGACAAGAATTGGACCTGTCCTGAGTGTGGAGGCCAGCACACTGATCTGTGTAATATGTGGCATATGCATGGGCAGAGAGAAATGAATGGGTCAGTTAGCTATCAGGTAAAAACCCGGATAGCATGCTGACCTAGCAAACAATTGTGTGCAAGGGGCCTTATGAAAAAATGGCTGCAACATGTGCAGGAAATGTCAGAGATGAATAAATTTGCAATAGTTACCTTTTAGATTGCTGAACAGGCCCAGTGCTTTCACTCCAGTGTCAGACTGGGGTGCCAGGGGCCCACTAGTAAAATTAATTCTAGCTACAGGATAATATTACCTGGCATTCATTCCTAAATTCCTAAAACAATGCCAAAATAAATGTGCTATTCAGTAGTAGCATGCTGCCTAGCCCTTGCCTCTGTTTCATAGACCTGTCTATGATTGGCTGTTGCAGTGGTGTGAATATACAACATGTTATTGGAACAAAGACCGCAGGGACTTCCAGAACATTGACATTGGAGAGCAATGATTTGCTTGAATCCCTTCTACCACCTTCCCAAGTACACATCATATCTTTGCTATATATGTCATTTTTGTAGATTTGGAGAAAAACAACTTTGAATACTTAAGCAAATGAGGCAGCTGGTGCACTGGGGGCGGGCCTTCATTCCCCTGGGCACTAATCTTGCCTCTCAGACCTGTACCACCTCCTGTCTGTGCCACCCCTTGCAGTGGGAGATGATACTCCAATCACTATGACATCACCCATTATGAAGAGCAATGCTTCCAGAGCTGAAGTCCCACCCCCAGTGCACCAACTGCTTTTTTTTTTTTTTTTGCCTTAGGGCTCGTTCACATCTGCGCCCGTACTCCGTTCTGCAGGTTTCTGTTTCCTGCACAAAACAGGGGCAGGAGACGGAAACCTGCCGGCATGTTTCAAGCCCATGTTTCAAGGACTTGAAAGATAGGATCCCTTTAAGTAGGGGGAAAATGAGGGACACATAGTGAAGCAGAGATACAGGGGAGGAGGACAAGATGAGGGTCTCTATCAGGGTCACTTATAATGGGTCTACTTCTCCAGTGTCACTTGTTGCTCTTGATTAATGTTCCTTCAGTCTCTTTCATACTCCCGGCCTCTCTGTACCATATGCATTAACTCCCTTCAGGGGAGGAGAGTCACTTTGTGTTTAATGAGGAAAGAGCCACATTCCTCCATCTACCACGTATGTCACATCATGCATACAGTTTGGCTTCGGTAGTGGGAATTCTGCTACTTAGAACAGTAAGGTAAGAATCGCATGACCCAGCAGTGACGTCTGGGGCATGTCACCTCAGCCATAGGCCAGAAGAGGTCTGTAGAAGATACTGACGAGAGCCAGTAAGAGTAAGAATGCCCAGGAGAGAGGAAGCAAGGTGCGTATAAGTGTTTGTTATTTTTAATCACTTACCCCTAGACTTATACTTATGCTCTGAGGTCTGAGGAGACCCTAGAGTATAATAATAACACTAAAGCGGAGGGTCGTACCTCTCAGATATTCGTAGAATTTCGGGGGGTTCATCTGAATCGGCTCTAGGCGGTCACTTGAGATCATATAATACTGTGTGGGAGCCACTGTGGAGTATATTATACTGTGTGGGGATCACTGTGAGGCATATTATACTGTATGTGGCATCACTGTGGACCCTATTATACAGTGTGGAGTTCCTTCAGTATTTACATCACACTCTATTTGTTTTACAGCAGCTGTGCACTATTGCTATAGGCTGTAATAAAATTGCTTGATGATTATAATGTGCAATGTAAATAGTCAAGGAATTACGGCGCTTGCAAAAGCACCACAGTATCTTCACAGAGTTGATCAGCAGGGGCCAAGAATGTTGGACCCCCAATGATCTCATCGATCTCTTAGACTGTTAGGGCCCTGCAGATCAGCTGTTTCCCACAGCATGCAGCTCCCATTACTGTTAACATGACGGTGGTAGGGGCCCCCAGTAAAAGGTTCTGCATCAGGACTCAGTTATGCCACTGGATAAAAAATACATACACAGCATATAGAATGTATGTATGCAAATAACATAAGGAAGTCTAAGTTTTGTTACTTTGATTGACATTGTTATACCTGTTATACCACTAGATGAAAGTTCTAGCTCCACTTGAATTTTTATGTTTATATTAGGTTCTGCATACTTTTATTGGTACAAGTATGTAACATTTAGGAGAGATTACATGTTGTGCATTTTTTCACTGCAGGTTTGATATACATTAAAGGGAGTCTATCACTGGATTTTTAGAGTTTCAACTGACACTAAGAAGGAATAGTCTTTAAAGGCTATTCATCTCCTACCTTTTTTTTCCAGTGTCCTCGCCACCATTTTCACATTATTCACAGTTTTCGGTTTATGCAAACGAAGCCCAGAGAGAACAGGGGGTGCTCCCCTTGTGCTCAGAGCACAGTTTCGTCATCCCCCACAATGTCACCTATGTGTATTTTTTATCATGCCCTCTGCTTCTTTTGTCTGACGCTTGTCAGGAGCTGACGTTATCATCTTTGGGATTAAAATCCTGCACGTGCTCCGTCAGCTCTGTCACTTCGGGTTCGGGCAGAGCCGACAACGCATGGTTTACCTGCCATCTTAATTAGATTACTACATGAGTATACTGCACAGGCTAATACGCTCATGTTGCTCTACAGGAATACTGAGAATACTGAGCATGTAGAACTACTCATGTAGGCATGAAGCAAAATGGCTGATGGAGGATGCGCTGTCGGCTCTGCCTGAACCTGAACTGGCAGAGCTGCTGCGCATGCATGGAATTTCAAAAATACACATAAGTGGCAGGAGATGACGAAGCTGTGCCCTGAGCACAGTGGAATGCCCCCTGAGCTTCATTTGCATAAACCAAGAATAATGTGAAAACGGCAGCAAGGACAGTGAAAATAAAGGTAGGAGATGAATAGCCTTTCCTACATGGTGTCAGTTAAAACTTGAAAAATCCAATGATAGACTCCCTTTAAGTAGGTTTACACTTGAATATCAATTTTTCATTTTTATTGTATTTCAAACATCACAAACAACTCAAACAACTAAAATGTATGAAGTAGTCAATGGCAGAATGTCAATGTATCTAATGATACAGTATATACAGAAATTGAAGTAAATTTTAACATTGTATAAATCTAAGGGAGCTTTAATACTACCATAATGTAATGTCCGGTTCCTTTCATCCAACATAGAATGAGAGCAACAGACGTTAATGACAGGTGCAGATGGAGGCCCCACCGTCTGTTTTCACCCCATTCACTTTTCTGATGAAGGAAAAAGTTGTGGATGCAGGACTTTTTCCTCTGTTACAGAAATAAACAAACATGATGGATGGAGAGAGGTTCATTCTCGTCAGTCTCCACACACCTTTGCAAACTATTGTGCAAAGGACTCAAAATTCTGCATATTTCATGTCTTACAATGTAAGAAAAAAATCTTCTGTGAACTTGTATCTACTTCTGGATGCTTGTGTTTACAGACAACAAGCAACATTGCTGAATATGTTTTAGTTTTTTCCTGGATTTTAGCTGCTTAGCTGCATGTATGTACCATGTATTTGCAATGCAGTGGTTCTAGATCACCTATATTATGGTCATTTGGGCTTTTCTCAGCTGTTTGTTTGCTATTGTACGGTTACTCCTGCTAAACAGTATCAATAAAATAGGGACAGGGGGCAGACCTCCTTATTATGCATGCCCCCATCTGAGAGAAAAATGCAAAATGTGCTGCAGCCATACATCAGAAAAACTGGTGGCACAGTGTGCATGAAGGCTTATATAGTCATAGAACAGACTGCCTTGTACATATTTCAACTTTTCATGAAAAGTCAGGTATTCTTTAAGGCCAGGGCCCCACGGGCCGGAACTGCTGTGCTAAAGTGCTGCGGGAGCAACTGTGGCGTGCACGCATTGCGGTTCTTCCCACAGCGCTTTGAACAGAAAGTTCATGGAGTTTTCCTCTGCGGACTTTCTGTTACAATCTATGGGAAAGTCGCCGGCGTTTCTGTAGATATAATTGACATGCTGCTATTTTCAAAACCGCGATGGTTTTGGAAATTGCACTGTGTTCGCACTGCAATTTTTTCCGCAAAGTGGGCATGGGATTCGCATGAATCCCGTCCACTTAGCATGTACTGTACAACGCCGCGTTTTTTCCCCACTGTGTTTCCGCCGCAGTGTTTCTGGCCCGTGGGGCCCCGGTCTAAATGTAGGTTTTGTTTGCATCCCTATCTTGGCTGGACTGTTGCTAACCCTGAATAGCTGAAACCTGTTTGTTGCTGTTCATCTAAAAAGCATTTTCAAATGGGTCATGTTATGTAACCATACCTTTCTTAACTTGACTTTTCTCCTGCTACAGGTCTGGTTTTCACCATTCTTTGCTGCGACTCACTTGTGTCATGCTACAAAATGAAAATTTCTGAAAATTACTCTTTGTCCATGACATTACGTAACTTATAGTTGGGGGCACCATCAAAGGTATTCCAGAGCACAGGGCTATCCTACAAACAGTTTCACAGCTATTATAATAGGGATCCTACTAGTCCCCCTATTTATATACACATTTCCCTAACAGATTATATAAGAAGTGGCTGGATTTACACAAGGAGGAAGTGCGGGGTTAACATAAATGACAAGTCAGTCAGCTGCACACACTGAGGACTTTAGGCGACAATGTTAAAGCTCTGCTCTGTCTTCCTGTGGTTGCTAGGACAGCCCTGTTTACTCAGCACATCATTATTAATTCACAGACCATCCCACAAACAATGGCTTTCTACCTAGTAGAAGTCCTATTCTTTTTAGTTACATCCTCCTTACGTAGAAAAACTTCTTGTTTTTCATACTATATAGGACTGCCCACATCTGAGACTTAGATATGACAGCTCCCAGACAACAAAGAATGTAGAAGCTGGAAACAGGTAGGGTAAGTACGGATCTGTAATATGTAATAGAAGGACAAGGCCAATCCTATGTGCTTTCATATACAGTGTCGTGCCGTTTCATTCTAGCCTCTGTCTCTAATGACTTTAAGACTGTAAGCTCTGTGGACTATGAACCCTCCTTTGTTTTCAGCCAGGGTGTTAAAGGGGCACTACAACCACATATTAGTGTTAGACTGGTCAGGGGATCCTGTCATTTCTGGCTAGTAACCCCAATGATTTATGTATGTGGAGTCCTGTAGGCATTATCTACAGTAAGAGGGGCAATGTTTCTAGACATGGTTACATTTGTGTAGATAATGTATAGCCACAACATATGCAGGGTCACAGATGTCTACTCAACTCTTCTATAGAAATTAACAGGCATATTTGTCAGAGCCTAACATGTACTTTAATGGGCAGTATGGGAGGGATAACTGCTATCTTATGTGTAGGTCTTATCCTATCAGTTGTACCATTGAATTCAATGTATTGTTCCCTTGATGTGCTGACAGCAGTGTTCTTCAGTTCCAGGAACATGTATTAGTGGGAATGGTGTTAGTCACTCTACTCTGTTACTTTTATCATTAGTGTTAGTCGCTCTATTATATTACTTTTATCATTAGTGTTAGTCGCTCTATTATATTACTTTTATCATTAGTGTTAGTCGCTCTATTATATTACTTTATTATTAGTAATACATATATATATATATATATATATATATTATTTATATAGACTTTGTTGGGTTCAAATACAAACAAGAAAGATACATTACAAAGAAATAGTCATTTTACACAATGGGATTGAGGGCCCTGCTCACAAGAGCTTACAATCTATGAGGTAGAGGGGGTGACACAAGAGGTAGCAGGGGTGACATAGGAGGTAGCAATGCTTATACAGTGTTCCAGCCGTTTGTGATAGAGGTTACTGTCATTACACATATACAAAGCTGTATGAGTCCTGTCCTTTAATGTGCAGATGTTGCCTGGACATATGAAGTTAGTATGAAACGGCATCATATCCTGTAGGGTAATGTGGGAACGTGATCAGAGGAGGATTTGTTTTAGGGATTCTAACTATGAAAGGGTTTACATTAGGAAATATAATAGGCCTGTCTGAAATAATATGTCTTTAGTTTGTGCTTGAAGCTGTAGAAATTGGGAGTTAATCTGATTGTTTGAGGTAGAGCATTTCAGAGAACTGGGGCAACTCGGGATAAGTCTTGGATAGGGGAGTGGGAGGATTTGATAATGGAGGATGTTAGTCTTAGGTCATTGACTAAACGGAGAGCACGGGTTGGGCAATAGACAGAGATGAAGGAGAAAATGTAGGGAGGTGCAGCATTATGGAGAGCCTGACTTTTATCATTAATGTTAGTAGCTTTATTCTTTTACTTTTATCATTAGTGTTAGTCGCACTATTCTGTTACTATTATCATGAATGTTAGTTGCTCTATTCCGTTACTTTTACCATTACTCGCTCTATTCTGTTACTTTTACCATTAGTTGCTCTATTCTGTTACTTTTACCATTAGTCGCTCTATTCTGTTACTTTTACTATTAGTCGCTCTATTCTGTTACTTTTACCATTAGTCGCTCTATTCTGTTACTTTTACCATTAGTCGCTCTATTCTGTTACTTTTACTATTAGTCGCTCTATTCTGTTACTTTTACCATTAGTCGCTCTATTCTGTTACTTTAATCATTAGTCGCTGTATTCTGTTACTTTTACCATTAGTCGCTGTATTCTGTTACTTTTACTATTAGTCGCTCTATTCTGTTACTTTTACCATTAGTCGCTCTATTCTGTTACTTTTACCATTAGTCGCTCTATTCTGTTACTTTTACCATTAGTCGCTCTATTCTGTTACTTTTACCATTAGTCGCTCTATTCTGTTACTTTTACCATTAGTCGCTCTATTCTGTTACTTTTACCATTAGTCGCTCTATTCTGTTACTTTTACCATTAGTCGCTCTATTCTGTTACTTTTACCATTAGTCGCTTTATTCTGTTACTTTTACCATTAGCCGCTCTATTCTGTTACTTTTACCATTAGCCGCTCTATTCTGTTACTTTTACCATTAGTCGCTCTATTCTGTTACTTTTACCATTAGTCGCTCTATTCTGTTACTTTTACCATTAATCGCTTTATTCTGTTACTTTTACCATTAGCCGCTCTATTCTGTTACTTTTACCATTAGTCGCTCTATTCTGTTACTTTTACCATTAGTCGCTCTATTCTGTTACTTTTACCATTAGTCGTTCTATTCTGTTACTTTTACCATTAGTCGCTCTATTCTGTTACTTTTACCATTAGTCGCTCTATTCTGTTACTTTTACCATTAGTCGCTCTATTCTGTTACTTTTACCATTAGTCGCTCTATTCTGTTACTTTTACCATTAGTCGCTCTATTCTGTTACTTTTACTATTAGTCGCTCTATTCTGTTACTTTTACCATTAGTCGCTCTATTCTGTTACTTTTACCATTAGTCGCTCTATTCTGTTATTTTTACCATTAGTCGCTCTATTCTGTTACTTTTACCATTAGTCGCTCTATTCTGTTACTTTTACCATTAGTCGCTCTATTCTGTTACTTTTACCATTAGTCGCTCTATTCTGTTACTTTTACCATTAGTCGCTTTATTCTGTTACTTTTACCATTAGCCGCTCTATTCTGTTACTTTTACCATTAGCCGCTCTATTCTGTTACTTTTACCATTAGTCGCTCTATTCTGTTACTTTTACCATTAGTCGCTCTATTCTGTTACTTTTACCATTAGTCGCTTTATTCTGTTACTTTTACCATTAGCCGCTCTATTCTGTTACTTTTACCATTAGTCGCTCTATTCTGTTACTTTTACCATTAGTCGCTCTATTCTGTTACTTTTACCATTAGTCGTTCTATTCTGTTACTTTTACCATTAGTCGCTCTATTCTGTTACTTTTACCATTAGTCGCTCTATTCTGTTACTTTTACCATTAGTCGCTCTATTCTGTTACTTTTACCATTAGTCGCTCTATTCTGTTACTTTTACCATTAGTTGCTCTATTCTGTTACTTTTACTATTAGTCGCTCTATTCTGTTACTTTTACCATTAGTCGCTCTATTCTGTTACTTTTACTATTAGTCGCTCTATTCTGTTACTTTTACCATTAGTCGCTCTATTCTGTTGCTTTTACCATTAGTCGCTCTATTCTGTTACTTTTACCATTAGTCGCTCTATTCTGTTACTTTTACCATTAGTCGCTCTATTCTGTTACTTTTACTATTAGTCGCTCTATTCTATTACTTTAATCATTAGTCGCTGTATTCTGTTACTTTTACCATTAGTCGCTGTATTCTGTTACTTTTACCATTAGTCGCTCTATTCTGTTACTTTTAACATTAGTCGCTCTATTCTGTTACTTTTACCATTAGTCGCTCTATTCTGTTACTTTTACCATTAGTCGCTCTATTCTGTTACTTTTACTATTAGTCGCTCTATTCTGTTACTTTTACCATTAGTCGCTCTATTCTGTTACTTTTACCATTAGCCGCTCTATTCTGTTACTTTTACCATTAGTCGCTCTATTCTGTTACTTTTACCATTAGTCGCTCTATTCTGTTACTTTTACCATTAGTCGCTCTATTCTGTTACTTTTACCATTAGTCGCTCTATTCTGTTACTTTTACCATTAGTCGCTCTATTCTGTTACTTTTACCATTAGTCGCTCTATTCTGTTACTTTTACCATTACTCGCTCTATTCTGTTACTTTTAACATTAGTTGCTCTATTCTGTTACTTTTACTATTAGTCGCTCTATTCTGTTACTTTTACCATTAGTCGCTCTATTCTGTTACTTTTACCATTAGTCGCTCTATTCTGTTACTTTTACCATTAGTCACTCTATTCTGTTACTTTTACCATTAGTCGCTCTATTCTGTTTCTATTTTAAGATGCCGCATGTACGTTTATTGTTCCTTTCATCATATCGACCCACTGATTGCTATTGCTGGTTGTAATATCTGCAGCACATGACATATTGCTTGCATTTTGTGTAGATTTACTTTTGGACATAATAAAACATATAACTTTGCATCTTTTGAGGCATTATCTCTAAAGCGGAAATTGCAGAGTTTCGCATAATCCGGACAGGTCTCCCTGACTTGTAGTGCTGAGCCCCTGTTAGTGTAGTAGTCATGTCCTGCATATGGCAGTAGTATTTTCCATAGACTCCTGACGTTATAGGGCTGCATTCTCTAGCAGATTTGCTGTTAATATAGCCCAGCCTCATGGGATAAGAGGCTTTCCCAGGCTGAAGCAGAGGGCAGGGCACTGGATGGAGTCTGTAAACCCCCCATCTATATACAGGCTGTGGGATGCTGGGCTCCAGGGGTCGTTGTGAAGCAGCATCCCCCCACCCCCCGCCACTTTCTCCCTGAGCAGTGTCCCTCACCTTCCTCTCTTGGGTGCTCTCTGCCCCTCCTGACACTCTCCGTCCACCTCCCCCCGCTGATAAGAAATGCTTTCTCCACAACTCTCAGAATTCGCTGAGTGATCTTGTCTTCTTTCGAAATCCTGTTGTTTCTGTACCTTGCACCTTCCCTCCCGGCTCCTGCTGTTAAACGGGTTGTCCTCTTCTACTCAGCCTCTTCAGTCTCAGGAGCGGCCGAGGGCAGCAGAAGGCGTCTAGGAGCTGTGAGTGTGAGCCGACCCCCACCATCTTATCATGACTAGGCATATTCCCCTGCTGCACCCCCACATCACCTGCCATACACACACTGTAGGTACCGCTCATGTTACACCGATCCCTCTGCTCCCTGTCACCCCCACTTCACCACACAGAGACATTATAGGTACCGCTCATGTTACACCTGTTCCTCTGCTCCGTCACCCCTACATTAACTCACACACACTATAGGTACCGCTCATGTTACAGCTGAGCTAACCCACTGCCTCCCTGTCACCCCTACATCACCTACATACACTAAAGGCACATGTTACACCTGAGCTACTGCCTCCATGTCACCCCTACTTCACTTCACATACACACACTATATGTACCCCTCATATTACACCTGAGCTACTGCCTCCATGTCACCCCTACTTCACCTCACATGCACACACTATATGTACCCCTCAAATTACACCTAACCCACTGCCTCCATGTCACCCCTACTTCACCTCACATACACACAGTGCAAGGTACCCCTCATATTACACCTAATCCCCTGCCTCCATTTCACCCCTACTTCACCTCACATACACACACTATATGTACCCCTTATATTACACCTGAGCTACTGCCTTCATGTCACCCCTACTTCACCTCACATACACACACAGTGCAAAGTACCCCTCATATTACACCAAACCCACTGCCTTCATGTCACCCCTACTTCACCTCACATACACACACTATATGTACCCCTTATATTACACCTGAGCTACTGCCTTCATGTCACCCCTACTTCACCTCACATACACACACAGTGCAAAGTACCCCTCATATTACACCAAACCCACTGCCTTCATGTCACCCCTACTTCACCTCACATACACACACTATATGTAACCGCCCTTGTAACACCTATACATACACATACCTTGCCAGCATTACATACACACACACACTACAGGTGCCCCTCATATCACACTTAAGCCACTACCTCCTTATACACAGTACAGGGTCACTCATTGTAATACACATACACAGCTCCCCCTCCCCAAATACCCGTTATCACTACATCAGTCGCTATTGTCTCATGGTCTCTATAGTCAGCGCAGGTGCCCCTCATCTTATGTATACACACTTGTATACCTGCATTCCCCACGTTTGCCCCACTGACCGCTTGTTAATGTCACCTCAACATTACCAAACTCAGACTTTATTAACCCCTCACATTACACAGTTATACGTACCAATAGACCTTTACTAGTGCATCCCAGTTGTCGACCTAACAGCACCCTTGTATTACACATATATATATATATATATATATATATATATATATATATATACACACGCACAGTTCTAGTCATGACTAGACATATCACTGTCACCCTAACATCACCACAGTCTATGTGCTCCTTGTATTCATTAATGTACCCATAAGCCCCCTACCTTCCCTTTGAATACTAGACCTACGCCTTTGACCCTTGTCACCTCATTATCACCATATACAATGTTTCCCCACACTATCCCATCCTCTGCGGATGGCTATACATATTCCAATGACCCTGTCACCTCAGCATCACTATGTCTAGTTGTTGTACCCCCATATTACACATACACTCATTTTTATACCTACACCAAAGGCTTGTGCTTACAAAGGATATTTTGGTACACTGAGCATATTATATATTTATGTCATTGCCTCATGTGTAGTAACATTGTATAGATTGCAGGTTATGTCCAGACTAGTTGTTACAGAGGTATAAGAACAGCCAGATTAGGTGTAAATGCAGTGTATCACTGGATCTATGGGATCTTATCACTATGATCGTAGCTGGGAGCAAATTGGATCAGATCCTCCATTCTGAGGCATAGCAAGTGTTGGTTTTGGTAATCCTGGAAATGGTAATGTGACAAAATATACCTTTATGTAACTAGCCAAGCGCAATGTACCGTGTGGGATGTGAGTCAGTGGGATAAACTACCATTTCTATAATCATTGATAGGAGTGTTATTGAGCTCAGGAGTTTATTCAGGAAGTGGAGCAGGTGACTGGTAGTGGATATGGAGGGGAGGGGGGTACATAGTGTTACAGTGGATTCAGCATTGATTAGTACTAGGGGCAGTGCCAGGGTTACAGCTCCTCCGCCGGCCACTGCATAGATGTGTTGTTTATAACTCAGGGAATGCTTATCAGGACATTGCTGTCTTACTGTGTATTAATGACTAACTTTCTAGAATTCCATTTGCTTATCATTGACTTAAGGGTAAAGCTGCTGGTTCAGGTCTCTTTTATCAGGCAAGCAGTAAACACATTATTAGCTCCATAGATGTGAAAGTTCTGTCACATTAATATGGACGCTATAAATGGATGGATGCCTGCCTTGGCGTCAGTGACCATCAATATTGCTTAATGGATGAGGGCGGTCATCCAATCCACCAATCCAGCCACTTTTTTACATTCCACTGTGTTTAGTTGCAGGGGCCGTGGTTGTGGATTCCATTCATTGTCTGATCAATTACACATAGCGATTATCAATTACAGTTAGCGGTGAAGCCCAGTGCAAATGAATAGACGTGCCATTAAAGTGTTACAGATGAAGAAGATCTGACATGGGCATAGCTGGGGGGGGAGGGGGGGCTGGACACATGCCTTGGGTGCATAATGCCAGAGGGAGGAGGATAAGTCACCAACTAAGAGGAAGATGAGACTCTACGGACTGTTATACCCCAAACCACCTGCCCCACCCCACCTCCCCATATAGCAGTCGCCAACTAAGAGGAAGTTGAGTCTCCATGGACTGTTATACCCCAAATCAGCAACCCCACCCCCACCCCCCATACTCTCCCCCTCGACTCCAACTCCCCCCCCCCCCCCCCCACACACACACACACTTTACTAGCTTTGGCAATGCCAGATATCCATTCGGACGTGCCAATAAAGCCTATTTGATTTGATTTGAGGGAGACACTAACAAGAATACTGTATCCATGCTCAGTAAGGATGAATGCACACACAAGAGGTGTGGATACTATTGTTACCATAACATTGGATAGCATGCTGCTTTTGGCAGGCTGTCCCTGCAGTTTAGAAGTACAATGAGAATTTCCATCAGTGCTGATGTAGGTGCTTATTGGTGTTATGAGCCCCCTAGGCAGTAAGTAGTGAAATGGGTTCATTACACACTGCTCTGCTTCCCCCTCCCTCTCTGCAGCTGGGACTGGGTGCTGACATTACATGACAAGGAAGCAGAGAAGAAGAAAAGAGCTGAGTGGTGACTAATGAATCCAGATCACCCCTCACGTCTTGTGTGTGGTGGCTTTAAGGGGGTATTATACTGTATGAACGCTCTGAAGGGGCTATTTTCATATGTGTAGGGCAATGAGAGGGCAATTATACTGAGCGTGGGAGTACCGAGGAAGTATTATAGTGTGTATGGGGGTACTAAGGGTACATCATGTTGTGGGGGCGAAAAGACGACATTATAACGTGAGGGGCATTAAGGAATCTTACTTGTCAATTGTCCCAGAACATTTAGGAAGGCCCCAGAAAAAGAGGTGACCTTCTGGAGTCTGAGAAGTATAAGTAAATCTCCCAGTCCTGGTGGAATTCTCACACATCCGCTGGGTTAATGGTCATTTCATATGTAATAAGGCATATTATGTGCCAGTCAGAGAATGACAGGCATTTTACATGTCTGCTTCACAAAAAGAGGCCAAGCATTGACAAACATGTCAAATAGGGGCAGTGCTCATCCCCCAAATGCAGGACCTATCATATGATGGACATCATGAGAGGAGACCCATGCCCCCCTAACATAACCTACTTCCATGGTAGGGGTCAGTAATGGGGGCAATATACTGTGTGGAGATCAGTATAGGGGGAAATATACTGTGTAGGAACCAGTAAAGGGGGGGTTATACTGTGCATGGAGACAAAAAGTGGAGACCTGTAAAGAGGATACTATATTGTGAGGGAGCCAGTAAAGGGATAATATAGTGTGGAGGTTAGTAAAGGAGGCATTATACTGGGCCAAGCTGAGTGTGTATGTGTATGGGGTTGCTGGGCAAGAAACAATAGCTATCTGCTGGCAGCTATTTTATGTGCATGGCCAGCTTTACCCCTACTCTATGTGAAAATAACTTGAAAACAATAATATGCACATAAAATAAAGATATCTGACTATAAAGGAGCTTGGGACCAGGAGTGGTGGGTGGTAAGTGCTATAGATAAAAGGATAATGGGTTGTAGATTATCTCTTCTATTGGTATGACATTATACAGCTTCTCCTAAGCCATTAGATAAGGGCCTTTGGCATTCTGGACACTGCAGATTGTAGTCCTAGACTCCTTACTTGGAGAAACACAAATATCAATTTCATTACATTTTATCAGTCTTGTAATATGGATCTCTGGGTAATATTACAGCACACAGATTTTAAGCTTATTTGGGGCTGACTAACTTGTCTGATAAAATGGAAACCTATTAGTGTACTCTAGGGATATATGTACACCATTAAAAGCACATTCATGAGAAGGATAATAAATAATATATGCTTATAATGACTGCATTTCAAGGAAAAAGAAACCATTACACAGAAATAATCCCAGTATAGGGGTGAAAATAAATAGTGTAAAATACAATAGTTGACTAGTCTAGTCTAGAAGCAAGCCTTTTCCCTGCTCACTATCTAGGTGGCTGAAACATATGAGGCGGGGAGGGGGATGGGGGGGGGGTCTGTGCTAGCGTTTCTATCTACCATATGAAGCTGTACTGTACATTGCTATGTAAAGCCTAGTGGCCAATGAAAAAAAAATTGAGCCTAAAATGCTACTTGTTTCAAATTATTAAAGGTTTTAATAGGTTCCTTAAGACTGATGGACTATGCTTAGGATAGGTTATGAGTATTATATTGGGTACATCTGGTAGTAGCTGGACATGATATCACAGGTCAGTAGCATTCACTAGAATGGGACAAAACTGTAGTAATCTAACACCAGACAAACAGTTCATTGGTGGGGGTGTTGGATCCCAGCCATTCTTATAGTGATGTCCCCTCCCACACTTGAAAGACATACAGATAGGGAAAATAGATTGTCAGTGTTGGTGATATCTCTGTAAAGGCGCTGTGGAATATGGTGGGGCTATAGAAGTAAGCAAAATAATAATAATAATAATAATAATAATATCCAGAAAACCACTTTAAACATTATCTTATTTAATAGTGTTACATTAGGTTTTAACATTATTGAGACAGAAAACATGTCTAACCATATTGTTATTGCCATTTATATGCACCAGTCTGTAGCACTTCTTGTTATTATCACTGGTATGTTCAGAGTTAACAATATGTAGCCAGCACCGAAGAGGTAAATTCCTGGGCTGTAACATTTTGATGTGTATAGCTATTTCACTCACCCTCTGACCTCTTCTATTCCCCTAGCTGGACATGCTGTTGTGCTGCTGACTCTTTCATTCCACCATGGGTACCTCCACCAAATACACACCGGCTTCAACAGATGAGCCAACTCCTAATGGAAAAAATGGAACTGCAACCGACTCCGGCTCCCAGGAATCCATGAAGCTCAAGAAAGAAATCTCATTGCTAAATGGGGTTTCTCTGATTGTGGGCAATATGATCGGCTCTGGGATCTTTGTGTCACCAAAAGGGGTCTTGATATATAGTGCTTCATATGGTCTGTCACTTGTGATCTGGGCAGTTGGAGGAGTGTTTTCCATATTTGGTGCCTTATGTTATGCAGAATTAGGCACAACCATTACCAAGTCAGGAGCAAGCTATGCCTACATCCTGGAGGCGTTTGGTGGCTTTATTGCCTTTATTAGGCTGTGGACTTCTCTATTAATTATTGAGCCGACTAGCCAAGCTGTCATTGCTATTACTTTCTCCAACTACATGGTGCAACCTATCTTCCCATCATGTGAGTCTCCCTACTCTGCCAACAGACTCATAGCAGCAGCGTGCATAGGTAAGACTAAAATGGTGTCAGTCAAGCAGTTTCTGATTTATTATATGTTAAAGCCTTTTTGGCCTACAACGTGACTGTCACCTCTGTATATGTGTAACACTGCTGTGCACATTAGGGTATGTCCTCCTGTGAACACTATTTTGCAGTTTATCTAGAAATAAAATCTATATGTATGATGCGTACTATTATAAGTACATTTTGAGTTCTTTTCATGTAATGATCCCGAGATCTAGCCTGTTATATCCGAGAGCTGTATTCACAACTCTGCAGAATGTTAATGGATACAGACAATGAAATGTAAAGACTGCACTTTCCAACCAATACCACATTGAAGCAGGTAATTCCATACCATTTCAGATCTGTAGCCTGCAGAAATGTGAATGCACTTTTGGATTATAATCCAGAATCAGTTCAAAACAATGCTGATTCTATATGTAAACTGTAACATATGTTCAGGTTGGGCATACTGACCCATCTTTTCCCCAAAATCTTCTATTGAGGTAAGTCGTCTCTCCTCCATAAAGTATATGTGCATGTAATGTTCTCCTCAAACCTTGTGCATTAAGAAATGTTTATTTTTTTGTTAAAAATTGGCTTGTACGGTTGGAAGTTTGTACAGATAATAGTAAGAGCTGAAAAGGTCTTTGAAACAGATGTACACTGTGTAAATGTTTTTCTGGTTTAATAGAACCAACCCATTAAAAAAGCCTTCTATAACTGATAACAGAGAATAATAGACTGCAAACTAAGTGAATAGTACAAGTTTCTGTAATAGTCACTGATTGTGTCATTTGTGAAAGTCATGTGCCAGAGCCATATGGAAATGAAAGTGTATATGTGTGTTTATGCTGACCCATACTGTTTATGGGAAGGAGCCTTATGCGGTGGTGAATTTTTTCGTAGTACTTCCCTTGTTTCTGCTTTCCCGTCTGCTGGCCTTCGCTTATTTTTGTTTTTTGAAATGCAATGTCCCCGGTCTGTATGTATGTTACAGGATGTGGTACACAAGGAAGGGGATCTTCTGCTGACAGCAGCAGGATGGTCTCATGATCAGCGTGTACAATACATCCTCACTGATGTCAGAAAATCTGCCAAATCTCTGTCTACAAAGAGAGAAGTTCAGGCCGCTGGGAGCATGACTAATGTTCACAATAGCAGACTGACAATGTAGAAATACTCCACAATTCTGATGACATTGCAGGATGGAGCGCATTATTAGGGTTAGCCAAGACCTATGTTAAATAACAGTGCATGTTACTTTGAGGTCCTTGAGAAGAGGGACAACTGTATGGTCAGATCGTGCTTTTATATGCTTTCAAGTCAGTCAGTATTTGTTTAACTTCCATTTACATGTGGCAAATATTATGAGTAATACCAATGTTCATCCTCATACCGTTTGCAGTCATGGGCAGCAAATTCCCTGTTTATACAAGATGTGCTGCCAAGAAAAGGTGATTTGATGTGTCCACATAAAAGATGTCATTTCCTACACTATTACTGTGTGTGTTTAGACAGGGCAAGGATTGGGAATGGACATTAGTACAAATATTCATTTAGCCAATCCATGCCTGTGCCGAAGCCCTTTACACACACACACTTCACTTGTCTTTATGACAGAGCTGTGTACATTGGTCCACATTTTCTAATAGTTAGACAGTGTAAACTTAAGACAGATTTATTACAATGGCTAGTGCTGAATGATAAGTGTGGCGTTTCTTTAGACTGACTAGTCTTACTTTAGTCAGTCTAAAGTAAAGTTTAGTAAGTTATGCCCCCTTTTCACCTAAGTCATGCGGCTTATTGAGTTAATTAAAAAAAGTCTAAATCTAGATGTGCCATTGAGCACCTCAATGTGCCTGTTTTAGTTGCGCATTCAGGCACTGCTAGTATATCTATGTGGACATTTCTCTCTATAACCGACGCATCCTACATAGATATTAATAAGCAAATAAGACCTTCGTGGTGGAAAAAAATAGGAACTTGCTCTAGCACCACCTTTTGGAACATAGCTCCCTATAAATAAATGCCTGATATGATCTGGGAATGAAGCCAAACCAATATAACACCTTCCAGCACAGCATGCATTGTCTAATAAGATATAGTGCACCACAAGGTAGCCCAAAAAGCCAATAGTCTTCCTAAAGAGACAAAGTACCCCTTCTGACATAGATATTAATGTGTGTCATGGAGTTAGTTGTGTAAGTCATCAGTGGTACAAGAAAGCACATGGTACCAAATAGCCCAATATTTAGATTGAATTTATTTTTAAAAAATTATATTACAGAAATATTTTTCAGTTATTTGCAATATATTTAAAAGTTGTGTTATGTTCTGTCTCAGTCATATCCAGCCAATAAAGGTAAATGTGATAGCTGTATATCTTACCGTAAATGAGCCATAAGTTTTACTGTATTAATACTTCATTACTCGATTTGTTACTCTCTTTTTTTCCTCTCTAGCACTGCTCACCTTTGTGAACTGCGCATACGTGAAATGGGGCACACGGGTCCAGGATCTCTTTACTTATGCCAAAGTACTAGCTCTCATCGCTGTCATCATTGCCGGAATTGTGAAAATCTGTCAAGGTAAGGCTACTAAAGAAACTGACCAAAGGTTATTGTGTCAAGCAGATCCACATGTGGCGAATATGAAACATATCCAGAGTTAGCTCAATAACTTGGATTGGATTGTTATCGCACGCACAGGAAAAAAGTCATATGAAGCCCTTTCTAATGGTATTCATTAAAAGCACATTAGGTGGATTTATAGAAACCACCATTTTACCCTGCTCTGGTAGTGAATACATCTAATTTATTACACTTCGTCATAAATTAGGCGCATCCTCCGGGTATCTGCACCTAGTTTCAGTTCTACACCAGCTTTTTTTTGGTGTACATTTCAGTCATCACTTATGTTACAAAACATCCATAAATGATGATAAATCTGTTGAGGCCCCTCTCCTGTCATACCCCTTTTCATAAAGTGCTGAGAGTGGTGTAAAAATGGCAGTTGTGACATTTATTGTGAATTTTTCAATGTCAAAAATTGCCATAGGCCCATAATAAATCTGCTCATTTGTTAAAATAACCCCTGACCCAAATCTTGACACATCACCCGATGGTCCTCTAGGCCATGCTTTCTGCCCAGCTGCTTCTCACTGGTGACCTACAGCAGGGCCCCTACAGTCATGGACCCATAATATTGCCTTGACATTAGCTGATAAGCAATGATTCATATGGTTTCATGCATCGTTAAACCATATACAGCCCAGAATCCTCTATCCCTTATCTTTGAGGCTGGGGTTACAATGACCTTTATTATGCCTTGTACGTAAGTTTTCTGAAGTTTTTAAAACTCTGCATTGCCTTTGCCACTTTCCCAAAAAGGGGGTGTGCTGGGTACCCTGCCAGATTTATCATAATTTATCATATATTCATTTGTCATCAGAAATCTGGTGTAAATGATGCAGGGAATATATGCCAGCTACAAATACATTTCTCCCCAGGTGCAAGCACAGCATATATGAGGAGTAACCTCAGCTTGGTCTGGGGCTATGAAGACTGGCATGAGTATTGCCATTCTTTATGTCTGCCCCAGAGTGTGTGTTTTTTTTATTTATTTTTTTTTTATTTTACTTACAGGGTTCCAATTGTTATTTTTAAAGCATACAAAGGCTTAAAATAACCAAAACTATAGATTGACTTATCCATTCAGCTAGGGATCCAGTGGAAAGTCTCTATTTTGGGTCCTCAGTCTTCCTGATGGCTGGCCTGCACAGCAGCATGTCAGTCACTGAGCATTGATCAGCTTTAAGCCACTGATGTACTTGTGTGCAGGCAGATTGTAAGCAAAGGCCAGAGACCTGAATGGAGACTCTTTGCTGGATTACTGGCTGAACAGACAGATCATTTTGTAGTATTTGTTATTTTAAGTCACCGCATTCTGTTAAAATAAGAACTGGAACACCTCATTGATAGCAGTTATGAGGAGCAAAATTCTATGACACCTGCAAATCAGAAGTTTTTAAATTAATGTCCATTAGCATACAGGTTAAATAGATAGTTACATGTGTTACTTCTTACTTTAATAACTGCAAGCAGTACGTCATCAGGAAAAACACAACCTGAAAACAAACCTGGCTACCCCTTTTATTTTTAGAACCATGACCTGGCTCAATTAGATTTTGTCTTTTACTAACCTGTAGGCAGAGCTACATGGCAACTTTGTAAGTGAGAGGAGTTAGGGTCAGTGCACAGTGAGTTTTTTGGTGCTGATTTTGACGCTGAATCCGCCTCAAAATCAGCCTACAAATAAAGCCTCCCAATAGAGTTCTGTTGGGAGGCTTTTTTTGGAGGCTGATTTTGAGGCGGATTCAGCGTCAAAATCAGCACCAAAAAACTCAGTGTGCACTGACCTTTAGGGTCCATTCACAAGGAGGAAAATGGTGAGGAATTTAGTGTGGAATTTCAGCACTGAAAAAAAGCCTCCCATTGACTTCAATAGGATCCTTTTTCTGCTACCGTAGCAGCATTGAACTCAATGGGAGGCTTTTTTTCAGCGCTGAAATTCCACACCAAATACCTCACCAATTTCCTCCGTGTGAATGGACCCTTATTCTCAATCCACTCCTGACTTTGGCTCATAAAATTGCAGAACCTTCAGCAATCCTCAGCCTCAAGGGTACTTTGTGCAATTTGCCCATTTTGTCATACTGAACTCAAAGGGTTTGAAGGTCACAAGATTATAGAGCAACAACAACTTAATAACATACGTTTAGATATGGTCAGAATGTCCTCGAGACTATATCCACATTACATTGAATCCTATTAGTCACTGTGAACTATGACCTAATGAGATATAACTACAATCAGCAGTTCTACACTTCATATATACAGTATATGCTGAACACATTTGCTGTACAAATCACACTGAATATCCCCTATAAACGCATTATCTGCAACTCAGAAGACATTCATTTCTAAATATATTACAGTTTATATGTGCAACTTGAATGAAATTAGAAGGTATGTTAAGGCCTCACACATAAACACAATAGGTTTATACAAAAATGGCCTTGAGGCCCATTGCTACCAACCAAATTGTCTGGCTGGAACAGCGCAGACATCTGTACATTTCCTATTCCATTAACAGACTGACAGGAACACAAATTATCCAAATATGAGACAAGGCTGTAATAACATTGCACCGACACTATGAAACAGTAATGTTCCTAGCTATCATATGCCTCAGAATAAATTAGCTGTATCTTCATTCCTGTGCAATAGTGCAGGTAACACCAGCTTTGACTAATTCCTCGTGTGTCTCTGCCATTCCTGCTTTTTTCCTATACAAATTAGCTTATTTTTATCAGGTATTTACAGTCGGTGACATGAGCAGCTCCACACTATCTTGATACAGGTGTATGACTGCATGATCCTAAACTTGCATTTTTGCGGTAGATTTATGTAATTTGTAGGGATTAGTCCGGGACTAGCATTGAAGTTTAGGTTGAAATATGATTCCCGTGTTTTGGATATCTGTGGTGGTCTATGAGATGCAGGAGAAAATGGGAAATATAATTGGTATATTTCCACTCCCTCTTCTTTCCTTCCAGCTATTGTCATTGATGGCCATTTTCTAAAGTTAATACTAAAGAGATTGGGTTAGAAGTGGAGTCAGCTGAACATTTCACCTACATTTATATTAAAAAAACAATGGTGCAGCTGCGCTATTTCCTGAAATGAAAGCCAGGTCCTTATTCTTGCCCTTAGGTTACTTTGCTGTCACCCGTCTGCTTTGTGGGATAAAAATGGGATCACGTTATATTGAAGTAGATGGCTCAATCTGTACGTGTATTACTGACAAACATGTATACTATATTATTTATATTGTAACTCTTTACATGAATGGCCATACCCACTATTGTATTGCACACAATAACATATACACTGGAGGATTGCTATAGCATGAATGGTGCTTTTTTTGTCACCAAAGCTAAAGTCTGAGATGGAAACACAGATGTTTACCTGACCAGACATATGTACTTTATTTCCTCAACCAGAATGCTTATTATAGCACTGATGTGGTTGGCAGTAATATAGTAAATTTTTGCTATTTTCTCGCTTTTATTAAATATTTTGGTATTTAATATTATTTTATATTTGAATACATCACTGGTTCTCATCCTTACTTTCTGTATGTATTAGGTCACACAGCGCATTTTGAAGATGCTTTCGCTGGTTCCTCCACTGACGTAGGACACATTGCTCTTGCCTTGTATTCTGCACTCTTTTCCTACTCTGGATGGGATACTCTCAACTTTGTTACAGAAGAAATTAAGAACCCAGAAAGGTAAAATTGTTAACAGTTAGGGCAGATGCAGAAATCTAAAGGGTTTTTTCTATGTTATAAATTGATGGCAGTCGCTAGGATATTCCATCACTTTACGATCCCTCCAGGATCCTGATGATACTCAAGAATAAATCAATGGTGTGTATGTATCTCTGCAGAGCGAAGCTGCTGGCCGCTCACTTATGAAGGGAACTGAACATTAATGGAGTTGTAGTGACTGGAGCACTACAACTGGGGGAGAGGATGTGAAGGGTCCATAGCACTGAGTCAGTCTCAGTTAATGTCAAAATGAAACACCATCACTTTCTTCAATGGAATTCCCATCTTGAGCATTTAAGTCATTGCTACAGAAAATGCCATAAATATTTAAGAAATACGGGTCTCATCTATGAGAACTGGAAATATCTGAAAAACGGGGGTCCCCTAGCTCTCGTTTCAGAACTGTCAGACCCCTGTATTCCAGCCATTGAAGAGGACCACACCAGCGCAACTTCTTCTGAGAATCGCTGAGCAGGCAGGCCTAGCTATTCTTAGAACTCCCATTGAAGTGAATAGAGAGAATAGAGCATGCATGGACCCCTCTGTTCTCACAATCTGGCCCGATGTGACCTGCACACTTGCACTTGAGAAAAGGCCTGGGTTGGCCCGAAATGCGTCATGCTGTTTTATCTTCCTCAATAAAAATACTCCACATTGGATATTCCAGTTCTTGTATTATTCCATCACCACTGAGCGCAGATCTTCACCCTACCACGAACCTCTGGTTCTTGTTCTCCATGCATTTCTGTTCTCACAATGGCAGTGATAGGGGATAGGAGACCCCCATTCTTGAGATAGAAATACTCCTTTAAATGGAATATGTGTAGGATTAAAAAGATGAAGAATGAAGGGAATGATGAAACCATAACAAATAAATTTGGAGGCTAAGGTAAAGATGCAAGAAAGTGCACAACATAGAAGCAGAATCTTGGATATAGTTGTTTTCACCTAACTATGAAAGACCAGGCTACCGTGGCTCATGATGATATTATGTTTGTATATTATATATTATGCATTTAATAGGAATTATTGCACCACTTCATCATTTTGCTTTCCTATTTGGTTGGGTAAAGTGTAGGCTCCCATGGATGGATGGTAGTTGTAATGATCATATCTGCAATGCCTATACTACAGTTTTATCACAGACAGGAATACACTGTCTACCAATAAGTATTTGGATACCCAGTAAAGTTCTGCGGAGGTGGAGTTATGGTCTGGGGGTGTCTCTCCTGGTATCGACTGGGACCCTTGGTCCCAGTGCATGGTAAACTGAACGTTGATGCCTATTGCACTATTTTAGATAACAGTGTGCTTCCTACATTATGGCAGTTCTATGGGTCGGACCAATGTTACTTGCAGGATGACAACGCCAGCTGTCATGTAGCGAGGTCTACCATGGCTTAGTATCGTGACAATCATGTTAACCGACTGGACTGGCCTGTCCAGAGCCCAGACTTGAACCCTATCGAGCACCTGTGGGACGAGTTGAATCGCCGAACTAAGGGGTACTGCAGCCGTCCAAAATCGGTGAAAGAACTTGCCTGTCTTCTCCAAGCCGAATGGAATAAAATACCACCAGCCGTCATACAAGGCCTTGTGGAAAGCATGACCCGGGGGGCTGAGGCTGTAATTGTCGCTCAGGGAGACTCTACCAAGTATAGCATATGAATAAATGTTATTATCTATTCTACCACAGGTGTCCAAATACTTATTGCTAGACAGTGTATACTTATCTATGTTGTAAAAGTCAGTAGTAAACAGTAGTGATAGCATTTATTCAAATAAAACATAACTAATAAAGTACCGTATTTTACGGACTATAAGGCGCACTGGACTATAAGGCGCATTGCCCATGAGCGCCTTATAGTCCGTCTCGGTTCATATATAAGGCGCACCGGACTATAAGCCGCAGTCCGGTGCGCATTATATGTTATTGAAAGCGGCGGCAGGCAGACTTTGCCAGCGGCCGCTTAACCCCCCGCGTGCCAGCCGCTTCTATTGGAAGCGCTCGGTAGGCGAGGAGGGGCTCTATCAGCAAAATCATGCTGATAGAGCCCAACCGTAAAAGTTAGATTAAACTACCCCCCGTTTTAAAATAAAAGCCTGAAACAGAATGTGAAACTTACTGAGCGGTGCAGGGTGGGCGGGCATTCAGGCCTCCTCTTCCTCCGATGTTCCGTCCTCCTCCTCCGGCGCTCGCTAACTGATAATGGCCTGGGCGTAGCCGTAGTAGAAGCATTATGATATTGCGCATGCGCCCAGGCCATTATCAGCGAGCGCCGGAGGAGAAGGACGGAACATCGGAGGAAGAGGAGGCCTGAATGCCCGCCCGCCCGCCCGCCCTGCACCGCTCGGTAAGTTTCACGTTCTGTTTCAGGCCGGCGTGACAGCAGGGCTGCCGGACACTTCCCATTCATTTCTATGGGAGCCGGCATTCGAGCGCTCCCCATAGAAATGAATGGACTGCTTTTTTCCATTCATTTCTATAGGGAGCGCTCGCATGCCGGCTCCCATAGAAATGAATGGGAAGTGTCTGTCCATTCATTTCTATGGGGAGCGCTCGCATGCCGGCTCCCATAGAAATGAATAGGAAGTGTCCGGCAGCCCTGCTGTAACGCCGGCGTGTACGGCTGTGATACACGCCGGCGTTCCGTAGTGTGAATGCACCCTTACAGTGCCTTTTATGTATGTATGGAAGCGGCACGCAGACTTTGCCGCCGCTTCCATCCATATATAAGGCGCACCGGACTATAAGCCGCACTTACGATTTCTGAGGAAATCGTAGGTTTTTATGTGCGCCTTATAGTCCGGAAAATACGGTAATACCAGCCAAGTGATGGAGATTAGGAACCAGTTACTTCAGAATGAAAAATATTCTAATGACTCCTCATAATATATCATTTTATGTTTCCCACAGGAACCTGCCCCTTGCCATTGGGATCTCCATGCCTATTGTGACTGTCATTTACCTACTCACTAATGTAGCGTACTACACTGTTCTGGACATGCGATCCATACTGGGAAGTGACGCTGTAGCAGTGGTAAATATACAGTATATTCTTTCCATGTACAAGTTCAGATCTAGCATTTCTATAAGGATAGGGCTGATGGATTACAACATGCTAGATATTTTGTTTTTTAAGGCAGATAAAACACTGTGGTTTCTGGTAGCATCTTATTCATCTCTGACTGAGCCGAGTGTGCGTCTGTATGGGGGAGGTAGCTATGTAATGTGTATGGCCGCATAAGTGAAATGTCCATTTGTATTTTCTGCCTTTTGAGAAAGAAGACATTTCATATAATGTATCATTTACTGTATAATGCTGCTTTTTTGGTTCAGAAAGATAATAGGATAAGAAATGAGAACTCTCAGCTTTCTCTAGGTGATTTTGTTGTCAGTAACGGATATTCTCTGTACTGTGTTTTTAATCCACCAACGCCATGTGTACCTGTACACCTCCATTATAGATCTTACCTGAGGAAGGTCTTTCGACCGAAACGTCCTAAATTTTGTGATCTACTGTTTCTTTTTTGTACATATTGTCTCCGATACATGGCGTATATATGACGTATCAACCTATATTGTCATTGTGTGGATTTCACGAATTAAATGTTTTCTGGCACTGTCCTACTGTGTGCGGCAATCTTGCGTGTTTGTAATCCTTGCGTGTTTGTAATCTGATCCTGGATTCATTTTTTCTCAGACCTTTGCAGATCAGATATTTGGAATATTTAACTGGACCATACCTCTAGCAGTAGCACTTTCATGCTTTGGAGGCCTGAATGCTTCAATTCTAGCTGCATCAAGGTAAAAAGTTCTTTTGCACATGTAAATGTAAAACTAATATGATGCTAGGTACACCTTGTCCGCTTAAAAAGCAATTACCTGCGGAATCCCTTGGACCGCTTAGGCTATAATGGGGTGTGCAGGGTTTCCGCCAGTTTTATGCTTAAACTGGAAGAGAGAAAAGTCCTTCTTGTCCACCTTTTCTCTCCATTGATCTGAGATCTGCAGCAGAGACTCCAACACAGATGTGAATCCAGCCTTAGCACTTCCCCATTCACTGTGAAATAAATCCTGTTTAGACTAAGGCCCCACATAGCAAACCACAGCCAAAAATTACTTGCGTTTCCGCCACTGTCTTTTCCACAGTGCTCTTCACAGAAAGTCTTAAGGCTAAAGCACTAAAGTGCTGCGGGAAGAACCGCTGCGTGAACGTATTGCGGTTCTTTCCACAGCGCTTTTAAGAGAAAGTTCAGAGTTTTCCTCTGTGGACTTTCTCTTAACATTATATTTGCGGGAAAGCCGCCGGCGTTTCTGTAGATATAATTGACATGCTGCGATTTGCAAAGCCGCAACGGCTTTGCAAATCGCAGCGTGTCCATGCTGCGATCTTTTCCGCAAAGTGGGGATGGAATTCGCATGAATCCCATCCACTTTGCCTGCACTGTACAACACCGTGATTTTTTCCCGCAGCGTCTCTGCTGCAGGCAAATCGCAGCGTTTCTGGTTCGTGGGGCCCCGGCCTAAAAGTTTTCCTCTGTGGACTTTCTGTCCTTATTATACCTATACGGAAAACACCAACGTTTCAGTAGTTATAACTGACAAGCTGCAACGTTTTTTGACATCTCAGCATTTCCGCTGCGGATATTTTTCTGCAGTGTATGGATGGAATTAGCCAGAATCATGGGTCCTGGCCTTGGGGTGAATTTAAAGGGTTATTCCCATCTCAAGGATTTATGATTGGTGCTTGCAAAAATCCATTTGCTTGCTGCAGAAACAGCACCATTCTGATGAATGGAACTAATTTCAGTTGCAGAAATTTTGGCAACAAATCTGCTGCATGTGAAATCAGTCTTATTTATCTTTGCAGAAACTTTCAGAGGATCTTCTTCTCTGTGCTCGTCTTATTCCTGATTCTGCAGATACTGTAGATTGACATATAGGAGACTGTTGATATCTAATATAATGTGTCAGCACATTCCTTGGTGTTTCTCCCTGATGTTACATGGGGAGATACATAAGTTTGACTGTATGGTGTCATCTATTGCTTTGACTACCACTGTACTTGTGTTTTTTTTTCTTGATAAAATATTTTTTGTGGGGTTTTTTTGTAGATAAAAAATGTCAGGGTCAAGTACAGCTGAGCAGCACTAAAATTTTTTTGACAAGTGAGCTTGCTATGCTATTTGTCTTTGGAAATATGTGAAAGAGCTACAGATTAAGCATTTTGTAAGCTTACACTTTAAGGCTTTTTTAATGTATTTATTTTTTTTACAAAAACATTTTTTATCACTGCTTTAGTTACATAAAAATGATGCTATAATAATCTAGAAAATAGAAAATGATTCAGCTGAGCAGAAAAATATTTAATATTTGCAAGTTTTACAAACGTCTGAAACGTCTTCACACTGATTTTACTTGTTATTTACATAGTGATTTTAGCTGTTGTCTTCAATTTTCAGGCTCTTCTTTGTTGGATCTCGAGAAGGACACCTTCCTGATGCTCTCAGTATGATCCATGTGGAGAGATTCACCCCAATACCAGCCCTGCTGTTTAATGTAAGTATGCAAAAGGACAGAAGATAACCAGTTTTAGCTACAAAAGCTGCAGGAGTTCTGTTCAGTACTACATTCAGTAGGACTGTTATAGGTGTAGACTACCATAACATCAGTTGTTAATAATACAACCAGAAAAAATGATGAGTAACAATTATTGTTATGTCTGTTGCTGTTACTGAAAGAATTTGCCTTATTTGTGACCTATAATAGACTTAAAGAGGGCATATCAGCTCTCCAGACATGTCTTTTAGTAGCATTTGGAGCATCTTTTCATAGAATTCTGCATTGTGCTGTTCTTTACAGTATTTATTCATCATAGAAATGTACCATTAAATTGATGACTGGCTGTTAGTATTTGGGGGATGTGCCCCTTTACAGTATATAGACCTTACTGTACCAGACAGTGTAGGGACACACCAATTTGACAAAAGGAAAAGTTGCATCCAGGAACAGCACAACATGGAGAAAACATGCTTCAAAATTGTAATCCCATGGCAAATGCAAGCATTTCCTTAAACGAACATGTCTGAAGTACTGACAAGTCCTCTTTATCTCGACATCCATTAAATAACTCACTGCTGCTGCTTGGTATTTCCTCTGTTCAGAAGATTGGTCTGGCTGAATAGAAGAAAGTATACACGGTAGGGCTTTTAGTGGCAAGCCCTTAGTGGTTGGTTTATGTCCAGAGCAACTGTCTCTTCCTTCTGCAGAATTGCATTCATCTATGTCTATATGGCTAACTATTCTGCTACTTTAGGTTATGACAATTCTATCCCAAAGAATTCCCTTGCCTTGCAGTAATCAGCTAGTTCTATGGCATGCTCTTTTTAAAATTATTTTTAATACCACATTACTGATTATACAGACTGTTTTGCTGTTTTCTTGAGAGGCAGTTTCTCTCTAACAAAAGAGGAAATACTCTACCTCCCTTCTGCGTCAGAAGACTGTCAACTCCCAGCACTCTCATACTATTGGCAGTCTCCTAATACAGAAAGGAGGGGGAGAATTTCCTACTGTGTCAGAGAGAAAGAAAGAAGCAGCAAAAAAGTCATGTAAGATTAGAAAAGTGATTGCAAAAATCTATCATTTTGAAGCTATTTTTTGCTGCACAGCCCATTTGACTGTTTTACTGAAATAAGTACTGAAGTAATGTAATGGGTTTATCCCAGTAGCAAAAATCATACATAACCCTAGGAAGATAGACATTACTCTCTCTCTCTAATAGATCACATGCACAGCCATTTTCTCATTTCATGGTGAGGTGAAAACAGTGTGTGGTACAATGAGGTGCAGGTTTTTATCCAAATGTAATGACAGAACAATATATACAGTATCTAGCTAGACTTGGAGTGATGTGCTGACTTTTTCTATTTACAGGGTGCCATGGCTCTAGTATACCTCTGTGTAGAAGATATCTTCCAGCTCATAAATTACTACAGTTTCAGCTATTGGCTATTTGTAGGCCTCTCTATTGCTGGTCAGCTTTATTTGCGCTGGAAGGAACCAGACAGACCTCGACCTCTGAAGGTTAGTGTTGCACTTAAAGCAGATCCTATACACAAACACCTTCATATGCTTCATATGTGTTTGTGTATAGGATCTGCTTTAAGTATTCTTCTGTGAGACCTCTGACCTCTGCTTGGTTACGTTGTAGATCTTGGTCACATGACGAGATACCTTGTGGACGTTGTAGATTCTTGTACTGACCTTTGTTCACTGTAACATTTGTGTCAGCCTTAATGTAGCCTTGAAGGCACATAACTACTATTTGCCAGTCTGAATGAGCTGAGCCAAAGGGTATTTCAATATAAGTAAAACCATGGCAAAACCTATATTAAATTTGTCCTGTATAAATATATTGTACCCTAAGGGGGCATACACACGGAGTAACGCCGGGCGTGTATCACAGCCGTACATGCCGGTGTTACGGCAGACTGCCGAACACTTCCCATTCACTTCAATGGGAGCGCTCGTAAACGCCGCTGTTACGAGTGCTCCCATTGAAGTGAATGGGAAGTGTTCGGCAGTCTGCCGTAACGCCGGCGTGTACGGCTGTGATACACGCCCGGTGTTACTCCGTGTGAATGCCCTCTTATATTGTTCTTGAATTGGTACAGGCGTTAGTGACTTTGTTTTTTCTCAATTACAGCTGAGCCTGGTGTATCCAATAATATTTTGTCTATGCACTGTGTTCCTGGTAGCCGTGCCACTGTACAGTGACTTGATCAACTCTCTGATTGGAATAGCCATAGCCCTCTCCGGCGTTCCAGTCTATTTCCTTCTTGTACGTGTTCCAGAGAAAAAGAAACCAAATTGGCTACGTCGATTTGCAGGTATGAATTGTCAGTTTCAAGATCTATTAAACAATTCACTGAGTAGGACATCAATAAGAAATATCATTGAAAACAGACCGCATGTACCTGATAGAAGGTGAAGCACTACATACAGCCATATAGCTAAAGACAACCATGAAAATTAAGTGCAATTTTTGGACAGCATGGTGATGTGGAAAACTATTCAGTTTATCAATTTATTTCTTTATTCTTTTTATGCTGAGAAGGAGTACTTGAGTCAAGTGGGTGGTCCTATCAGTTACTGACAGCTATCTCTGTATGCACAGAGGGGTGACTGCCAATCACTGATAGTAGTGACTACTGGACAGAGAAATAAATGGGTAAGTGACAGGATATATTAAATATTGTTCCAGATCTGCTCAGCTCTTCCTGTTCTATGACATGATGCCTTCAGAATTCACTGAATTTTCATGGTGACAAGTTCCCTTTCATACATTATAGCAAGCAGCATTTTTCTCTCTGCATGTTTTGTGCGGAAACCAAGTGGAAACCACATGGACCCCATTATAGTCTTTGAGGTCCGCATATTTTCCAGGTAACTGCTTTTTAATGCGTATAGGTTTCCATTCAGGCGGCCCCAAGTGGACTCCCCAAACCCAGATGTCAATGGGGCCTAAGGTTTATGGCAACACCCAAAGTACCTGAAGCAGCTATAGCCACATCCATTCCTTGGGCAGCTGATGCTTCCACTTCTATAAGTGAAGGCACTGACCACTTTCAGTTGGATTTACTTTATATGCCATAACCCAAATGAAATTAGTTGGTGCGCTCACTAACAAAGAAGTGAAAGCACCGCCAGCCAGGGCATGGATACAACTATGGCTGTATCAGGCATCTCATGTGCCGACTCTTCACTCTATTGTAATGCATTCTTTGATATAAGTATGGCCAGGGCAGCTTCTTTATTTCATGTACTTGATATTAACACTGCTATGTTTTTTTCTGTAGCGAGTATTACTCAATATACCCAGATCTTATGCTATTCTGTCATCACGGAGATGGATTTAGAAGACGAAGAAAAAGTAGTAGCAAAGTCTGACTGAGAAACATATGATGACACTTGGAAGCTGCTGTATCTTCAGAAACCTCATTTGTCACATAATTTATTTCTTACACTGGATGGACATTATTTTTTTTTGTCCAAAAAAGGCTTCAGTGCCAGGTGGCTGCAGGGCAGTGCTCTGACATGAAGTTATCTGAACAAGTTCTCTCTGGCAGGGGAAGTGTTAATCTTTTTTTTTTCTACTATCATAAAATGTATCTTTTCCTGAAATGGGATGTCAGTAAGTCCCAGGATGGTAGCAGCAATGCAGAAACGCAGGGCTGGCCAACAGTAGTAGTCATTTGTAAGTGAAGTCTGTGTTTTCAGCAGCACTATATGGACCAAACACCTGCCTCCCATATTGGGCAATGTGCCTTACCTGACAGAGGAACTCTCTGGACATTTGCACTGAATGGAAATATATGAAAATTGTCTCTTTGCACAGGGCTGATGGGAACATACTGGAATAAAAATTTGAGAACAAACCTCTAGTTTTGGTGTTTTGATTAGAAATAGAAATCATTGGGGAAATTTACTAAGGGATGTGCTGCAGAAAACTGTTGTACAAGTGCAAATCAGGCTGTGCACCAAACATTGGCCATATTGTCCTTCTACAACCCCATTTACCACTTTATAATGGTCAATGAGTGGAACAGGAATGAAGGCAGGCCGGGATGGCAATGCTTTAACTGATTTACTGGAACTGCACTGAAACTTCCCCCAACTCTGGCACACGGGACCACTTGAGATGCACCAGAATTTTTAAGAGGCCAGAGCCTCTTTATAATTGTGGTGTATCTCACACTAAGGGGGCATTCACACTACGTATACTGAAGCTTATTCTGAACGTAAAACACGTTCAGAATAAGCGGCGTATAAAGCAGCTCCATTCATTTCTATGGGAGCCGGCATACGAGCGCTCCCCATAGAAATGAATGGGCAGCTTCTTTCACTGCGAGCAGTCCCATTGAAGTGAATGGGAAGTGTCGGCGTGTACGGCTCAGCATGAGCAGAGCTTGCCGTATACGCCGGCACTTCCCATTCACTTCAATGGGACTGCTTGCAGTGAAAGAGGCAGCCCATTCATTTCTATGGGGAGCGCTCGTATGCCGGCTCCCATAGAAATGAATGGGAAGTGTTCGGCAGCCCTGCTGTAATGCTGGCATGTACAGCTGTGATACACGCTGGCGTTACGTAGTGTGAATGCACCCTAACAGGGAAATTGATTAAGTCTATGCCCCCACATAACAGGCCGCAGCGGACTTTCTGCATTTATTATACCTATAGGGAAACCGCTGACGCTTCCGGAGATATAATTGACATGCTGGGAATTCCAAAACTGCAGTGGTTTTGGAAATCACAGTGTGTCTGCTGTGTTTTTTTTCCACATGGTGGGAATGAGATTTGCTGTGTTTTTTCTGTGACATCTATTACATGTGGGACCCCGGCCTAAGGCTGGCAAAGGAAACCCCCATCTTAACATATTGTTCTTCACTAAATAGGAACCTTTAGGGTAAGTTCACACAGGGTTTTTTGGTCCGGAACCGCCTCAGATTCCGGACCAAAAAATAGATGGCCGCAACTGAATGCCGGTGCACTGTACTGGCATCCAGTCACGCACTCCACTCCGGATTAGGCACAATGAATTCGTGAGGCAAATCGGCCTGAAGAAAGAGCATCTCGCTTCTTTTTCTTCCGGCTCCCGGAAAAAAGAACTGAGTGGCTCCCATTGATTTCAATGGGAGCTGTCTTTTTGGTCAGGATTTTGAGGCGAATATGGCCCCATGTGAACTTATCCTTAGGGTCCATTCACATGGAGTATTTTGGCGCGGATTTTGGTGCGGAATACGCATCAGAATCATCGTGGAAAAAAAAGCCCCCCATTGATTTCAATGGGTTCTAAGCCTCCCATTGACTTCTATTGAAGTCAATGGGAGGCTTTTTTTTCCAAGCTGATTCTGACGCAGTTCCAGAGGATGAACATACACATAGTGCCCAGTATATTACTGCTCACTGTACTAACCAGAATAAACCATACACCTGTGTGTCCATCTCATGACCAAGCCAGGGACTGGGCTTGCTGAAATCTGATTTACCTGATGCTTCATTCCCCCAAATCTCTGTATATGAAGGAATTGGTGGGAGACTCCCAGACTGATTAAAGCTGAAGCCACATGTTGCAGAAACTCAGCGTTTTCGGTTTCTACAGAAAGAGAAGAAAAAAATGCAATGTTTTACAGTCCCAGTATGAATGAGATTTTATTTAATTTCATCTACACAATGTGAAAAAATATGCTGCGGGAAATGCTGAGCCACTGCATGGGTGGCAACTGATGTCATTGCTGGAACAGTGGCACCAAGGACGACGGAGATGTGGCTGGGATGGCAGGGTGACGGGCAGGTGAGTATGACTTTTTGTTCTGTTTTTACTCCTCCCTTCCCGCCACTAAATTATGTTTGGGGCCCAGAAAACCCCTTTAGGCTGTGGGTCCCAAGTGGTGTAAAAGGCGCAGAAAAAAAAAGCAGCGTTTTTACATTTCTAGCAAATCCCATCCTAACATTGCAGAAAATATGCGTAGTAGAAATGCTGCAATTTTCAAAACCATTTCAGTTGCCTACGGAAATGCTGGAAATTTCCCTATCGGTATAATTGAAGCAGAAGGTCTGCAGAAGAAAACCCTGCGGACTTTCTGTGAAAAGCGCTGTGGGAAAAACCACATTCCGTTTTGCTGCGGTTTTCTGGCTGCAGCCCACTACGTGGAACCTTAGCCTTTGGCCGGTGCCCCACGTAGCGTAAACGTCTTGGCAACAACTGTAGCATTTTACATTCACTGCAAAGTGGATGGGATTCTGGCTAATCCCATCCACACATTGCAGAAAAGTATCTGCAGCGGACGTGCTACGTCATAATGCAGCATGTCAATGACACCTTCAGAAATGCTGTCGTTTTACATCTAGGTATGATAGGGGCAAAAAGTCTGCAGACTTTTTGTGACAAGCACTGTAGATGCATTTCCTCCGTGGTTTTTCTGCAGCGCTTTTTTTTGCTGTGGCTCACTACCTGAGGTCCTAGTCTTAAATAATAATAATAAAAAAAGTTTATAGGTTTACTGTCTCCTAATCCCTTCCTGCCCTACCAAGTAACAGCATGTCATGGCAAGAAGATACAGCAAAGTGGATAAAACTTAACTTTTGCAATGTGTGAACAGGAGTTAAATCTGTCCTGAGCCTCAATAAAGGCCTAGAAGATCCCTTTAAGCATGTGGCACTTAGCATTCTCAGACACAAGTTTCACAATGTGCCACAACAAAGTCCTTTGCTTGTATTCTGTCATATGGCCAATGAAAGAGTTAATGGGGAAACCGTTCAGTACAAAGACTCCTGTCAGGCATGTCTGGGCTTATACTGAAGCAGGGCAATAAAATAACCTGTCAATGAATGGATAGATACATCAATATGGTAGTGACTTACTGTATATTGTTCATTGTTTTTGTGACTGATGGAATTCGCTGCATCTGACCATTCTAGAACACGAGTAGAGATGAGCGAACACTAAAATGTTCGAGGTTCGAAATTCGATTCGAACAGCCGCTCAATGTTCGTGTGTTCGAATGGGTTTCGAACCCCATTATAGTCTATGGGGAACAGATACTCGTTAAGGGGGAAACCCAAATCCGTGTCTGGAGGGTCACCAAGTCCACTATGACACCCCAGGAAATGATGCCAACACCTCTGGAATGACACTGGGACAGCAGGGGAAGCATGTCTGGGGGCATCTAACACACCAAAGACCCTCTATTACCCCAACATCACAGCCTAACAACTACACACTTTACACACTCAATACCACATCTCTGACAGTAGGAAAACACCTTGAAACATGTGTATTTGGCACTTGCAGTGAGGAGAGCTTGTCACCAGCAGTGAATTTGGCCCTTGTAGTAAGTTGAGGTTGGCACCAACATTTGTTTTGAAAATCAGGGTGGATTGAGCCTCTAACCAGCAGAGTTTGGGCAAATTCATGGTGGAGGGAGCCTCTAAACACCCCAGTTTGGGCAAATTCATGGTGGAGGGAGCCTCTAAAAACCCCAGTTTGGACCAATTCATGGTGGAGGGAGCCTCTAACCAGCCCAGTGTGGGCAAATTCATGGTGGAGGGAGCCTCTAAAAAACCCAGTTTGGACCAATTCATGGTGGAGGGAGCCTCTAACCAGCCCAGTTTGGACCAATTCATGGTGGAGGGAGCCTCTAAAAAACCCAGTTTGGACCAATTCATGGTGGAGGGAGCCTCTAACCAGCCCAGTTTGGACCAATTAATGGTGGAGGGAGCCGCTAAACAGCCCAGTTTGGACCAATTCATGGTGGAGGGAGCCTCTAAAAACCCCAGTTTGGACCAATTCATGGTGGAGGGAGCCTCTAAAAAACCCAGTTTGGACCAATTCATGGTGGAGGGAGCCTCTAACCAGCCCAGTTTGGACCAATTAATGGTGGAGGGAGCCTCTAACCAGCCCAGTTTGGACCAATTAATGGTGGAGGGAGCCTCTAACCAGCCCAGTTTGGGCAAATTCATGGTGGAGGGAGCCTCTAAACAGCCCAGTTTGGACCAATTCATGGTGGAGGGAGCCTCTAAAAAACCCAGTTTGGACCAATTCATGGTGGAGGGAGCCTCTAAACAGCCCAGTTTGGGCAAATTCATGGTGGAGGGAGCCTCTAACCAGCCCAGTTTGGACCAATTCATGGTGGAGGGAGCCTCTAACCAGCCCAGTTTGGGCAAATTCATGGTGGAGGGAGCCTCTAAACAGCCCAGTTTGGACCAATTCATGGTGGAGGGAGCCTCTAAAAAACCCAGTTTGGACCAATTCATGGTGGAGGGAGCCTCTAAACAGCCCAGTTTGGGCAAATTCATGGTGGAGGGAGCCTCTAACCAGCCCAGTTTGGACCAATTAATGGTGGAGGGAGCCTCTAAACAGCCAAGTTTTGGGAAATTCATGGTGGAGGGAGCCTCTAACCAGCCCAGTTTGGACCAATTCATGGTGGAGGGAGCCTCTAAACAGCCCAGTTTGGGCAAATTCATGGTGGAGGGAGCCTCTAAAAAACCCAGTTTGGACCAATTCATGGTGGAGGGAGCCTCTAACCAGCCCAGTTTGGACCAATTAATGGTGGAGGGAGCCTCTAAACAGCCAAGTTTGGACCAATTCATGGTGGAGGGAGCCTCTAAAAACCCCAGTTTGGACCAATTCATGGTGGAGGGAGCCTCTAAAAACCCCAGTTTGGACCAATTCATGGTGGAGGGAGCCTCTAAACAGCCCAGTTTGGGCAAATTCATGGTGGAGGGAGCCTCTAAAAACCCCAGTTTGGACCAATTCATGGTGGAGGGAGCCTCTAAAAACCCCAGTTTGGACCAATTCATGGTGGAGGGAGCCTCTAAAAAACCCAGTTTGGACCAATTCATGGTGGAGGGAGCCTCTAACCAGCCCAGTTTGGGCAAATTCATGGTGGAGGGAGCCTCTAAACAGCCCAGTTTGGGCAAATTCATGGTGGAGGGAGCCTCTAAACAGCCCAGTTTGGGCAAATTCATGGTGGAGGGAGCCTCTAAAAACCCCAGTTTGGACCAATTCATGGTGGAGGGAGCCTCTAAAAACCCCAGTTTGGACCAATTCATGGTGGAGGGAGCCTCTAAAAAACCCAGTTTGGACCAATTCATGGTGGAGGGAGCCTCTAAACAGCCCAGTTTGGGCAAATTCATGGTGGAGGGAGCCTCTAAAAACCCCAGTTTGGACCAATTCATGGTGGAGGGAGCCTCTAAAAACCCCAGTTTGGACCAATTCATGGTGGAGGGAGCCTCTAAAAACCCCAGTTTGGACCAATTCATGGTGGAGGGAGCCTCTAAAAAACCCAGTTTGGACCAATTCATGGTGGAGGGAGCCTCTAACCAGCCCAGTTTGGACCAATTCATGGTGGAGGGAGCCTCTAAAAACCCCAATTTGGACCAATTCATGGTGGAGGGAGCCTCTAACCAGCCCAGTTTGGGCAAATTCATGGTGGAGGGAGCCTCTAAACAGCCCAGTTTGGACCAATTCATGGTGGAGGGAGCCTCTAAAAACCCCAGTTTGGACCAATTCATGGTGGAGGGAGCCTCTAAACAGCCCAGTTTGGGCAAATTCATGGTGGAGGGAGCCTCTAACCAGCCCAGTTTGGACCAATTCATGGTGGAGGGAGCCTCTAACCAGCCCAGTTTGGGCAAATTCATGGTGGAGGGAGCCTCTAAACAGCCCAGTTTGGACCAATTCATGGTGGAGGGAGCCTCTAAAAAACCCAGTTTGGACCAATTCATGGTGGAGGGAGCCTCTAAACAGCCCAGTTTGGGCAAATTCATGGTGGAGGGAGCCTCTAACCAGCCCAGTTTGGACCAATTAATGGTGGAGGGAGCCTCTAAACAGCCAAGTTTTGGGAAATTCATGGTGGAGGGAGCCTCTAACCAGCCCAGTTTGGACCAATTCATGGTGGAGGGAGCCTCTAAACAGCCCAGTTTGGGCAAATTCATGGTGGAGGGAGCCTCTAAAAAACCCAGTTTGGACCAATTCATGGTGGAGGGAGCCTCTAACCAGCCCAGTTTGGACCAATTAATGGTGGAGGGAGCCTCTAAACAGCCAAGTTTGGACCAATTCATGGTGGAGGGAGCCTCTGAAAACCCCAGTTTGGACCAATTCATGGTGGAGGGAGCCTCTAACCAGCCCAGTTTGGGCAAATTCATGGTGGAGGGAGCCTCTAAACAGCCCAGTTTGGGCAAATTCATGGTGGAGGGAGCCTCTAACCAGCCCAGTTTGGACCAATTAATGGTGGAGGGAGCCGCTAAACAGCCCAGTTTGGACCAATTCATGGTGGAGGGAGCCTCTAAAAACCCCAGTTTGGACCAATTCATGGTGGAGGGAGCCTCTAAAAAACCCAGTTTGGACCAATTCATGGTGGAGGGAGCCTCTAACCAGCCCAGTTTGGACCAATTAATGGTGGAGGGAGCCTCTAAACAGCCAAGTTTGGACCAATTCATGGTGGAGGGAGCCTCTAAAAACCCCAGTTTGGACCAATTCATGGTGGAGGGAGCCTCTAACCAGCCCAGTTTGGGCAAATTCATGGTGGAGGGAGCCTCTAAACAGCCCAGTTTGGGCAAATTCATGGTGGAGGGAGCCTCTAAACAGCCCAGTTTGGGCAAATTCATGGTGGAGGGAGCCTCTAAAAACCCCAGTTTGGACCAATTCATGGTGGAGGGAGCCTCTAAAAACCCCAGTTTGGACCAATTCATGGTGGATGGAGCCTCTAAAAAACCCAGTTTGGACCAATTCATGGTGGAGGGAGCCTCTAACCAGCCCAGTTTGGGCAAATTCATGGTGGAGGGAGCCTCTAAACAGCCCAGTTTGGGCAAATTCATGGTGGAGGGAGCCTCTAAACAGCCCAGTTTGGGCAAATTCATGGTGGAGGGAGCCTCTAAAAACCCCAGTTTGGACCAATTCATGGTGGAGGGAGCCTCTAAAAACCCCAGTTTGGACCAATTCATGGTGGAGGGAGCCTCTAAAAAACCCAGTTTGGACCAATTCATGGTGGAGGGAGCCTCTAAACAGCCCAGTTTGGGCAAATTCATGGTGGAGGGAGCCTCTAAAAACCCCAGTTTGGACCAATTCATGGTGGAGGGAGCCTCTAAAAACCCCAGTTTGGACCAATTCATGGTGGAGGGAGCCTCTAAAAACCCCAGTTTGGACCAATTCATGGTGGAGGGAGCCTCTAAAAAACCCAGTTTGGACCAATTCATGGTGGAGGGAGCCTCTAACCAGCCCAGTTTGGACCAATTCATGGTGGAGGGAGCCTCTAAAAACCCCAGTTTGGACCAATTCATGGTGGAGGGAGCCTCTAAACAGCCCAGTTTGGACCAATTCATGGTGGAGGGAGCCTCTAAAAACCCCAATTTGGACCAATTCATGGTGGAGGGAGCCTCTAACCAGCCCAGTTTGGACCAATTCATGGCGGAGGGAGCCTCTAGCCAGCCCAGTTTGGGCAAATTCATTGTGGAGGGAGCCTCTAAAAACCCCAATTTGGACCAATTCATGGTGGAGGGAGCCTCTAAACAGCCCAGTTTGGGCAAATTCATGGTGGAGGGAGCCTCTAAAAACCCCAGTTTGGACCAATTCATGGTGGAGGGAGCCTCTAAACAGCCCAGTTTTGGCAAATTCATGGTGGAGGGAGCCTCTAAAAACCCCAGTTTGGACCAATTCATGGTGGAGGGAGCCTCTAACCAGCCCAGTTTGGGCAAATTCATGGTGGAGGGAGCCTCTAACCAGCAGAGTTGTGGGAAAGCAGGGTGGAGGGAGCCTCTAACCAGCAGAGTTGGTGGAAATCAGGGTGGAGGGAGCCTCTAACCAGCAGAGTTGGTGGAAATCAGGGTGGAGGGAGCCTCTAACCAGCAGAGTTGGGGGAAATCATGTTGGAGGGAGCCTAGTATTAGCAGAATTGTGCAACGCTTATGGTGGATGAGTATGAGGATGCGGAGGAATTGGAGAGGTTGAGTACAGACATGGAGTTTCATGTTGGGGTGCTTTACACAGGTGGGCACAAAAATGAAGGCTCTATCCAGTGGTGGTTCATTTTTATCAAAGTGAGCCGGTCGGCACTCTCAGCTGACAGACGGGTGCGCTTGTCAGTGATGATGCCACCGGCTGCACTGAACACCCTCTCAGATAGGACGCTGGCGGCAGGACAGGACAGCACCTCCAAGGCATATAGGGCAAGTTCAAGCCACAGGTCCAACTTCGACACCCAATACGTGTAGGGCGCAGAGGAGTCGGAGAAAACAGGGCTGTGGTCGGAAAAGGTATTCCCGCAACATGCGCCTATACTTCTCACGCCTGGTGACACTAGGACCCTCCGTGGCGGCACTTTGGCGAGGGGGTGCCATCAAGGTGTCCCAGACCTTAGACAGTGTGCCCCTCGTTTGTGTGGACCGGTGAGAACTTGGTTGCCTACTGGAGGAACTGCCCTCCCTGCCGCCAACGTCACATGCTGGAAACATCTCCATCATATTCTGCACCAATTGCCTGTGGCAAGCATTGATGCGATTGGCCCTCCCCTCTACCGGAATAAAAGACGAGATGTTGTTTTTATACCGGGGGTCAAGGATAGCAAAGATCCAGTACTGGTTGTCCTCCATGATTTTGACAATACGCTTGTCGGTTGTAAAGCACCCCAACATGAACTCAGCCATGTCTGCCACAGTGTTAGTTGGCATGACTCCTCTGGCCCCACCGGAAAGTTCAATCTCCATTTCCTCCTCATCCTCCATGTCTACCCATCCGCGCTGCAACAATGGGACGATTCGAAGTTGCCCGGAAGCCTCCTGTATCACCATCACATCATCGGACAACTCTTCTTCCTCCTCCTCCTCCTCCTCCTCCATTAAACGCAGTGAAGCGGACAGATGTGTGGACCTACTCTCCAGCTGTGACGGATCGGATGCTATCCCTAACTCCTCTGTGTGATCTGAGTTATCCCTGATGTCAATCAGGGATTCTCTCAGAACACACAAGAGCGGGATTGTAAGGCTCACCATCGCATCCTCAGAGCTCACCCTCCTTGTGGACTCCTCAAAGACCCGTAGGATGTCACAAAGGTCTCTCATCCATGGCCACTCATGGATGTGAAACTGAGGCAGCTGACTTTGTGGCACCCTAGGGTTTTGTAGCTGGTATTCCATCAAAGGTCTCTGCTGCTCAACCACTCTATTCAACATCTGAAACGTTGAGTTCCAGCGTGTGGGGACGTCGCACAAAAGCCGGTGTTGTGGCACATGCAGGCGTTGCTGGAGAGATTTTAAGCTAGCAGCGGCTACTGTCGACTTGCGAAAGTGGGCGCACATGCGCCGCACTTTCACCAGTAGCTCTGGAACATTGGGGTAGCTCTTTAGGAAACGTTGCACCACTAGGTTGAAGACGTGGGCCAGGCATGGAACATGTTGGAGTCCGGCAAGCTCCAGAGCTGCTACCAGGTTCCGGCCGTTATCACAAACGACCATGCCTGGGCCCAGGTGCAGCGGCTCAAACCATATTGCCGTCTCATCGAGGAGGGCATCCCTCACCTCGGAGGCAGTGTGCTGTCTGTCCCCCAAGCTGATCAGCTTCAGCACAGCCTGCTGACGTCTACCAACGCCAGTGCTGCAACGTTTCCAACTCGTAGCTGGGGTCAATCTAACAGCGGAGGAGGAGGCGGTGGCGGAGGAGGAGGCGGTGGCGGAGGAGGAGGCGGTAGAGGAGGAGGAGGAGGGGGGTGTTCTTCTCGTGTCCCTGCCAGGAATGTTAGGCGGGGAGACGAGGTACACCGGGCCAGTTTGGGAAGCAGTCCCAGCCTCAACTACATTCACCCAGTGTGCCGTCAGTGAAATGTAGCGTCCCTGTCCGCATGCACTTGTCCACGCGTCGGTGGTCAAGTGGACCTTTGTGCAAAGCGCGGAACTAAGGGCCCGCCTGATGTTGAGTGACACGTGCTGGTGCAAGGCGGGGACGGCACACCGGGAGAAGTAGTGACGGCTAGGGACGGCATAGCGAGGTGCCGCAGTTGCCATCAGGTCCAGGAAGGCGGGAGTTTCAACAAGCCGGAACGCCAACATCTCCTGGGCCAGCAGTTTAGCGATGTTGGCGTTCAAGGCTTGCGCGTGTGGGTGGTTAGCAGTGTATTTCTGCCGCCGCTCCAATGTCTGAGAGATGGTGGGTTGTTGTAAAGAAACGCCTGATGGTGCCTTTGATGGTGCAGGAGAAGGAGATAAGACAGGACCAGGGGAGGATGAGGTAGAAGTCAACAAAGTGGCGGAGGCAGATGAAGTGGTGTCCTGGCTCGTCCTCTGGAGTGCATCGCCAGCACAGTCAGCAGTGGCAGTGGCAGAGGCAGAGGCAGTGGCAGAGGCAGTGGCAGTGGCGTGAACGGCAGGCGGCCTTTGTCCTGCCGTTGCTGCCTGCCTCTGATTCCAGTGCTTGGATTCCAAATGACGGCGCATTGAAGTGGTGGACAGGTTGCTCTTCTCAGAGCCCCTAATCAATTTCGAGAGGCAAATTGTGCAGACAACACTATATCTGTCCTCGGCGCATTCCTTGAAAAAACTCCACACCTTCGAGAAACGTGCCCTCGAGGTGGGAGTTTTTCGGGGCTGGGTACGAACTGGAACATCTTGGGAGATTCCGGGTGTGGCCTGGCTTCGCCTAAGCTGCTGACCTCTGCCTCTGCCTCTAGCTACCCTTTTTGGTGCTGCACCTGCCTCAACATCCACACTACTTTCCCCGCTTGACATCCCCCCTGTCCAGGTCGGGTCAGTGTCCTCATCATCCACCACTTCCTCTTCCAACTCCTGTCTCATCTCCTCCTCCCGCACAATGCGCCGGTCAACTGGATGCCCTGACGGCAACTGCGTCACATCATCGTCGATGAGGGTGGGTTGCTGGTCATCCACCACCAAATCGAACGGAGATGGAGGAGACTCTAGTGTTTGAGCATCTGGACACAGATGCTCCTCTGTTAGGTTCGTGGAATCGTGACGTGGAGAGGCAGGTTGAGGGACAATGAAAGGAGCGGAGAACAGCTCTGGGGAGCAGGGACAGTTTGGGTTATTGTTCTGTAAAGCTTCGGAATTTTGGGAGGAAGGAAGACAAGACTGTTGGGTAATAGGAGGAGAGGAGGCAGAGTCTGACTGGTTGCTGGACAATGTGCTGTAAGCGTTCTCTGACAGCCATTGCAAGACCTGTTCCTGGTTCTCGGGCCTACTAAGGTTTGTACCCTGCAGTTTAGTTAATGTGGCAAGCAACCCTGGCACTGTGGAGTGGCGCAATGCTTGCTGCCCCACAGGAGTAGGCACGGGACGCCCTGTGGCTTCACTGCTACCTTGCTCCCCAGAACCATTCCCCCGACCTCGCCCACGGCCTCGTCCACGTCCCTTTCCGGGAGCCTTGCGCATTTTGAATTCCTAGTTAGAAATTGGCACTGTATACCAGTAGTAAAAATTGTGGGTGCACGTAACCACAATATATTCTTTGAATTACCAGTCAGAAACTGGCACTATATGGCAGTAGCAAGAAATGAGGGTATTTATAACCCCAATATATTCTTTGAATTCCCAGTCAGACAATGGCACTGTATACCAGTAGTAAAAATTGTGGGTGCACGTAACCACAATATATTCTTTGAATTACCAGTCAGAAACTGGCACTATATGGCAGTAGCAAGAAATGAGGGTATTTATAACCCCAATATATTCTTTGAATTCCCAGTCAGACAATGGCACTGTATACCAGTAGTAAAAATTGTGGGTGCACGTAACCCCAATATATTCTTTGAATTCCCAGTCAGACACTGGCACTATATGGCAGTAGCAAGAAATGAGGGCATTTGTATTCCCAATATATTCTTTGAATTCCCAGTCAGACAATGGCACTGTATACCAGTAGTAAAAATTGTGGGTGCACGTAACCCCAATATATTCTTTGAATTACCAGTCAGAAACTGGCACTATATGGCAGTAGCAAGAAATGAGGGTATTTGTATTCCCAATATATTCTTTGAATTCCCAGTCAGACAATGGCACTGTATACCAGTAGTAAAAATTGTGGGTGCACGTAACCCCAATATATTCTTTGAATTCCCAGTCAGACACTGGCACTATATGGCAGTAGCAAGAAATGAGGGTATTTGTATTCCCAATATATTCTTTGAATTCCCAGTCAGACAATGGCACTGTATACCAGTAGTAAAAATTGTGGGTGCACGTAACCCCAATATATTCTTTGAATTACCAGTCAGAAACTGGCACTATATGGAAGTAGCAAGAAATGAGGGTATTTGTATTCCCAATATATTCTTTGAATTCCCAGTCAGACAATGGCACTGTATACCAGTAGTAAAAATTGTGGGTGCACGTAACCCCAATATATTCTTTGAATTCACAGTCAGACACTGGCACTATATGGCAGTAGCAAGAAATGAGGGTATTTGTATTCCCAATATATTCTTTGAATTCCCAGTCAGACAATGGCACTGTATACCAGTAGTAAAAATTGTGGGTGCACGTAACCCCAATATATTCTTTGAATTCCCAGTCAGACACTGGCACTATATGGCAGTAGCAAGAAATGAGGGTATTTGTATTCCCAATATATTCTTTGAATTCCCAGTCAGACAATGGCACTGTATACCAGTAGTAAAAATTGTGGGTGCACGTAACCACAATATATTCTTTGAATTACCAGTCAGAAACTGGCACTATATGGCAGTAGCAAGAAATGAGGGTATTTATAACCCCAATATATTCTTTGAATTCCCAGTCAGACAATGGCACTGTATACCAGTAGTAAAAATTGTGGGTGCACGTAACCCCAATATATTCTTTGAATTCCCAGTCAGACACTGGCACTATATGGCAGTAGCAAGAAATGAGGGTATTTGTATTCCCAATATATTCTTTGAATTCCCAGTCAGACAATGGCACTGTATACCAGTAGTAAAAATTGTGGGTGCACGTAACCACAATATATTCTTTGAATTACCAGTCAGAAACTGGCACTATATGGCAGTAGCAAGAAATGAGGGTATTTGTATTCCCAATATATTCTTTGAATTCCCAGTCAGACAATGGCACTGTATACCAGTAGTAAAAATTGTGGGTGCACAAAACCCCAATATATTCTTTGAATTCCCAGTCAGACACTGGCACTATATGGCAGTAGCAAGAAATGAGGGTATTTGTATTCCCAATATATTCTTTGAATTCCCAGTCAGACAATGGCACTGTATACCAGTAGTAAAAATTGTGGGTGCACGTAACCCCAATATATTCTTTGAATTACCAGTCAGAAACTGGCACTATATGGCAGTAGCAAGAAATGAGGGTATTTGTATTCCCAATATATTCTTTGAATTCCCAGTCAGACAATGGCACTGTATACCAGTAGTAAAAATTGTGGGTGCACGTAACCCCAATATATTCTTTGAATTCCCAGTCAGACACTGGCACTATATGGCAGTAGCAAGAAATGAGGGTATTTGTATTCCCAATATATTCTTTGAATTCCCAGTCAGACAATGGCACTGTATACCAGTAGTAAAAATTGTGGGTGCACGTAACCACAATATATTCTTTGAATTACCAGTCAGAAACTGGCACTATATGGCAGTAGCAAGAAATGAGGGTATTTATAACCCCAATATATTCTTTGAATTCCCAGTCAGACAATGGCACTGTATACCAGTAGTAAAAATTGTGGGTGCACGTAACCCCAATATATTCTTTGAATTCCCAGTCAGACACTGGCACTATATGGCAGTAGCAAGAAATGAGGGTATTTGTATTCCCAATATATTCTTTGAATTCCCAGTCAGACAATGGCACTGTATACCAGTAGTAAAAATTGTGGGTGCACGTAACCCCAATATATTCTTTGAATTACCAGTCAGAAACTGGCACTATATGGCAGTAGCAAGAAATGAGGGTATTTGTATTCCCAATATATTCTTTGAATTCCCAGTCAGACAATGGCACTGTATACCAGTAGTAAAAATTGTGGGTGCACGTAACCCCAATATATTCTTTGAATTCCCAGTCAGACACTGGCACTATATGGCAGTAGCAAGAAATGAGGGTATTTGTATTCCCAATATATTCTTTGAATTCCCAGTCAGACAATGGCACTGTATACCAGTAGTAAAAATTGTGGGTGCACGTAACCACAATATATTCTTTGAATTACCAGTCAGAAACTGGCACTATATGGCAGTAGCAAGAAATGAGGGTATTTGTATTCCCAATATATTCTTTGAATTCCCAGTCAGACAATGGCACTGTATACCAGTAGTAAAAATTGTGGGTGCACGTAACCCCAATATATTCTTTGAATTCCCAGTCAGACACTGGCACTATATGGCAGTAGCAAGAAATGAGGGTATTTGTATTCCCAATATATTCTTTGAATTCCCAGTCAGACAATGGCACTGTATACCAGTAGTAAAAATTGTGGGTGCACGTAACCCCAATATATTCTTTGAATTACCAGTCAGAAACTGGCACTATATGGAAGTAGCAAGAAATGAGGGTATTTGTATTCCCAATATATTCTTTGAATTCCCAGTCAGACAATGGCACTGTATACCAGTAGTAAAAATTGTGGGTGCACGTAACCCCAATATATTCTTTGAATTCCCAGTCAGACACTGGCACTATATGGCAGTAGCAAGAAATGAGGGTATTTGTATTCCCAATATATTCTTTGAATTCCCAGTCAGACAATGGCACTGTATACCAGTAGTAAAAATTGTGGGTGCACGTAACCCCAATATATTCTTTGAATTCCCAGTCAGACACTGGCACTATATGGCAGTAGCAAGAAATGAGGGTATTTGTATTCCCAATATATTCTTTGAATTCCCAGTCAGACAATGGCACTGTATACCAGTAGTAAAAATTGTGGGTGCACGTAACCCTAATATATTCTTTGAATTCCCAGTCAGACACTGGCACTATATGGCAGTAGCAAGAAATGAGGGTATTTGTATTCCCAATATATTCTTTGAATTCCCAGTCAGACAATGGCACTGTATACCAGTAGTAAAAATTGTGGGTGCACGTAACCCCAATATATTCTTTGAATTCCCAGTCAGACACTGGCACTATATGGCAGTAGCAAGAAATGAGGGTATTTGTATTCCCAATATATTCTTTGAATTCCCAGTCAGACAATGGCACTGTATACCAGTAGTAAAAATTGTGGGTGCACGTAACCCCAATATATTCTTTGAATTACCAGTCAGAAACTGGCACTATATGGCAGTAGCAAGAAATGAGGGTATTTGTATTCCCAATATATTCTTTGAATTCCCAGTCAGACAATGGCACTGTATACCAGTAGTAAAAATTGTGGGTGCACGTAACCCCAATATATTCTTTGAATTACCAGTCAGAAACTGGCACTATATGGCAGTAGCAAGAAATGAGGGTATTTGTATTCCCAATATATTCTTTGAATTCCCAGTCAGACAATGGCACTGTATACCAGTAGTAAAAATTGTGGGTGCACGTAACCCCAATATATTCTTTGAATTCCCAGTCAGACACTGGCACTATATGGCAGTAGCAAGAAATGAGGGTATTTGTATTCCCAATATATTCTTTGAATTCCCAGTCAGACAATGGCACTGTATACCAGTAGTAAAAATTGTGGGTGCACGTAACCACAATATATTCTTTGAATTACCAGTCAGAAACTGGCACTATATGGCAGTAGCAAGAAATGAGGGTATTTATAACCCCAATATATTCTTTGAATTCCCAGTCAGACAATGGCACTGTATACCAGTAGTAAAAATTGTGGGTGCACGTAACCCCAATATATTCTTTGAATTCCCAGTCAGACACTGGCACTATATGGCAGTAGCAAGAAATGAGTGTATTTGTATTCCCAATATATTCTTTGAATTCCCAGTCAGACAATGGCACTGTATACCAGTAGTAAAAATTGTGGGTGCACGTAACCCCAATATATTCTTTGAATTACCAGTCAGAAACTGGCACTATATGGCAGTAGCAAGAAATGAGGGTATTTGTATTCCCAATATATTCTTTGAATTCCCAGTCAGACAATGGCACTGTATACCAGTAGTAAAAATTGTGGGTGCACGTAACCCCAATATATTCTTTGAATTCCCAGTCAGACACTGGCACTATATGGCAGTAGCAAGAAATGAGGGTATTTGTATTCCCAATATATTCTTTGAATTCCCAGTCAGACAATGGCACTGTATACCAGTAGTAAAAATTGTGGGTGCACGTAACCACAATATATTCTTTGAATTACCAGTCAGAAACTGGCACTATATGGCAGTAGCAAGAAATGAGGGTATTTGTATTCCCAATATATTCTTTGAATTCCCAGTCAGACAATGGCACTGTATACCAGTAGTAAAAATTGTGGGTGCACAAAACCCCAATATATTCTTTGAATTCCCAGTCAGACACTGGCACTATATGGCAGTAGCAAGAAATGAGGGTATTTGTATTCCCAATATATTCTTTGAATTCCCAGTCAGACAATGGCACTGTATACCAGTAGTAAAAATTGTGGGTGCACGTAACCCCAATATATTCTTTGAATTACCAGTCAGAAACTGGCACTATATGGCAGTAGCAAGAAATGAGGGTATTTGTATTCCCAATATATTCTTTGAATTCCCAGTCAGACAATGGCACTGTATACCAGTAGTAAAAATTGTGGGTGCACGTAACCCCAATATATTCTTTGAATTCCCAGTCAGACACTGGCACTATATGGCAGTAGCAAGAAATGAGGGTATTTGTATTCCCAATATATTCTTTGAATTCCCAGTCAGACAATGGCACTGTATACCAGTAGTAAAAATTGTGGGTGCACGTAACCACAATATATTCTTTGAATTACCAGTCAGAAACTGGCACTATATGGCAGTAGCAAGAAATGAGGGTATTTATAACCCCAATATATTCTTTGAATTCCCAGTCAGACAATGGCACTGTATACCAGTAGTAAAAATTGTGGGTGCACGTAACCCCAATATATTCTTTGAATTCCCAGTCAGACACTGGCACTATATGGCAGTAGCAAGAAATGAGGGTATTTGTATTCCCAATATATTCTTTGAATTCCCAGTCAGACAATGGCACTGTATACCAGTAGTAAAAATTGTGGGTGCACGTAACCCCAATATATTCTTTGAATTCCCAGTCAGACACTGGCACTATATGGCAGTAGCAAGAAATGAGGGTATTTGTATTCCCAATATATTCTTTGAATTCCCAGTCAGACAATGGCACTGTATACCAGTAGTAAAAATTGTGGGTGCACGTAACCACAATATATTCTTTGAATTACCAGTCAGAAACTGGCACTATATGGCAGTAGCAAGAAATGAGGGTATTTGTATTTCCAATATATTCTTTGAATTCCCAGTCAGACAATGGCACTGTATACCAGTAGTAAAAATTGTGGGTGCACAAAACCCCAATATATTCTTTGAATTCCCAGTCAGACACTGGCACTATATGGCAGTAGCAAGAAATGAGGGTATTTGTATTCCCAATATATTCTTTGAATTCCCAGTCAGACAATGGCACTGTATACCAGTAGTAAAAATTGTGGGTGCACGTAACCCCAATATATTCTTTGAATTCCCAGTCAGACACTGGCACTATATGGCAGTAGCAAGAAATGAGGGTATTTGTATTCCCAATATATTCTTTGAATTCCCAGTCAGACAATGGCACTGTATACCAGTAGTAAAAATTGTGGGTGCACGTAACCCCAATATATTCTTTGAATTCCCAGTCAGACACTGGCACTATATGGCAGTAGCAAGAAATGAGGGTATTTGTATTCCCAATATATTCTTTGAATTCCCAGTCAGACAATGGCACTGTATACCAGTAGTAAAAATTGTGGGTGCACGTAACCCCAATATATTCTTTGAATTCCCAGTCAGACACTGGCACTATATGGCAGTAGCAAGAAATGAGGGTATTTGTATTCCCAATATATTCTTTGAATTCCCAGTCAGACAATGGCACTGTATACCAGTAGTAAAAATTGTGGGTGCACGTAACCCCAATATATTCTTTGAATTACCAGTCAGAAACTGGCACTATATGGCAGTAGCAAGAAATGAGGGTATTTGTATTCCCAATATATTCTTTGAATTCCCAGTCAGACAATGGCACTGTATACCAGTAGTAAAAATTGTGGGTGCACGTAACCCCAATATATTCTTTGAATTCCCAGTCAGACACTGGCACTATATGGCAGTAGCAAGAAATGAGGGTATTTGTATTCCCAATATATTCTTTGAATTCCCAGTCAGACAATGGCACTGTATACCAGTAGTAAAAATTGTGGGTGCACGTAACCCCAATATATTCTTTGAATTCCCAGTCAGACACTGGCACTATATGGCAGTAGCAAGAAATGAGGGTATTTGTATTCCCAATATATTCTTTGAATTCCCAGTCAGACAATGGCACTGTATACCAGTAGTAAAAATTGTGGGTGCACGTAACCCCAATATATTCTTTGAATTACCAGTCAGAAACTGGCACTATATGGCAGTAGCAAGAAATGAGGGTATTTGTATTCCCAATATATTCTTTGAATTCCCAGTCAGACAATGGCACTGTATACCAGTAGTAAAAATTGTGGGTGCACGTAACCCCAATATATTCTTTGAATTACCAGTCAGAAACTGGCACTATATGGCAGTAGCAAGAAATGAGGGTATTTGTATTCCCAATATATTCTTTGAATTCCCAGTCAGACAATGGCACTGTATACCAGTAGTAAAAATTGTGGGTGCACGTAACCACAATATATTCTTTGAATTACCAGTCAGAAACTGGCACTATATGGCAGTAGCAAGAAATGAGGGTATTTATAACCCCAATATATTCTTTGAATTCCCAGTCAGACAATGGCACTGTATACCAGTAGTAAAAATTGTGGGTGTATATAGCCCCAATTCTATTGCTAGGGGACTTGCAGGGTATTTCTGGGGTGAAGGTGGGGGGGCACACCGTTGGAACGGGTATCGGGGTATATATCGGGTATACGGGAATACACTGACAGTGTATTCCATTCAGGATCCTGGGAAAGCTGGGTTGCGGCGATTGAGCCCGTCAGTGCCACGTTACACTGACAAGCTTCTCCCTGGAATTTAGCTCTTACAAGAGCTGTTGTGGTTGTCTTCTCCTTCCTATCCTAGCCTGTCCCTGCCTACCCAGAATCTAAGCCCTAGCTAGCTGGACGGAAACCTCCGTCCTCGGTGAATTGCAAGCTCAGAATGACGCGAACCTGGGCGGCGCTGTTCTTTTAAATTAGAGGTCACATGTTTTCGGCAGCCAATGGGTTTTGCCTACTTTTCTCAACGTCACCGGTGTCGTAGTTCCTGTCCCACCTACCCTGTGCTGTTATTGGAGCAAAAAAGGCGCCAGGGAAGGTGGGAGGGGAATCGAGTAATGGCGCACTTTACCACGCGGTGTTCGATTCGATTCGAACATGCCGAACAGCCTAATATCCGATCGAACATGAGTTCGATAGAACACTGTTCGCTCATCTCTACACATGAGTATTCTCAAGTCAGGAATTCATTGAACAATAAGAGTAATACAGAGTTCTATATGCTTGGAAACTGACTGGAAATGGCCTTAAATATGTATTCAGCCTTATTTATGAAATAAACCTGGTACTTACATTTGTGCCACTAATTCCTGAACCACCTTCTTTCCAGCAACACAGCAGCAGTGTAATGCAGCGGATGTGGATCAGTTATTCCACTAAACTTGGGGCTACTCCTGTGGGCGTTGTCTCAGTGGCCCCTGGTTTTTACCCTATATTTCCATATGGACATCTGATCTTTGCTGCAGGGAACCAGCAGGTTGCTAGATCTGGAGTTGTCCCAGTTTAGTGATGCCATACCAGGATGGGTCAGGAGACAATGGTATGTGTCACCAAATGGACAGGAAGATATGGGTATTTAGACAGGACCCTGCAGACTAAATTCAAACAGCTTTACAGGGACACCAGGAACTTTTTTTTTCTTAGGTATTTTCCAATGTATGAAGGCGCCCTAATAACACTGGGGTGTTCTCTTCAATGGACAAGCTGAAAGGATTTGAAGCCAACTTTGGAGATCCAGAGAAATCGCTTGTTTCTGCTTCTTTAAATACTATTCTGTTCTGAGACTGCACTGTTTTTATTATGTAGTTGCGTCTTTTTGTTAAATTCAGCGCAAGACACATGGCGACGACATGTGCATGGACTTTATCAACAGCTTGCACCCGATTAGTAAATCATGCCAGAAATTGAAAGGGTGTACCAAAGGCGCAACTGCGCAAAATTTAACTGAGAAGAGGCACATTTGACATACTGTATAATCCCAATGGAGACGCTGCTGAAGACCTCCCCTCTAACCAGAGCACTTTTTAGGCTGAGTTTACACAGAGGTTTTTGGTCAGGAATCCGCCTCAAAAATCAGCTTACAAAAAAAGCCTCCCAATAGCGTTCTATTGGGAGGCTATTTTTGGAGGCTGATTTTGAGGCTGATTCCTGACCAAAAAAACTGTGTGAACTCAGCCTTAGGGTGCATTCACACTGAGTAAACGCTAGCTTATTCTGAACGTAAAACACGTTCAGAATAAGCGGCATCTAAAGCAGCTCCATTCATCTCTATGGGAGCCGGCATACGAGCGCTCCCCATAGAAATGAATGGGCTGCTTCTTTCACTCCGAGCAGTCCCATTGAAGTGAATGGGGAGTGCCGGCGTATACGACAAGCTCTGCTCATGCCGGAGCGTACACGCCGGCACTCCCCATTCACTTCAATGGGACTGCTCGGAGTGAAAGAAGCAGCCCATTCATTTCTATGGGGAGCGCTCGTATCCCCGCTCCCATAGAAATGAATGGAGCTGCTTTAGACGCCGCTTATTCTGAACGTGTTTTATGTTCAGAATAAGCTAGCGTTTACTCAGTGTGAATGCACCCTAAGGGTAAGTTCACACGGGTTTTTTTGGGCTGGAACCTGAGGTAGAGGCCGTCTCAGGTTCTGGTCCAAAATACGGGTAGCTGCGACTGGATCCTGGCAGTCAGTGGTGCACTCCGCTCCGGATTAGGCCCAAATGAATGGGCCTAGTCGGGAGGGAGTGTCTTCAGGCGATTGGCGTGAGCATGTCGCTTCTTTTTCCGGGAGCCGGAACAAACAGCTCCCGGAAAAAAGAACTGATCAGCTGCCATTGGTTTCAATGGGAGCCATCTTTTTGGTCAGGATTTTGAGGCAGATATGGCCTCAAAATCCTGACCAAAAAACCCTGTGTGAACTTACCCTTAGATGCAGTAAACAACTATGAATCTGTAGGATCTGTGCGTCATAGTTAGCACCTTGCTTATACAAGGTCACCCTGAGCTTAGGGGCATATAATGTAGGTGTGACTGCTGATGTGTACTCAGAGTACAAAGTACACAGCCTCCTCAGAAGAATGTCCACAGATTGCTTTTCTATTTCACGGTGGCTCAGTGGTTCGCACTGCAGCCCTGGTGTTCAAATCCCACCAAGGGCAAAAAAACCATCTGCAAGGAGTTTGTATGTTCTCCCCGTGTTTGCATGGATTTCCATCCCATATTCCAAAGACATACTGATAGGGAAAATGTACATTGTGAGCTCTATGTGGGGCTCACAATCTACTGTACAAAAAGGAAAATTGGCGAGATCAGCATTACAGCGTTAACAAAAGGCGCAAATCCTTCAAGTATTTGCACACAAAAAGACCTCAAAAGGTGCAAGTAGCTTAATAAATGTGCCCCAATTACTCCTTCCAAGCATAGACAGAACAGCAAAATAAAAGGTTCAGTATAAAAGGTTATACTGAACCTTTTCCAAAAAACTAAATATCAATCTGTCAGCCCCTTCTGCTCTACAACATGTCGCCTACATTACACACAACTGTGCAAAGTTGGAAACTGTATTATAAATTATGTAGGGAACACCAGTCCCCCCCCCCTTCCCATTGAGCTGTATGCAATCTTGTCAACTGCAATGGTCTTTCAACAGTTAAAATCAGTAGCACTGAATAAAGTCCTTAAAACGCCTTGAAATGGCTTGCAGCTAAACAAACCTTCTGTTGTGAGGGCAGCTGGGCAAACACTGCAGGTATAATGGCACTATCATGAGATAAAGATCTAAAGCTGAATGATAGACATGAGCCAATAGCAATCCCCTGACTCCACCACTATTATGCAGATCTTAGCGCTGGAGATAAACACCTGCTAGACATCACTAGCTCCATTAGGCTTCCATTACAGGTTTTAGTTTTACTTTTTATTTTTTTTTAATGTTACCATTTTTGGCAGCTTTTATTGTCTATGCAAAACAGGTATATAAGCACTTCGAGGCTGAGGCCCCCACAGCATAAACGGAGCGATTTGGACGCAGTGTTTTACAGACGCTGCAAAGTGTTTGGGATTCTGGGTAATCCCATCTACACATTGCAATAAAATATCTGCAGCGGAAATGCTGCAATTTCAAAAATCCTTGCATTTTTGGAAATCTCAGCATGTCAATTATACCTATGGAGATGCTGGTGTTTTATGTATAGGTAGAATAAGGACAAAGTCAGCAGAGGAAAACTACGGACGTTATTTGAAAAGTGCTGTGAAAAAATGCCATGTGTTTCTGCTGCGCTTTTTGGGTGTGACTCGCTACATGGTGCTGTCAGGCTATCATCTTAAACGCCCCCTACAGTTCTGAACAAGCAGGACTCATGGCAAGGGCCAAGTACATTACTGAAAGTAAAAAAAACAAAAAAAACACACAATTGGTATCACCTAAAATAAAAGCAGAACATTAGTTATTCTACATGATAAACGCCTAAAAGATTAAAACTCATACTAGAATTGATGTTTTCTCATCATCTCGCCTCTCTTAAAAAAAAATAAAAACTGATTAAGATAATCTTATATGCCCACAAAAGGTCTCAGAAGGCTACACTGAAAAAAAATGTAAAATGTTATGAATTCAGGAATGTGGAAAGGGATAGAAGGTTACTGGTTTAATATGTTATATTGCACATAAGGCACAAGTGTGGTATGTCAGTCACATTTATTCACAATCTACAATAAAAAAAGTGACAATTTCAGGAGGGTTTTTGCAATTGTAATGTGACAGGAGGTTAAAGAGATGGAGGGGGTGGGGGTGAGTGGTATCAGGTCCCTGACCCCCTCCCCAGCCCCTGTGTGAACAAGGATGAAGGAAGAAAGCTTCCCAGCTCCCCATCCCATCTTGGGACAGGAGAAATAACTGAGCTGTGGAGGTTTGGACAAATTCTTGTCTTCTCAGGTTTCCTATCCCAGGTTCTTCTTGCTGTCATGGAATGGTAGTTGGCAGGAATAATTTCATAGAATCGTCCATCTGATTTTGTGAGTTATGTCACTATTTTAGTTGTACTTAGCATCCAAAGATAATATTTTACTCTTAAATAAACACAATTTCACACAAAATCCACCTTTTATTCAACTCCCAATCTACTTGGTCATTTTTTGTTTCTCATTCAGAGTCCATAATCCTGGGAAAGTTCCTGTCATGCCAAATGAGCCTGGTAGAGAGTGCTCAGTTTATGACTGGGGAAATAGAGTTGTCTATTTAACCAATTGTGTCTTGCCATGGTTTAGTTTTGGGTTTTCTTGGAGATACAGGGGTTTTCTCCCGTTGTTGCAAAGGATTTTGAGCAAAGGTCTGTCGTAACGGTCCTGTAAAAGTAAAAAGTAGTTAAGATAGAGAATTCCTCAAAACATCTTTGTTATATTGGCGCTTTAACCCTATCATAATCTTCTAACTAAATTTATAGGTCAACGTAGGGTTACTCTCTGTTAACCAACATTCTAGCTAACCAGTATAAGTTCTTGTATTCATGTGCAAACATACACTCAGTGGCCAAAAGCCAAGGGACGGCATGTCTCAGTGGACCCAGTGCCAACTACACAGGACCAATTGTGGGCTGCAGTGCAGATTGTGTGGATCAAAATCCCTCCAGAACTCTTCCAACACCTCGTGGGGTCCATGCCTCGTTGTCTTGCTGCAGTTATCAGGGCTCGCGGAGGGGCGACCTGCTATTAACGGCACATCCAGTAACTTCCTATGATTTTTGGCCACTGAGTTTATAAAGTGACTGGCAGGCATGGAGGCCCAATAGGAGGTCATGTAAAAAGATCTGAAAAACCAGCCTAGTAACATTGATAACTGAACAATACATAAAGTTAGAGTAATAAAAAAAAAAAAAAAGCCGTTCATGTCTGTAGAAAACGACAAAAATTAAGTGTCATTTAGTTTCAGTTAGTTGCTGGGCATCACAGTGGCATATAGTGGATAATCATTACACAATTTTGGCAGATCTGAGAATGCTGCGCTGTGCATATCATTGTACACACCACGGTTTACCAATCAGTGTGGTTGCTATTTACCTATGGCCTACATTGTACACAGCCATCCCCACTGCTTATATGACTGAATATATGCGGTTTAGTTTAAGCTAGGTTACACTGTGAATCTGGGCTGCATTATTTCTAACAGCGATGTCTGTTTGCTTCGCACTACTACATAAATCACAGCGGCTAGGTATCATAGTAATACACTGTGGATAATCATTATGAGATTTTGGTGCATGCCTCCAAATAAGGGCTGAATGTAACCACACTGTATTTCATATTACAACCAACTGGGCCACATGTATAGACTGCACTTTTAATTCCACATGGGTGCATATACAATCCACATATAGTGGCCTATTTCTGCCCTTCTATCTGGGGTAGTGTATAGGAGATCTGACACCCTCTCTGGGATTCTCTCCCTACTTTTGAGTCGAATTTTGACCATCTTGGCTATTTCATGGATATTTCATAAAAGTTACGGTAAGCTTTATTTTATGCACTACACCTCCGACCGTTCCATCTTTACCTTTCTTGATTCTTATATTAATATTTATGTATCTACTTAGAATGAAGAAAACCAAAACATTTATTAAAAAAAAAAAAAAAAAAGAGAGACTCTGTAACAGCAAAGGTCCAGCTCTCAAAGATATGTATGAGATAGAAATAACTGACATAGAGAGTTAATTATAACGACCAATATCAATTTTTCATAAAGAGACCCAACACTAGCTCTGAGTACTTTGATATAAGCCCCATTAGTATCTATGTCAGTTATGCAAGCAGTAATACAGCATGACACAGCATTGCAGTCCACTTGACTGATAGACCCCAATTTACATAAACCCTAGTTAATGAAAGGTTAATTCTGTTCAGTCATTTTCTTTTCACTATATCCATTTCCATGGTTCAAACTTTCCAGTCTTGCTCTGTATTATACATGGCCATCTATATATTGATTACACACTAACCCTTTGCTGCAATGTCCAGATGATGCTTTATTTTGTGTTCTCTATCCTCCAGTTGTTGGGCTAGCTGTGCATTCTTCCAACCTGTAGGACACAAATAACTTTAGTGTTTTACCATGATATTTAATTATAGGCTGCATTTGTGGGTAATCTCTGGTTCTCTTCTGCACTCCACAAACATACTGATGCTTTCACAGGCTTGCTATGAGACTGCAGTAGGCTGATGCATGTTAGATAGAGAGAAAAGAAATGTGAGCCCCATTAGGGACAGGTGTCAATGATGGTAATCTCTGTTTCGCTGAAGGAAGTTTTTGTCATTTTAATTTACTGTATATACTCGAGTATAAGCCGACCCGAGTATAAGGGAAATGCAGCAGCTACTGGAAAATTTCAAAAATTAAAATGGTCGGAGTTTTTGGGTGCAGTAGTTGCTGGGTGCTGGGGAAGGGGAGGGGGAGGGGGTGTTTTGGTTGTCTGTCTGCCCCTTCCCTGAGCTTGAGGACTTTTTTTTTTTTCCCCCCACTTGGAACTCAGTCTGGCTGAATATAGGGTATCTGCAGTGCTCCTATTAACCCCTTCCCGACGGAACAGGAGCACTGCAGATACCCTATATTCAGTAGACCGGGCACTTTCAGACACAGGGATACCTAATGTGTATGTGTTTCACAGTAATTCTCTACTTTTATATGTATTCTAGGGAAAGGAGGGATTTAGAACTTTTTTTTTTTTTTTTTTTTTTAAAGCTTCTTTTTTTCACTTATTTTATGGGAGATTCTATACATTACTATTGCGTCTGGTCTTATGCATTAGATTGCACAAAAAGTCTAGCTTAAAAATATCCAACTATTTAGTGTACACCAAAAGTATAGCACGTCTATTGGAGGAATAGGTATAACCCATCATAATTCAGTCCTACCTCCCTCCCTCATTAAGCCCTTCAAACCTAGCATGTCTTAAACCACAAACATAGATATACAAACACAAAACTGGAACAGGCCAGATGGTTTATCGACACTCAACATATCCAACTACAGGTTCAAGTATAAAAAATATATACCTTTATTAACACAATGTTAAAAATTATATACATCAATATAGAGAAATACACATATACTGGACAGATGCAAAACACCGTATAAAACAGTACACATAGATGAATCTTAGTGAAATAGTATTGCACATATATATATAGTAAGATGAACTACACCTGATGCAACCTCCACAAACAATTTATTAAGAATTAATTTATTAATTTATTAAGCCTTCTTCCCCGGAAGAAGGCTTAGCGTGCCGAAACGTGCGGCGGGCTGACAAACAGACACTAGGTGTTCTTGCCTTACATCACAGTGATTCTATATGGGTAAGATGGCATATTTCTTCTTGATGTAGACCTATCCTGACTTTATGTGGAATTAAGGAGAGTGTTCTTTCTGCAATCAGGATATTATGACTATATACCGTATTTTTCGGACTATAAGACGCACTTTTTTTCCTCCCAATATGGGAGGAAAATGTGTGTGCGTCTTATAGTCCGAATGCAGCGTGTGCAGCGTCTGTGTCCCGTCTGTGCGAATCAAAAGGAGAGCTGCACGGTGCCTGCCTGCTCTGCCCCTCCTTCCCTGTCTGTGTCGCGTCTTTGCAGGAGCGAGATATGAGAGGCAGGGAAGTAAGGGCGGGCCAGACAGGTGAAGGAAGCGTGGTTTCAAGCTTGCCGAGAAAACCACGCCTCCTTCTCCCATCTGACCCGCCCCTCCTTCACTGCCTCTCAGATCTGGCTCTGGCAATGAAGCCACACAGACAGGGAAGGAGGGGCGGGCCAAACGGGAGGAGGAGGCGTGGTTTTCTCGGCAAGCTTGAAACCACGCCTCCTTCACCCGTCTGGCCCGCCCCTACTTCCCTGTCTGTGTGGCTTCATTGCCGGAGCAAGATGTGAGAGGCAGTGAAGGAGGGACAAGCCAGACGGGTGAAAGAGGCGTGTTTTCAAGTTTGCTTAGAAAACCACACCTCCTTCACCCGTCTGGCCCGCCCCTTTTTCTCTTCTTGCATAGCTTCACTGCAGGGTGTCTCTTTCCATCCATGGATGAGATAGATTAGATATAGATAGATAGATAGACAGAAAGACAGACAGACAGACGGATAGATAGATAGATATGTTCAAATCACCCCCATATCCCTAGAATACATATAAAACAAAAACATTACTGTGAAACACATACACATTTGGTATCCCTGTGTCCGAAAGCCCCCGGTTCTATTTACATTGGTGAAATATTATATTATTAGGTTATTAAATATTTCACCAATTTTTTTTCCTTAAAATTTTTTTTTGCCCTATTTTCCTCCTCTAAAACCTTAGTGCGTCTTATGGTCCGAAAAATACGGTACATGCTTAGTCAATACTAGGAGAGTAGTTTAGCTGCATTCGGGTAGTGTGATTATTTAATAAATTGTTTGTGGAGGTTGCATCAGGTGTAGTTCATCTTACTATATATATATGTGCAATACTATTTCACTAAGATTCATCTATGTGTACTGTTTTATACGGTGTTTTGCATCTGTCCAGTATATGTGTATTTCTCTATATTGATGTATATAATTTTTAACATTGTGTTAATAAAGGTATATATTTTTTATACTTGAACCTGTAGTTGGATATGTTGAGTGTCGATAACCATCTGGCCTGTTCCAGTTTTGTGTTTGTATATTTAGTGTACACCACTGCTATTTTATTTTACATGTAGGAAAAAAAAAATACTATAATACACTTATATTTCACTTTTAGTACCCATAAAAAGGTATAATATAAAAGGCAACATCACAGAAAATCTGAATTGTATAACAAAATTACCATTTTTCAGACTTTTTATAAAGCCATCCTGGTTCGGGAGGACTGATGCATCATGCTTGATTTGCTCAGGTATCCTAAGCTTGTTTCGGACAGCTGGAATTCTTAAGAAAGCCACTTGGGCTATAGAGAAGAAGTTTGAAGTGACCCAATATGTGAAAACAGCCTATGGATATAAACCCAGCTTTTTAGCAATAGAAATGGAATATTAATACAATTCACAACAGAAATAGACAGCAACTGAATCTTAAATCGATGGCCATAGTAAGAGTACTTACAGTGGGGAAGTTGATGGTAAGGGGCAGAATGATCAGTGGCATAACACGAAAAACAGTCTTCATGATTTTCAGGTTAGGGTTATTTACGCCAGACTCTGCTCCGAGCTACAAACAAGAACTGGAATTAGAAACTAATAAGAACTAACACTAATAGATAACTAAAAAAAATAAAAGTCTTTACCTCTAGAACTGCCCACATGCTGGAAGTGACCACCAGGGGCAGGATATAATATGGGTCCGCTACCGTTAAGTCAGCAAACCACCAAAGACCACCAGTTTGCAAGCTCGGAACAGGAAGATAGGACATCTGTCTTAGTGCCACAAAAAATGAGATAAATACTGGTGCCTGGAGAATAGAATAATTAGTATTAGGGGGCGTTCACACTACCGTCGGTGTCCGACATGTAGTGTCCGCTCAAAATCTGGCACGGACACTAGGAGCGGACACTAGCTGTGTCCGTGACACCTGTCATTCACTTAAATGGGCATCGGGTGCGTTCTTTTGCACTCCATGCCTGTCCTTCCCTGTCCGCAAGTGAAGATATCCGACTTCTCAAGCGGACAGAAGAACCCTGCATGTCGGGTTTTTCTGTCCGCTTGAGAAGTCGGACATCTTCACGTGCGGACAGGGAAGGACAGGCATGGAGTGCAAAAGAACGCACCCGATGCCCATTTAAGTGAATGACAGGTGTCACGGACACAGCTAGTGTCCGCGCCAGATTTTGAGCGGACACTAGGAGCGGACACTACCTGTCGGACACTGACGGTAGTGTGAACGCTCCCTTATTAATAATTAAGGACAAGGAACAAAAAACATACAATTGCAAACAATAAAAAAAGCAAAAAAAATACCCAACACATTCAATGGCTTTTTTGGTGACAGGACTTTTAAAAATATTTTTCTCTGACATTTTGCAAGTCCTGTAGAGAAGTGGTAATGGGAAACACCACTAGGAAAAAAAGTGAAAAACCCAGAGAACGCATTTAAAAAACAAAACCCCAATGTATTTGGACTTTTGTGTATATATAACCATAGACCACCTCGATACAGTGTTTTTGGCTCAGCCCCCCACATGCACAAAGAACAAAAAAAATTGCCCCAAAAGTCAAGACAATGGAGAACATGGCGCATAGAGCTGGAACATAGAGTATATGTGCAGCCTTCATATAATACACAGTGGATTGACCATCAATTCTCTACATAGCCCGATTTCTCACGATACCAGCTATGGATGAAGGACGGTTTCAACTGCGTGGACAAATACTACACATTTTCAGTCTCCCTTCAGAAGAGACTGAAAATGTTGTTCCGCTTCCTATCCAACTGTCATGGAAGCGGAACAACAACTCAAGGCTGTTATGTTAAAAATCCTTGAAAGAGGACCTTTCATCAGATTGAGCACAGGCAGTTCTATATACTGCTGGAAAGCTGATAGTGCGCTGAATTCAGCACACTGTCGGCTTTCCTGATCTGTGCCCCGGGTAAAACGCTATCGGTCCAGGTACCGTAGCGCTTGACAGTCAGAAGGGCGTCCCTGGCTAAGTGTCAGAAACGACCTTCTGACTGTAAAGCGCTACGGTACCGATAGCGTTTTACCCGGGGCACAGATATCAGTCCCGGTACCGTAGCGCTTTACAGTCAGAAGGGCGTTTCTGACACTTAGCCAGGGACGCCCTTCTGCCCAGCAGCGCCTATCACGCTGTACAGTGTGAGCGGGGCGTTCCTCCCCGCTCACACTGTACAGCGCGATAAGCGCTGCTGGGCAGAAGGGTGTCCCTGGCTGTCAGAAACGCCCTTCTGACTGTAAAGCGCTACGGTACCGGGACCGATAGCGTTTTACCCAGGGCACAGATCGGGAAAGCCGACTGCGCTGAATTCAGTGCACTGTCGGCTTTCCAGCAGTATATGGAACTGCCTGTGCCCAATCTGATGAAAGGTCCTCTTTAAAGAGTAACTAAACGTCCAAACAACTTTTGATATAGTTTGTACAATTTTCTCAGATGAACATTTCAGCATCTTCCTTAACCACGTCAGGACCAAATAATTTTTTCCCCCCAAAACATATGGTTTTGAGGGTTATAACTTTTTTTTTCCCCCTTTGGTTGTTCAGTTAATATTAGTGTCTTTTTCAGTGATAAATAGGGTTTTATTTTTTATGCTGTTAGAATTTTCCTATTTTTTACTTTAGTTTAATATGTGAGAAAATGTAAACCAGAAAAGGATGGAAAATGCGTGGTACTAATATTTTTAAAATAGTTTCCCCTCTCCATTCCAGTAATTTTTACATAGGTGAGAATCTGTGACAAGATAGTGGTGTTTTTTTTGTCTATTTATTTGGCAGTACAATGCCGTTAGGTGGTTATGGGTGCTAAAGTGTTGTTAGGTTGAGGGACTGAGAGTTATTGGGACATAGGGGGCTGGATGGAGGATCGAGATAGGTGTACTGAGGAAAATAGGTCTTCATAAAGAGCAGCCTGAAGGGCTGGTTTCAGCAATACAACATACCTGTACCAAGGGCACCAAAAATCCACGTAGCGGATTAACGTCATGTTTCTTCTGATACAGCGTGAGGTCAGAATATGCTTTGGAGACTGATAAAGACAAAGAAACAAAATCCTCATAACCTAAATGTTATGAACTAGATTTTTCTATCCTTTAAAAACTGTAGATGGCACAAAGTTAAACTCCAAGTGAGAAGATGCCCTTAACAATCAGTTTTATGACTGCTGCCACAAAGCACCTCTGATAAATAATAGCTTCATGGGTTACTACTACTTCCCTCTTATTAGCAATTGTTTGTGAAATCTCCCCCTTATGCTCTTACATTCAAACCTGTTGCCCGATCGCTTGGCGTCGTTCATTCGAGTTGTCATTGCGGTGATTTGTGGCATGTGGTTATTCAGTTTAGCCGCTTCTCTCTGTCCTTTGACTATGAGAGGAAAAACCATAATCCGTGCAATAACTGTGCCTGTAAGAAAACACAATATGACAGTACGTACAATGACAGCAACTAATAGAATGATCAAAATCAGATTAATACAGGGTTATACCAAAAAACACGGGTACCTGCTACAATTGCCCCCCACCATGGCAGGCCTACATTCACGTGTAATAATTCCAGGAATTGCTGAATCATTCCAACAGGACTGTATCCGCCAAGCCCCAATTCACTTAATGTTTGTTCTACTTGACCAATAGTTTCTGTCACGGTGGGTGCAACTTCAGAGACTGGAGGTGGTAGGATAGCTTCTGGAGTCTGAATAGGAGGAGGGGATGGTACGATCTGTGCTTCTGAGATTACTGGGATCTAAAAAATGCACATGACAAAAGAGATTATATGATGTGCCACAGCCAAAGAGACTTTAACATGTCTTGTAGGAAAAACATGAAGCATTTAAAAAAAAAAAGAAAAAAAAAAAAAAAAAAAGCTTTTTCTACAAAAATACTTTTAATATTGGACAAGATGTCCTATAAGGGTGCAACAGAATAAAAAGTTGTACAATTTTCCAATATATTTTCTGTATCATGGTTTTCTAGATCTTTGCTTGGTTTTGTTCATTCTGCTTAATCCTGGTGAATAAAAATCAGTCTATGGTCATGCAATGAACACGTGTCCTTATCACATGACCATGGACCATCTATCACATGATCATAGACTGATAAGTAAGCAGAACGAATGAAGGAAAGCAAATATCTAGAAAACCGTGAAAAATTGATAGAGAAAGTATTAATGGAAAATTGTATAACTTTTTATTATACAATCTATAACATTGGTATCTCAATATTGGTCTGAAAGTGGCCAACCCCTTTAAACTCTTATGTAGAATATGGTAAAACCAAGTGAGAAACTATATGGCTTTTCCAGATGCCAGTTCAGCTTCTTCCTAAAAGAATAACTAAACTTTCTACCAGCTTTAGATTTTCTCACAGCATTTGCGACACTAATAAATTAGATAGATGAGCAGAGGTCCCAGAAATGGGACCAAGCATGCATTTACGTCACATCCATTTAATTCTTCCATGTTACTTCTAACTATTTTGTTGGTTATATTTGCTATCTAGATATTTAGAACAAACTTTAATTTTTAGTATTTGTTATAGTCTAAATACTCACCTGACTGGCAGCTGTGGCGACAGTAGTGCTTTGGTGACGAATATTTGTGAAGACCAGTAGTTGATGGGTCCCAGTGGTCCGTACCTTGCGCAGACGGCTGGTAGCTGGGCATCTGTGATACTACAACAAAATATAAAGTTTGATACACTATTAATACAAAATATTAGAGATAAACGTGTTTATAGTTTAACTAATGCCTGTATATTCTGTGAAAATTGTGTCACTGAATATCTAGCAATGCCTAGGGCAATACAATGAAACATGGGACCAAGGCGCAAAAAAATTGTAAGGGGGCGTTCACACTACCGTCGATGTCCGACAGGTAGTGTCCGCTCCTAGTGTCCTTTCAAAATCTGGCACGGACATTAGGAGCGGACACTAGCTGTGTCCGTGACACCTCTCATTTATTTAAATGGTGATCGGGTGTGTTCTTTTGCACTCTGTGCCCTTCCTTCACTGTCCGCATGTAAAGATGTCCAACTTTTCAAGTGGACAGAAAAACCCGACATGTCACTGTCCCATATTCCCAATCAGTATGTCTTTGGTGTGTGGGAGGAAACCGGAATACCTGGAACAAACCCAAGCAAACACAGGGAGAACATACAAACTCCTTGCAGATGTTGTCCTTGGCAGGATTTGAACCTAGGACTCCAGTGCTGCAAGGCTGCAGTGCTAACCACTGAGCCACCATGCTGCCCATGTACTGCGTGGTGGGCCACTGGAGAACTTGGCGTTGGTAAAAGGTGACTTTTTGTATGTGCTGGGTGGAAAATATAGGCTGTTGTGGCTTTGAGGATACATTGACATGGTGCAGTTGTCATGCAGTTACAATTGCCTCAAAACTGCAACAGAAAAATGCATACAGTTTTCATATGCACCCAGCTGTAATTTCTAAAACTATACTTTAAAAAAAACAAAAACAAAAAAAACCCCCAAAACAACACATCAAAACTGTTGTTTCTTTGTCTTTTGGTAAAAAAGGGAAAGGATTGGGAAACACTGCTGTACTGCGATCGGTACAGGACTGTTATGTTGCTGGGAGCTAGGGACTCCTATCATCATAGGTAACTATGCAGCTAGCAATCCTTAGGTAAATCCAGCAAATACATGGACTGAGTTTCACAGATGAAACTCTGTTGTGTGAATTTAGCCTAAACATATTCATACACAGTGAATAATGGAGGTTTGACGTCAGTTTTTTTTTTTTTAAAGTGACGTCACACGACAGCATTATATTCAATTCAAGTGAAAGGGAGCTAGTCACATGATTGTTATTTTGACGGTCCATTGTAACAGACAGTCAAGATACTGGTCATGCCCTATTTTTATCAGTTTTCACTGAAATTTATTGGAGAACTGCAAAAATGGCTGCTCGTCAGGTGCACGATGGTTGAGAAAAATGGACTTTTATCACAGCTTGTTTGCACTTTGTTAGTTTGAATAATGGCCGTATGCACACAGTAGTTTTTTTAACTTGATTTTGACGTGGTAGTTGCCTCAGAATTCAATCCAAAAAGCCGCTAGCCGTGACTGGACACCAATGCAGTGCATACAGTGCACTGGCATCCAGTTGCAGCATTCCACTCCGGATTAGACCCAAATGAATGGGCCTAGTCCAGAGGGAGGTGTCAAGAGTTGGACGTCCGTGGTTGAATCAGCCATGGAATCCACCTGAAGAAAGAGAATGTCGCTTCTTTTTTTCCGCGAACGAGAACAAACCGCTTGCGGAAAAAGGAAATAACCGTCTCCCATTGATTTCAATGGGAGGCGGTTTTTGAGCTGGATTTTGACAAGGATTCGGCGTCAAAATCCGGTCCAAAAACTCTGTGCGTACCCAGCCTAAAGCCTTGACACTACCTTTGGATGTTCACTCTGATAGTGACTGTTAAAAAATGAACAAAAAAACAAAACAAACAAGGAATGCCTAACATAACGGACACTAATGGATGTTAATGTGTCCATTTTTTTTAACAGATCAATTTAATGGATGGATAAGGTAAAACACCAAACACTTTAGCATCAATTAGTGTCCATTTTTTTCCTTTTTTGCTTTCTGAGCATGTGCACACACAAAAAAAAGGTCTATTACTGTCCTTCAACCATAGACATTAGTAGGAAATAATAAAATAACGGACACTTAACGGTCGTTATTTTGACAGCCAAAAAGGTCCTGCACCCCACATTACTATGTATGCTAAAAAAGCAGACATGTGACGGATTTAGAGAATGGACACCAGTCAAATTTCATTGAAAACAATGGGATATTTAACAGATTTATGATGGATCTTAGTGTCAGTTAATTTTGTAACATGTTAGCAATGGACAATACTAACAGTAGTGTGAACACCTCCTTACTGTCTCCAGACTACTTTGCATAAAAAGAAACAGTTGCTGTGTACAGTCACATGCCCACCTGTACAGTAGGATATGCACTGTCTCACGAGTAACACTTTGAGGTGCTGAACAATCATTACCGTACTGCTCTGAGAGAACTGAATAGAATACATGATAAGATATAGCCAAATGACTGAACAGCACCAGTCTGCAGCATACAGAGGCCAGGTCTGTGATCTGCCATAGGCAGGCGGCTCAGAGGTCTGTGACCTCCAGGGATCTTCTACCTCAGACGTGACGTGATCCCGTAGCGGGTCATAACTGACGGTGCACCGAAATAAAAAGAACCATAGACACAACCCTGACCTGTCGCTCGGCAACTTCTGTAATCCTCCAGACATTTTGTAACCTTCGTCCCAACACTGCCCGGCATGCTGCTTCCATACTGAAGGCCGCCATATTGCTTTTGGCGTCATTAACTTGCGACCGAGTGCTTGAAAGTCACGCGCAGGCGCAGTGACGAATTGAGTTAGTCTAGCTGCGGGTTTGTGACCGGAGGGTGAGGGGAGCACTGGGGACAGTGAAGGGGATGTGTGCAAGATGGAGGCCAGGTGGTGATATAAAGGGAATGCGATGAGCCCGGGCTGAAGTTAGATAAGTGTATACAGAAACGCAAATTTACATAGGTTAAATAACGAGAGCAGCATCCTATCCATTAACATAAGGAGGGTCGTAGCATAGAACTGAGATGACTTGAGTCTGACCCATAGAGGGCATTGGTCTGAACTTGATTATTGGCACCAAACAGGTAGAGGGGCCGTGGTTTTTAGCTAAATTAAGTTGCCTTTAAAGGGTTAAACTGTCTTGTTTACAGATTTAACACTTAAAGGGGAGTTCCAGGATTTTTTTTATTATTATTTACGGCCTAACATTAAGACAAGCCATACATATCTGGTTGATTGTTGGACCTCACACGGAACAGAAGTTTGGGGTTATGTCTGCTCCCTGTACTACACAGTTTGCGTTTGAAACCAAAAACTGGCGCGGTTTTGGAAATCGCAGCATGTCAGTTATATCTAAGAAAACAGCAGCGGCTTTCCTGTAAATATAATGGTAACAGAAAGTCCATGGAGAAAAACTCTGTGAACTTTCTGTTCAAAGTGCTACAGGAGGAACCTTGATGTGTTCCCGCAGCGCTTTAGCATATCGTCCCGTTGGGCCTTAGCTTTAGGCTAAAGCTCCATGTAGTGAGCTTTTTGGCTGCGGGAAAAGTAGTGTTGGAAATGCATTGCACTTTTCACAGAAAGTCTGCAGAGGTTTCCTCAGAGGTCTTTTTGCCTTGATTATACTGATACGAAAAACATCAGCATTTCAGTAGGTATAATTGACATGCTGCGATTTACAAAACCACAACAATTTTCGAAACCACAGCATGTCTGCTGTGGATATTTTTCTGTAATGTGTGGATGGGATTAGCCAGAATCCCAACCACTTCACAGGTACTGTAAAAAAGCTGCGATTACTGGTGCTGCATTAATGCTACATAAGGCCTTGGCCTAAATTTGGTATCCTCTGAGTCAAACCATCCTATAGACTACAGGTAACATGTCACTTTGACTGTACAGTGATTGCCGTAACAACAAAGCCCATAAGAAAGTCACACAAGTGCTGTTTTCTACAATTCCCCCCCATTCTGAATTATTTTCCAGTTTCCCAGTACGTCATACAGGATATTAAATAGTACCATTATGAAGTACAATTTGTCCCGCAAACATTAAAGGGGCTCTATCACCTGATTTTACCAATATGAGATAAAGATATCCTTGAATAGCCTTTAAATCGTTTAATAAAAGACCACCCTGTTATAAAGTTTGACCGTCAAAACGAATATGCAAATGATACCATGCACGGTGGGCGATGCGTGCACTAGTCCATGTCATCCTTCATTGACGCCCTCCTCTCCATTCGTCTTTGTAACTCGTCCTCCTTCCCCTGCGATGTTCACCTCCATCTTTCATTCCATGTGCAGTAACGTTCCCGCTGGCGCCATCATTGTGTACTGGACTGCGCTCGTGTAGTTCTCAGGGGAACTGAGCATGCATGCGCAGTACGTTCGCGCAGTCCAGTACACAAAGATGGCGCTGGCGGGAGCGCTATTGCACATGAGTGGGATTTCGCTTAAACCCGTCGGAATGAAAGAAGATGGAGGCGGAACATCGCAGGGAAAGGAGGACGGGTTACAAAGAAGAAAGGAGAGGAGGGCGTCAACGAAAAATTACGTGGACTAGGACACGCACCGCCCACCGTGCACGGTAAGTATCATTTGCATATTCGTTTTTACGGTCAAACTTTATAACAGGGTGGTCTGTTATTAAATGATTAGCGGGGCCTGAATTCAGGGATATGTTTATCTCATATTGGTAAAATCAGGTGATAGAGCCCCTTTAAGCCCTCATATGGATCTGTAAACAGAAAAATAACAAAGTTATGGGGTTTAGGAGGCAGGGAGTCAAAAATGAAAACTGAAACATGCCTCTGGCGGGAATGGGTTATAATATGTATCATCATTCCCCATCCCCCATCCAGTACTGATGTGTATCAGTCACTAGAGGGCAGAAAAACCTAAGCTATCAGGACTAGGAGGACTGCAGCACTTTAGGAGTAAACTAATGCCATCTAATGGGTTTAATGCAAACTGCATCATATTACAATACTTTATGAGGACAAAACACAGTGTAACATTTGTAATGCAGTTACTACAGTTGTGTTACTGATGACCTGATGTCTGTTAGGGGGCGTTCACACTACCGTCTATGTCCGACAGGTAGTGTCCGCTCCTAGTCATTTATGGGCTCCTTGTCATTTATTTAAATAGCGATCGGGTGCGTTCTTTTGCACTCCGTGCCTGTCCTTCACTGTCTGCATGTAAAGATGTCCGACTTTTCAAGCGGACAGAAAAACCCGACATGTCGGGTTTTTCTGTCCGCTTGAAAAGTCGGACATCTTTACATGCGGACTGTGAAGGAAGGGCACGGAGTGCAAAAGAACGCACCCGATCGCTATTTAAATAAATGACAAGTATCACGGACACAGCTAGTGTCCGCTCCTAATGTCCGTGCCAGATTTTGAGCGGACACTAGGAGCGGACACTACCTGTCGGACACAGACGGTAGTGTGAACGCTCCCTTAGTGCTCTGGGATAGAAAGCATTATGTCACCTGTGTTTCCAACCAAGCAACAACTGACTTGGAAAACACAGGTGAAATCACATTAACTGCTTGCCAACTGCTCATTGACTATATATATCCAGCAAAGCTGCAGGAGATCATGCAGCAGAAGAGAGCTTGCTGCTAATAGCCGGACATCCCATAGAGAATAACCATAATACATTATCCCTGCATTTCCACAGCGTTATGTGTCACGTAATCCGCCAGGTACTGCAGGACCTAATGGATCTTAGAAGGCCCAGATCATCTCTATAGGGTATACTAGGAGGCTGCATTCTTCCTGTAACTAGGGCTAATATATAAGCCTCATTTACCAGGGAAAACAGCAAAGAAAGCTAATGTTATACCAGACCTTTGTTTGGGGGGAATTTGTTATTATTGAAGGCGAGGGGTACAATGTGTAAAACATGAAATAAGTGCACCTTCTGCATTCCTGTACACAGAAATATAAAAAAGTTACTGGTGTCAAAATATGGCGACTCCCCCCTCCCCCCCAATTTTTTTTTTCAGCGCTTTTGATTTTTTTAAAGGGCTAAAACAATTAAAAAAAAAATTATATAGTGGTAAAGCCCCACATAGTGAGCTTTTTGACTGCAGGGAAAACAGGCAGAAACGTATTGCGATTTCCCCCCCACCCCAGTGCATTTTACAGAAAGGCCGCAGAGATTTTCTCTGCAGACTGTCTGCTTCAATTACACCTATCTGGAAACTGCCAGTGTTTCTGTAGGTATAATTGAAAATACAAAAACGATTTTTGAAATATCAGCATGTCAGCTTTGGATATTTTTCTGCAACATGTGAATGGGATTAGCCAGAATCCCAACTACTTTACAGATACTGTAAGACACTATGGTTATCGCTGCTGCATTGATGCTACGTGAGGCCTTCCCATAATTTTGGTATCCCCAGAATCGCACCATCCCAAAGACTACAGGTAACATATCATTTTGGCTGCACAGTGATCGCCATAAAAACAAAGCTCATAACAGAGTCACACAGACACAGTTTTTCTCCGGTTTCCTTCCATTCTGATTTTTTCCCAGCTTCTCAGTACGTCATACAGTATAATCAGTGGCACCGTAATGAAGTACAATTTGTCCCACAAACATTAAGCCCTCATATGGCTCTGTAAACAGAAAATTAACATAGTTATGGGGTTTGGAAGGCGGGGAGTCAAAAATGAAAATTGAAAAGTGCCTCTGGCGGGAATATAGTAGGTTAATAATATTCATCATTCCCCATCCCCCATCCTGTAGTGATGTATATCAGTCACTAGAGGGCAGAAAAACCAAAGCTATCAGGACCATGAGGATTTCAGCAGTTTAGGAGTAAACTAATGCCATCTAATGGGTTTATTGTGAATTGTAACATCATATTACATAATTGTATAAGGTTGTTAGTGCTTTGGGATATAAAGCATTATGTCACCTGTGTTTCCAACCAAGCAACAACTGACTTGGAAACACTACAGTATATAACTATATATGTCTATATATATATATATATATATATATATATATATATATATATATATACAGTCCTATGAAAAAGTTTGGGCACCCCTATTAATCTTAATCATTTTTAGTTCTAAATATTTTGGTATTTGCAACAGCCATTTCAGTTTGATATATCTAATAACTGATGGACACAGTAATATTTCAGGATTGAAATGAGGTTTATTGTACTAACAGAAAATGCGCAATATGCATTAAACCAAAATTTGAGAGGTGCAAAAATATGGGCACCTCAACAGAAAAGTGATATTAATATTTAGTAGATCCTCCTTTTGCAAAGATAACAGCCTCTAGTCGCTTCCTGTAGCTTTTAATCAGTTCCTGGATCCTGGATAAAGGTATTTTGGACAAACAATTCAAGTTCAGTTAAGTTAGATGGTCGCCGAGCATGGACAGCCCGCTTCAAATCATCCCACAGATGTTCAATGATATTCAGGTCTGGGGACTGGGATGGCCATTCCAGAACATTGTAATTGTTCCTCTGCATGAATGCCTGAGTTGATTTGGAGCAGTGTTTTGGATCATTGTCTTGCTGAAATATCCATCCCCGGCATAACTTCAACTTCGTCACTGATTCTTGAACATTATTCTCAAGAATCTGCTGATACTGAGTGGAATCCATGCGACCCTCAACTTTAACAAGATTCCCGGTGCCGGCATTGGCCACACAGCCCCAAAGCATGATGGAACCTCCACCAAATTTTACAGTGGGTAGCAAGTGTTTTTCTTGGAATGCGGTTTCTTTTTGGACGCCATGCATAACGCCTTTTTTATAACCAAACAACTCAATCTTTGTTTCCAAAATGAAGCTGGCTTGTCCAAATGTGCTTTTTCATACCTCAGGCAACTCTATTTGTGGCGTACGTGCAGAAACGGCTTCTTTCTCATCACTCTCCCATACAGCTTCTCCTTGTGCAAAGTGCGTTGTATTGTTACCGATGCACAGTGACACCATCTGCAGCAAGATGATGCTGCAGCTCTTTGGAGGTGGTCTGTGGATTGTCCTTGACTGTTCTCACCATTCTTCTTCTCTGCCTTTCTGATATTTTTCTTGGCCTGCCACTTCTGGGCTTAACAAGAACTGTCCCTGTGGTCTTCCATTTCCTTACTATGTTCCTCACAGTGGAAACTGACAGGTTAAATCTCTGAGACAACGTTTTGTATCCTTCCCCTGAACAACTATGTTGAACAATCTTTGTTTTCAGATCATTTGAGAGCGGGCTGTCCATGTTCGGCGACCATCAAACTTAACTGAACTTGAATTGTTTTGTGGAAAGAAATGGTCCAAAATACCTTCATCCAGGATCCAGGAACTGATTAAAAGCTACAGGAAGCGACTAAAGGCTGTTATCTTTGCAAAAGGAGGATCTACTAAATATTAATGTCACTTTTCTGTTGAGGTGCCCATATTTTTGCACCGGTCAAATTTTGGTTTAATGCATATTGCGCATTTTCTGTTAGTACAATAAACCTCATTTCAATCCTGAAATATTACTGTGTCCATCAGTTATTAGATATATCAAACTGAAATGGCTGCTGCAAACACCAAAATATTTAGAACAAAAAATGATTAAGATTAATAGGGGTGCCCAAAGTTTTTCATAGGACTGTATATATATATATATATATATATATATATATATATATATATTTATATATATATATATATATATATATATATATATATATATATATATATATCACTATATATGTCTAGCAAAGCTACATGAGACCATGCAGCAGCAGCAGAAGAGAACCTGCTGCTAATAGCTGGATGTTCCAAAGAGAATAACCATAATAAATCATTTCCTACCTTCCCACAGTGCTGTGTGTCATGTAATCCGCAGGTACTGTAGGAACTTCTGGATCTTACCCTTTGTTCACATCTGCGTTCGGTATTCTGCATGGGGACCCCTGGACGGAATACCAAGCGCAACTGCAAGCGCTTTGCAGTAAAAGGACACGGACCCCATAGACTATAATGGGGTCCATGTGCTGGCCGCGTGAATCATGTGAACAGGAAAGTAGACTGAACTACTTTCCTGTCCGCATGTTCCTTGTGGAGATAGGGTGGCAAGCACATGGACCCTATTATAGTCTATGGAGATCCGTGTGCTTTTAATGCACAGCGCTTGCAGTTGCGTTCGGTATTCCGATCGGGATGGTCCTCATGCGGACTCCCCTGGAATATCAACGCAAATGTGAACGAGGCCGCAGGCTAGTTGCAGAGGACCATGTGTCAACGGTCAGCAAACTAGCAGTTAGTGTTCAGTTGTCGTGGAAAGAATGTCTTCAGCATCAGGGTTGTATGTCCGCAGAAAAGGACAGGGTGTCTTCAGTGTGCCATCAGTGCTCCTAATGTGCAGATCCACCACAAAAAAAACCCCATAGGAGACATTTAATTATAACGATAGCATCAGTATGCCATCCTAGGTTTTTAGGCTTCTATAGGCGAGTTAGTTTTGCAAAAACTGAACAGAGAAGGACCTATTCTATATGATGCGGTGTGGAACCACTGCTTGCACACTGATCAGTGAAAAATATGGCCTTGTGCATGTGCCCATAGAAATGAATGGGTCAGTGTGTTATCCGCGATAAACAAGGATAGCACATGGATCTCGCCCATGGTTGTCTTCAAGCGGAGGGGTGGCATTTTGATATTTTCTTTTTAATGTAGATTGTGAGCCACATATAGGGATCACAATGTATATTTTTTCCTATCAGTATGTCTTTGTAGAATGGGAGGAAATCCATGCAAACACAGGGAGAACACACAAACTCCTTGCAGATGTTGTTCCTGGCGAGATTCAAACCCAGGACTCCAGCGCTGCAAGGCTGCAGTGCTAACCACTGAGCCACCGTGTTGCCCTCAGCATTTTGATATTATTGAAGGTGAGGGGTGCAGAAGAAGGTTGCAGGTGAATGGCCTTCCCATGGTACACACAACTATATGTCACCTACATAAATATAACGGAGAGAGTAATGGAGATGTAAAACTATTAAACAATAATTGCTATAAAAAGAAAAGGAAAAACATGACATAAAAATAAAGCCCTAATTATAAGTAAAAAGAAATGCACAAAAATTAATGAGTAATCTGAAAAGTTATAGCCTTCAGACTATGGCCCCAAGTAGCAAATTGCTACCAAAAAAACGCTGCAGGAAAAGATCGCATTGTGCATCCTCTGCGGACTTTCTATTCCTATTTTACCTATAGGGACAATGCCAGTGTTTCCGTTTATATAATAACATGCTGCAATTTACAAAAAGACAAGGGGACTTTTTTCTGCAATGTGTGGATGAGATTATTCAGAATGTCATCCACTTTTTAGTTACTGTAAAACACTGCATTTTCACTTGGTGGGGCCTTTCCTCAAAACCACATGTACCGTAAAACCTCAAAGAGTCTGATCATTAAATGGTTAAACAAAAATGCTTTCCTTCCCAAAGTACAAGCACCTGATATTGGCTACAGCATTAGGGCAGCAATGAGTAGGGCCTTCTATCCCTCAGTACCAGTACACTTGTTCACTATGTTAGTATTGTACTTGTTTTTGTGAGCTTTACACGTAAGTCCTCAAATGTACATGGAATTGCTGGTGCACTGCAAATATATATTAATAGTAGCTATACATTTAACATTATAATAGTAATCAAGTCAAAAATATCTAGGGCAGAGATATCATATCAAAGGGTTTTTCCAAGAGAAAAAAAGAATGTCATTCCAGAACCACAACTTCCATTTTCTCTGCTGATCTGTTTCCATACATCAAGCAGGGTTTTCGCTGACCTCTCCATGTGACCACTGCAGCCAGGCACTAGCCAATGTTCACTGGAAAGCCCTTAGGTATTATAACTGCACGTTTACTTATGAAGAATGGCATATTGAATGCCAGTCTTCATAGCGCCAGCTGAAGAATTGCCTGATTTATGAGGATGCACACACATCTTCATCGGAACCATGGCTCCTCTACCAAGCTGTGTGCCTGTAGCTGGCTTAGGGTGGGTTCACATCGGCGCCCGATCCTCGTTTTTAGGTTTCCGACAGAAGACGGAAACCTGGCAGACAGTGTCTTGCCATGAGCACCTGTGAGCGTTTTGTGCTCTCCTTGGCCAAACCGTTTTTTTTTTTTAACTGGACATAAAGTCCTGCATGTCTGAGTTTGTGTCTGGTTAAAAAAAAAGTTTCGCCACGGAGACCACAAAACGCTCACCAGCGCTCACGGCCGGACACTTTTCAAACCCATTCAAATGAATGGGTTTGAAAACTGCCTGCAGGTCACCGTCTCCTGTCCAGTTTCTCGGGCAGGAAACGGAAACTTGCAAAACAGAGATCGGGCGCTGGTGTGAAGCCGCCCTTATAGTTCAGTGATCATTTGCACCAGTAAAGTGGAGTAAATGATATTATCTACCACAACTCCCAGGCTCTTTCACTTTTATGAAAGTGGTATGGAAGGTGCAAAAAACTTGATGTTGCAATTTCTTTTACAACAGGTATCTGGCATAAACTATATAATAAATATGTCCCATTATGTCACGACTGACAATACAGTGGTTTTCTTGGCAGGAGTGAGCTCTCAAGGGTTATCATGTGAACAGTGATTTAATAAAGGTTAAAGGGGTATTCTCTGCTAATAATCTGATGTCATATCACCAGGAGCTTGAAATACACTGATCCTTAGAATGATATTGTTGTCCTTTCACTGTTTTCTTGCACTGGATTCCCCACCACACACTGTGCAGGGGCGGATACCAGATACATTTTATTATACACTTTTACATGGCCAGGAGAATCTTTCAGGGTCCCAGATGTCAGACCCCTATGTGATATACCTATCCTTTTTTACCTGGTGATGGTGAGATCACAGTGGTTACCGTCCATATTCACCAAGACAAAAGTGACTTTTCAATTCTCATCAGGGTATCGATGACAGATCTATTAGAAAGGCTATTGTGGACCAAAAAGTGGCAAGTCCTAACCCACTAAAGAAAAGTTAGGATTAGTTAGTTTGGGTTAGCACTTGCCACTTTTTGGTTTGCAATCTATCGATTGATAGGGGATACGGTTTGTTCTGTTTTGTTTATTAGTTTATTCCAAGGCTACTGTGGAAATCATAATGCTGATATGATAACAGCGCCATCATAAACAGTATATCAAGCACGAATTTCTACTATCTATCATGACAATTGATTACTATGGCAATATTAAAGTTATTATTGCTTATATTGTTTAACTATGACATTATAAAAGTTTCCATGATGACCATAGGATTTTAATCCTTGCCAAGTACTAGTTACTATGACCTTTAGGCTAAGGCCCCACGCAGCAAATGTCTGCAAAAGTATGCCGCGGAAAAGACCATGGTGGAAACGTGGCGTGTTTTTTTGTTCCACAGCGTTTTCACAGAAAAACTGACTTTCTGTCTCTATTATACCTATATGAAAAACCTAAGCATTTCCATAGGTATAGTTGACATTCTGCGATTTATAAAAATGTTTGAAATCACAGCTTTTTCCGTTCGTTTTTTTTTTGCAATGTGTGGATGGGACTAGCTAGAATCCCATCCACTGTGCAGGTAATGTAAAATGCTGCGTATTTGCAATGTGGGGCCCTGGCCTTAGGAAGTTTTATATGACAGGAATGATGACATTATATTGCTTACCCTGACAAGCATGACTTTTTAAAAAGTCTTTATCCTACATTGTGTCACGTACATAATATTAAGTATAAAGCATTTTCCATGATTGTATATGTATAATGTATGATATATACATATTATATACATGCATACAATATCTTTTAAGATTTTAATCATTTATTTATTAGCATTTAGAATACAATATTTCTACTTTACTTGTAATTTCTGCTCTCGATAAAAGTCTTAATTTTAAGTAAATGTGTTTAAAAATAACATTTGTTTTCTTCATATGTGTAAAGTCACGCAGCTGCCTTCACGCTATGCAAATACCTTTCTTTGTTTCACTTCTTGTATATGGAAATGACTATGTGGAGTTTTGTAGGATATTTTAAGTCTTTATCAAAAGTGCAAAAGTGCTGTTTTATACATGTGATAGGATATTTATCTGAAAATGTTATAATTGTATATACATTAATATATCCATTCACTATAACTAAAATACTGGCACTTGTTCACAATGAGAAAACCATTAAATGGCTCTGATAAATAATGCCTGAATTCACACTTCACATGCAGGGAATCTGAACTGGAATCATAGCCACTTGACAAAATTATAATTACCCATAATTACTAGTGATGAGCCAGTAGTATTCGATCGAATACTACTCACTCATCACTAATAATTACCCATAATGCAACTCCCTGCTACAATGGAGCTTTACGTTTATGGCAAAAACATTTCCCAAATTTATCGTTTTCTCATACTGAAGGCTAAAATGTTAATGCACACAGGTATGTCCGTAAAGGGACAGCACTGATACCTCACCTTTAAGTGCAACTCATATAATATTTTATACTGTGTAGGGAATGGACCTTTTTCTAATATATTTCATTAACTTAATTGACTTCAACTGCAAATGAAAAAAATCTAACTTCAGCATTGTAATGGGAGTCCATTCTATACACAGCATGTATAGAGTGCATTATACACACTGGCTCAGATTTACGATCAAAGCTGTACCTAAACACTGCTTAAGGTCAAGTCTCCAAACAACAAATCTCTGTAAAAGAACACTAGGGAAAGACCACAAAAGAAATGTGCCACGTTTTTTCCCCCAGGTTCTTCCTTGGCAGAATTTCTGATTTTAGTATACTTATATGGAAACCGCCAGGATTTCCACAGGTATAATTGACATATTGCGATTTGCAAAAACGTGAGTGCTTTTGAAATCTTAGCATTTCCGTTGTAGATATTTTTCTGCAATGTGTAGATGGGATTAGCTAGAATCCCATTCACTGTGCACGTAATATAAAATGCAGTGTTTTGCAACATGGGGCCCTATTCTACAACTGCACCACAAGTTAGATTATTTTAGGTAGACAATGGGGCAACTCATTTCCTGTGCATGAGACTGGTGCCCTATGTGGTGTAAATTGTGTAAAGCGAATCCCATCCACACATTTAATAAAAAATACAAGCAGCGGAAATGCTGCAATTTCCAAAACCGTTTATCCTAAAATACACACATTTATTAACTACTTGTGCAGTGATGCAAAGTGTATTGTCCTCAGCCTCGAAGCCTCTAGAGATATCTCCTCTCCACCAAATAGCACATATTAAAGGGGCAACATTTAGGACTGAGATAGGCAGGTTTGGGTTCTTAACCCCACAGCTAAAGGACATTATGGGCTACAAACCTGCCGAGAGGTTCCCCCTAAATTGTTGATATTGGCTGTTGATATTCTGTTTAGTTCTACTAAAGTAACAAGCTGTTTCAGTTTTGAGTCTCTATAAAGTCCAACTAATAATTGTACCTTTTTCACAATAAATATGTGCATCACTTTTAAAGGGCTATATATACATAACATAGGCATTTATACAGTGCGTGTATGTACATACATATATATAGTATAGAGAAGTCATTTAACTCTTTCAATGGCTTATGTTGTGTTGTGTACACATTTGGTATATGAATCAGGACAGTTGAAGCCGAAAAACTTAAGCCTTAAAGGGGTATTCCCATCTACATAATTATTTTTTAATTTGTGGATAATTAAAATTTAAACATTTTTGCAAATATAAGTAATTAAAAATTCTGCTGAGTTTTAAAGATTTTCTCTAACTTTCTTAGTGGTGACAGTTTGTTGTCTTGATCATTTGCCATGGATACGACCACTAATGCAGAAACTTTCTAAGGTCAGATAATCAGCCATGATGTCCTTATTGTGGCCGGGATATCTTCTGATACATGTAGTGTCCCTGCCTGATAACTCAGCTACAATAAGAAAATCATAGCTGGTTCCTGACAAGTCCCAGACCATAGAAAGTTTCTGTATTAGTGGTTGTAACCATTGGCAACTGATCAAGATAAAAGACTGGTCACCACTAAGATGGTTAGAGGAAATCTTTATAACTCTGCAGAATTTTTAATTACTTATATTTGCAAAAATGTTTAACTTTTAATTATCTACAAATATAGATATGATTATTATGTACATGGGAATATCCCTTTAAGAACAGAATTTCCCCTTCAATAAGAATACATCTTTTTGATCCAAATAATGAAAACATAATACATTGTTAGGGTAATGGTATGGATATGTAACATGTCAAATATATAAATAAACAAAAGATATGTAGTGATATAGTCACACAACTTATTGTTTGATTCTTGCCAGAGTGACCAAATCCGTGTAGAAGATGATTGAATTCTGTATTCCATTGTTCTCAATGGAGATTCACACTATACATCATGGACATTTCCACATGTTAACTTGATATCAGTGAAAAGGTTTCTATGTATAAACATAGAATGGGGCTACAGGTGTCAGAGGGAACGGTAAACCCAGAAATCTGAGTCCTGAATTTCTTCCAAATCAGCAGTTTGAAAAATGAACTGTGAAAATTTAATGATTTCTATCCAGAGGCCTATCGAGGGGGTTCAGAATGGGTGTGGAGTGGGGTTGGGGGTCAGTCACCACCGTGGTGTTCCAGTCATGTTTTGTCTCTTTAAGTTTTGTAATACAGACATCTTTAGCTCCTCACTTTTCCAGTCACCCAATAAGTGTCATTTCACAGTCAATGTATATAAAAGGTATTATCCTGTCTTCTAGGCATAAATCTCTTATATTTTTAACCCATTTTTGGCTTTATGACTTCTTAAAAATAGATAAAGTCACTCAAACACAAATCTCATGTAGCTTATATCCCAATAAATAACACCCAGCATCACAATATCACTGCCATAAGAAAAGAACCTATGTCACTTATATGCATTTATTATGGGCTGAATTAAGGCATTGACTCTTTAACCCTTTTCCCGACATCTGCACAGTCTACAACCCGGTAGCGCTGCCCACAATCAGTGCCTACACTGGGGAGAGGGAGCTAAAAATTATAGTTTAAAAAAATAAATAAAAATTCCCCCCTTTCCCTAGAACACATGTAACAACATAAATAAAGTGAAACACATCCACATTAGGTATCTCTGTCTGAAAATGCCTGGTCTACAAACTTAAAAATATTAAAGCAATAGACATACCCCAAATTGGTATTAGTAATAAGTAAACCTGGCTCTGCAAAAAAAAGACATCTTATCCATCCCCATAGAAAGAAATATAAAAAAGTTGTGGGTGTCAAAATATGTTGAGTCCAATAATTTTTAATTAAAACCTAATTTTTTTTAAAAGATATATATTTAGTACCGCTGTAATTGTACTGATCCATAGAGTAGAAGTGCATATTATTTTGACTGCACAGTGAACACTGTAAAAACAAAGCTTGTATGAAAATTGCACAAATGCAGCTGTTCTCCATTTCCACCTCATTCTTAATTTTTTTTAAGCTTAATACATCATACAGAATATCAAATGGTATCACTATGATGCAATTACACAAGAATTAAGCCCTTTTAAAATGATCACCTTATGATCCGTGAGGTTATATTGCTTCTGTATCACAGGCCATATCACATCATGTTCGTCAGTAACATGGCCTAGTCACAGAGTTGCGATACCAAGCACTGCCGCTGAGTAGACAGACCCCTGAGTATAATGATCGGAGGCCCGGGAGAGGTAAGGGAACATAACAAACAATGTTACTTACCTCTCCATGCTCTACGAAGGCTTCGGGGACTACTTGTGTGACGTCTCAGACGTCACATGACTGGGGCCTGCGTCCTTATGTGTCGTGACGCAGACCCCCGGTCACATGACGTCCCTGACATCATTGAAGATGGCCGACAGCGGGGAGCACAGGGATAGGTAAGTAACAGTGTTTATGTTTGTATCCCCCTCTCGGCCTCCGCTTATTATACTCTGGGGTCTGAAAAGACTCCAGAGTATAATAATTGTTAATGGGTGTCCACAATGGAGCATAATACTGGGTGATGGGGCCACTATGGGGCATGATACTGGGTGATGGGGCCACTATGGGGCATAATACTGGGTGATGGGGCCACTATGAGGCATAATACTGGGTGATGGGGCCACTAAGGGACATAATACTGGGTGATGGGGCCACTATGGGGCATGATACTGGGTGATGGGGCCACTATGGGGCATAATACTGGGTGATGGGGCCACTATGGGGCATAATACTGAGTTATGGGGCCACTATGGGGTATAATGCAGTGTGCAGAGGCAACTATGGGGCATAATACTGGGTGCAGGAATGCAGGGGGGGGGGTCATGTCAAAGGTTCGCCACAGGGCCCCGCCATTCCTAGTTACGCCACTGTATATATATATATATAATATTTTTAATTTGAGAAGACATTATACAGTAATTGTAGTTATCTTTACTTAGTGCTAATACGGCGTGCTATATATAAAATAGATGTTATTACTAAGCAGTTAAGTGATGTAGTCTCATGTTGCAGTAAATATACAAGTTTTATTTTGTAATACAACTTTAGAAACATGAGATAGAGATCGGCTATGAGAACATGTGGCGTGTTTTTAGTTTCGTGTGTTGTTCTCTTATTACCAGGTGTTACTTCTTTCGGTTTTAGAAAGGTATGAGAGTATTGTTCCTGAAACTGGATTGCAAATGAGAAGCTTCTGCAGATGTTCATGTTTTTGCACTTTTATCTATCTATTTATAATCAAATCTATTTATTTTATATCTATGTACTATCAATCTATGTAATCTGTCAATCTACAATCTACAATGCCTATTTAAAAACAAATCTGTGTCTGTATATCTGTTATCTAAAATCAGAATATCCATAATAAAATCTTTTTATCTGTTTCTTACACCTATTAATCTCTATCTATCTATCTATCTATCTATCTATCTATCTATCTATCTATATCTATAATCTAAAATATCTATTTGGAATACAAATCTGTTTATCTAATATCTATTGATCTATTTACTATTATCTTTTTGTCATCTATTTAGAATTTTAAATATTTTTCTGTTTTTCATGAATCCATTTACAATCTATTGTTCTGCTTACTATCTATTATGTCAGTCTATCATCTAATCTATCTGGTTATCTTACTTTCTATGTGTCATGTAATCTATTTATCTATCTATTCATCTATCTATCTGTAAAAAAATACAAAAATTCAGGACACTCCACACACAGCACAAGGGTATATGAAAACCCTAAAGGGCACTACTTATGTAATTGAAAAACCTAATATGATATCAAATTTAGAGGTTCTTTGTTGTACATATTTGATCAAACAGTTTTTATACATTACTTCGCAGTAAGCACCTGTTCACACTGGGATGTGCAGTCTTAACCCTTTTTTTGTTGTGTAGCTGTAGATTTATCTATCTATAGATCTACTGTCTAATAAATTATTTGCTATTTCTCTATAGTTCTATTTACTATTTTTTACTTTTTTCCTTCTGCAGAGAGAGGGATCTGACACATAGGAAAGTCCAGCTTGGTGTGCAACCACATGGACTGCCATGAAAGGTCCTCTTTAAGCAAGTTGGAGAAAGACAGTTGTTTAAATGTTGCACTTTATGAATATGCCTTCTTTAATAAAGATTGCAAGATTTTTTTCACCTCAACAAGTCTTGGGATCCTTTGACATCTATCTATCTATCTATCTATCTATCTATCTATCTATCTATCTATCTATCTATCTATCCATCTATCTATCTCACTGATGTAATTATCTATCATCTATCTATCTATCTATCTATCTATCTATCTATCTATCTATCTATCTATCTATCTATCGCACTGATCTATCTATCTATTTATCTCACTGATGTAATTATCATCTATCTATCTATCTATCTATCTATCTATCTATCTATCTATCTATCTATCTCACTGATCTATCTATCTATCTATCTATCTATCTATCTATCTATCTATCTATCTATCATCTATCTATCTCCTATCTATCTATCTATCTATCTAATCTATCATCTATCTATCTATCTATTGCCTATCTATCTATCTATCTATCTATCTATCTATCTATCTCACTGATGTATCTATCATCTATCTATCTCATTGATGTATCTATCATCTATCTATCTATCTATCTATCTATCTATCTATCTATCTTTTGCACTGATCTATCTATCTATCTATCTATCTATCTATCTATCTATCTATCTATCTAATCTATCTACATATCTGTCTGTTTATCTCACTGATGTATCTATCTCCTATCTATCTATCTATCTATCTATCTATCTATCTATCTATCTATCTATCTCACTGATCTATCTATCTATCTATCTATCTATCTATCTATCTATCTATCTATCTATCTTTTGCACTGATCTATCTATCTATCTATCTATCTATCTATCTATCTAATCTATCTACATATCTGTCTGTTTATCTCACTGATGTATCTATCTCCTATCTATCTATCTATCTATCTATCTATCTATCTATCTATCTATCTATCTATCTATCTTTTGCACTGATCTATCTATCTATCTATCTATCTATCTATCTATCTACATATCTGTCTATTTATCTCACTGATGTATCTATTTCCTATCTATCTCCTATCTATCTATCTATCTATCTATCTATCTATCTATCTCACTGATCTATCTATCATCTATCTATCTATCTCACTGATCTATCTATCTATCTATCTATCTATCTATCTATCTATCTATCTATCTATCTATCTGATGTATCTATCATCTATCTATCTCATTGATGTATCTATCATCTATCTATCTATCTATCTATCTATCTATCTATCTATCTATCTATCTATCTTTTGCACTTATCTATCTATCTATCTATCTATCTATCTATCTATCTATCTATCTATCTATCTATCTATCTATCTCACTGACCTATCTATCTATCTATCTATCTATCTATCTATCTATCTATCTATCATCTATCTCATCTATCTATCTATCTAATCTATCATCTATCTATCTATCTCCTATCTATCTATCTATCTATCTATCTATCTATCTATCTATCATCTATCTCACTGATCTATCTATCTATCTATCTATCTATCTTTCTGATGTATCTATCTATCTAATCTATCATCTATCTATCTATCTATCTATCTATCGCCTATCTATCTATCTATCTATCTATCTATCTATCTATCTATCTCACTGATGTATCTATCATCTATCTATCTCATTGATGTATCTATCTATCATCTATCTATCATCTATCTATCTATCTTTTGCACTGATCTATCTATCTATCTATCTATCTATCTATCTATCTATCTATCTATCTATCTATCTATCTAATCTATCTACATATCTGTCTATTTATCTCACTGATGTATCTATCTCCTATCTATCTATCTATCTATCTATCTATCTATCTATCTATCTATCTATCTATCTATCTATCTATCTATCTCACTGATCTATCTATCTATCTATCTATCTATCTATCTATCTATCTATCTATCTATCTATCTTTTGCACTGATCTATCTATCTATCTATCTATCTATCTATCTATCTATCTATCTACATATCTGTCTATTTATCTCACTGATGTATCTATTTCCTATCTATCTCCTATCTATCTATCTATCTATCTATCTATCTATCTATCTATCTATCTATCTATCTATCTATCTCACTGATCTATCTATCATCTATCTATCTATCTCACTGATCTATCTATCTATCTATCTATCTATCTATCTATCTATCTATCTGATGTATCTATCATCTATCTATCTCATTGATGTATCTATCATCTATCTATCTATCTATCTATCTTTTGCACTTATCTATCTATCTATCTATCTATCTATCTATCTCACTGACCTATCTATCTATCTATCTATCTATCTATCTATCTATCATCTATCTCATCTATCTATCTATCTAATCTATCATCTATCTATCTATCTCCTATCTATCTATCTATCTATCTATCTATCATCTATCTCACTGATCTATCTATCTATCTATCTATCTATCTATCTTTCTGATGTATCTATCTATCTAATCTATCATCTATCTATCTATCTATCTATCTATCTATCTATCGCCTATCTATCTATCTATCTATCTATCTATCTATCTATCTATCTCACTGATGTATCTATCATCTATCTATCTCATTGATGTATCTATCTATCATCTATCTATCATCTATCTATCTATCTTTTGCACTGATCTATCTATCTATCTATCTATCTATCTATCTATCTATCTATCTATCTATCTATCTATCTAATCTATCTACATATCTGTCTATTTATCTCACTGATGTATCTATCTCCTATCTATCTATCTATCTATCTATCTATCTATCTATCTATCTATCTATCTATCTATCTATCTATCTCACTGATCTATCTATCTATCTATCTATCTATCTATCTATCTATCTATCTATCTATCTATCTTTTGCACTGATCTATCTATCTATCTATCTATCTATCTATCTATCTATCTATCTACATATCTGTCTATTTATCTCACTGATGTATCTATTTCCTATCTATCTCCTATCTATCTATCTATCTATCTATCTCACTGATCTATCTATCATCTATCTATCTATCTCACTGATCTATCTATCTATCTATCTATCTATCTATCTATCTATCTATCTATCTATCTATCTGATGTAGCTATCATCTATCTATCTCATTGATGTATCTATCATCTATCTATCTATCTATCTATCTATCTTTTGCACTGATCTATCTATCTATCTATCTATCTATCTATCTCACTGATCTATCTATCTATCTATCAATCTATCATCTATCTCATCTATCTATCTATCTATCTATCTATCTAATCTATCATCTATCTATCTCCTATCTATCTATCTATCTATCTATCTATCTATCTATCTATCTATCATCTATCTCACTGATCTATCGATCTATCTATCTATCTATCTATCTATCTATCTATCTATCTATCTATCTATCTATCTTTCTTTCTTTCTATCTATCTATCTATCTATCTATCTATCTATCTATCTATCTTTCTGATGTATCTATCTATCTATCTATCCTTTCTTTGAAAAGCTAAACTTACAGAATGTAAATCTACTTAAACACAGCTGATGAATACGACTTAGAAATTTATCCCAGTAGTACCCAAACTGTTAAATGTCCTCCAAGATCAAAACTTGTCAAATGTCCTTCTTAAAGAAATATAAACAGTTCATGTCTTAGACTAGGTATTCTTCATGACCCGACCAAGTTGGGTTGGGCATGCATGTCTTATCAGTGTGGACAAGGAAGTCAGCTACTGTGACTGCAGCCATATCACCTGAGATCAAAGGATCAGTCATGTCAACTCTAAATGCCAACCATACTTGACCCTAACATCTGCCCAGAGCGATTGAACAGTCCCACCAAAATTGGTGAGTTTGACTGACTTTTATCTCAGGTATAAAGCCAGATGTAGCCAGGGTCTTTTAATAACTGAACAGTGACACAATGATCAAAATTACCATTTGTGGGAAAGTTGTAAGGTAGAAATTCTGGTAACCAAAGGGGACAGCAATTAGGATAAAAAGGACATGGAGTTTTGGCATACATTTTTGAAAAGATGAGCTAAATATGGCCATAGAAAGAACATCATGGTGGGGGTAGCATTAGTGTTCAGAATGCTTTACTAGCACAAGGACTTGGGCAACTAACAATTATTGGAAAAAAACCGGTACCATAAAATACATAATATGGCGGACTATGTGAAATGTTATTGGGAAGATTTCCTTCTAACGTTTTGACTGGCCTGTCTGTATTAAAGCTGTTAGAGGATGAAGAGTGGACAATAATCCTCATCTGTGAAATCTAAGTTGTGATTGTGCGCCGATAAGTTTGAGGTGACCATTTGAAGTGACCCTTCCCCACCGTCCTTTTCTCTACCTATTATAGCCCCTACTCCCATACACAGTAACATTTAGTGAGAGGCAGAAACAGGTCTCAATAGAGAAACAATGGAAAGAATGAAAAATGCAGGATTTCACAGAAAGCATCCACAATCTGTTAATAAAGTATATTACAAAATGTATTAATCACACAAATTCTGCCACAAAAATCTAAAGTTGTCCAAAAGTTTAGTTACACTATAAGAAAATCTGCTCAGTTAAACCTTTAAAACTATTTTATTGTTCTTTCTCTTCATCTGAAAGCACAAGAATCCAGTTTTCTATACTATATTTGCTGTAAATTAGCATGTTTAATATGATACATGTTCTCTCACTATTATTCTGCAGTAATCTCATGTTATTGGCTTATTTTATTGCTACATAGTAATGTACAATATTCTCGGATTCTCTGTAGGGTGTGTGCAGATTTCATTTACCAAAGTACTAAACCACAGACTTTACTAGTTCCTCTTTTATGTTGTTTTCATCCTTTAACCTTCTTTATTGAGGAACTTTTGATAAAAAGGACATTTCACTAAAATAATTAAAATGAAATAAATACAATGGGCAGAGTTATTAATTCTGGTGTTTTTTTTTTGTTTATGACTACTACTATCTTTTCTATTCTGAGCTTTTTGTATGTTGTATTCTTGTATCATTACTGTATTACCTATGCTGCTTTAACATACTGAATTTCCCCATGGTGGGACTATTAAATGATTATCTTATTTTATCTTAAAGGGGTGACAGGATGGCCTGATTTATTAAGAGTTTTGAGTCATTTATGATAACTATTATACTTTCTACACTTACTAGGTTTATAATGGATGTTTATGTAGTTTGTGTTGTTTCAGCTGAGACCAAATTACATGTAGATATAGAAATCTATATTCATACTGTTTTAGCAATAGTTTATAATTGTAATGTCACATGTCATTTTTTGTTCAATTTGAGCTTATTGTATGGTGTGTTGGTATTTTATGATTTGTTAAAATATGGGAATAATGAGAAAGATGGTATTGGAGGGATTTGATACTGAGATATTTAATACTACACATTTATCTAAGTTACTAAGGTTTTCTTGTGTATAGACCAGACTGAAGATTGCAATATATTTAGATACAGTAGTTACATTTTCCAACAGACCTAAACAACACAATAAAGGCCAGGTTCTTATTTGTTCCAGGCTCTCCATCATTCGGGTCTGCTGGAGTACCTGGAGAGAGCCCATTGCTAAAACAACTGTTACATGTGGACTCCATATATTATAATGGTCAGCCTTCCATAGTAATAGCTTCTATGTTCTCTACTAGTAAAATGCATGGCAAACTATTTGAGAGAAATTTCGTTTTATAAATATACAGTCACACTCAAATAGTTAGAGAAATATATGTTTATTAAAGAAATCTTTAACTGCATTTACTATTCATAATATATCATAAGTCACACAATAACAAATGCATCCTGTCCAGAAACCTTGGAGTATGAAGACATGTATTGTATGGTAGCTGGTCATAAGTATGAAGGATACCTGATGAAAAGCTTGTCTCACTTTACCTGGAGAGAAAAGCATCTGTAAATCAGTATGGAACCATGATACATTAGAGAGGTGATCATAAAATATTATGTCCTGGGAGTAATATCACAATCCCCTAAGGACTAACACAAAAGATGGGCCTCAGCACCTTGAAAACATTGGGTCTTCAGTCCCGCTCATTATGATTTTTATAATCGTAGTATTAAGACAGTAAGGTATAGAGACAAAAATAAACTATTCTTTAACATTTTACTGATCTGGCTTAATGGAGTTTAAGGACATAAAATAACCCCATCAGATAATGCATTGAGCATTTATTTGAGAGTGAGAGCACACAGAGTGTCTGATCCACAGAGTAGAAAAACTGAACCATATAGTCTATGCATTATAGTGATCCATGGTGCTTGGAGTCCCTGCCCCACACAGCTCTACTGACTGATACTATATACAGTGCAGAACAGTGAAGTCACAGGTAGACAGGACACTTTGATCTATGAACCAAATTCAATCTGTGGCTAAATTGGCCTTCCATCTACAGGAAAACTAATTGTACAGAGGTGTCTTCAGACATTGTAATACTCGATAGTCTGTAAGATTGAGAAAAACATAAAGAGGATGTCCAGAGTTAGTGAAAAGAGTCTGCATGTATTCAGGAGCATTGGCGCTCATGTCCATGGGTTGTGTTTGGTATTCTCTGGCCAGGTAATCTTTGAAGCTTTTTTAGGCTGGGGGTACAGGCTGAGGTTTCTGCAGGCTAGGCACTGATATCCCACTAATATCTATAATCCCACTAATATCTTTAGTAACATCACTAGCAGCATTGAGGACAACATTAAAAAAGTGACCTGAGCTGCAGGTTTTCAACCAGTGATATCTCTGGATAATTTTGATAGCACTGCAACCCTGTGTCATATGAAACAAGAGGCTCTCCTCTTGTCTTTCATATGTATGACGCCAAAAGCAAGTTTGTATGTTTATAAAGTCTGATATATAACTGTTTAAAGTGACCTTCCCCCTATCCTCATTTTCTGTAAATGTTACACAGCCCTGTATTCCAAGCCCATACTCCGTACACAGTAAGATTCAGTAAGAGACAAGAAGAGCTCTCAATACAGAAACAAGGGAAAGAGTGACAAAATACAGCATTTCACACAAAGGAGACATTTGTTAATAAAGTACATTACAAAATATTGCCAGAAAATCAAAAGTTGTCCAAAGTTTAGTCACGCTTTAAGCCCTCAAGATTTAATTTATTGCTGCGCTTATTGCTTCACTTGAAGCTTTTAACTTTTAGGGCTTGTTCACACGAGGCACGAGGGGGCGGATTTTGGTGCTGAATCCACGTCAGAATCCACCCCCTTACAATAGAAGTCTATGTATACCGCTAGCTTACTTTTTCCGTGAGCAGCATGTTCCCACTCACAGGAAAAAAAAAAAGAGTTGCCCTTTCTTCAGGCGGATTCCGTGGCTGATTCAGCATCGCGGCAGCATCCTCTGGTCTAGGCCCATTCATTAGGGCCTACTCCGGAGCGGGAAGCCGCACAGTCGTGGTAGACGCATTTTGGCCCTATTCTGACGCGCCTTCCCGTGTCAAAATCAGAACCAATATACGCCTAACTGTGCCCCGCGTGAACCTGAACTTACATTGTGAAGATTGAAAGTTGTGAGAGACCTGCACAGAGATCTGTAGTTGAGCTATAGCAAAAAGCAAATTACTTTTGGCTGTTTTTTTTTTTTTTTTGCCATGGTGGCTTGCACAGGACAATACACATGAACTATTGTTTTTAGATATGTGATAGAAGTGAGATATGTAATTATATTTATTTCCAAGAAATTACCGTAATATATATTAAGTATAATAGATATGTCTTACTAAAGGGGATGTCTTGGAGGTACACTAACGTTCACTCCTGACATATGAGGAGTCCCAACTCCAGTGTGAGTTATGACATGTTTAATAAGATATCACCATGATGTTTTCTGGTAAAGCCCCAGATCTCGTTATTTTTTCTAATTTTAGGTCCTCATAAAATGAAGATATATTGCGGTTATGTATAATTAAGTTCCCTATGATTATCCATATGGAAACAAGTGGTGAACATCACAGGATTTAGAAGAATATGGTTGTGCTGTTCATTGGTTTCTTACCTTGAATATAGTTACAGTGATACTATAAACCAGACTCAGGACAAACAAGGACATAAATGTTGCAGAAATCTTCCATGGATTCTCTATGTCCTCTGATTCTTCTTCATCTACACTGATTTTGATTCCTATAGCTTCACAGCCAACTAAAAGAAGAATACATATGTTAACTAATGGTATATATTCCCATAGTAATAGAAACTATATTACTGCAGTCTGTAACCTGCTATATCTATAACTAGGCAATGTATGGCTGTGTTTACATCTTCATTGGTTATTTCTTTTCATTTGATCTGTTATAAAAGAGGATCAATAAAAACAATTACATTTTCAGATCTGCCTTTTGAAGATATAACAATAATAATAATAAAATTTTTTATTTATATAGCGCCAACATATTCCGCAGCGCTGTACAATTTGTAGGGTTCAAATACAGACAGAAAGATACATTACAAAGAAAGTCATTTCACACAATGGGTAATAATAATAAATTTTAAGATATGAATGGTTCCCAATAGACCCCATTGACTATAATGATGTCTGTAGGATCCCTGTAAAGCAATGCAGCAGTTTTCTTAAACAAAGAACCGCAGACACAGGGCCTCCTAATGAGATGTGAATCTAGCCTATATTATAATACAGATATTAATCAGCTGATCTTATCGCTAGAAAGTTCCACAACCCTGGACACACCATTAAAGGGGCTCTATCAGCAAAATCATGCTGATAGAGCCCCACATATGCGTGCATAGCCTTTAAAAAGGCTATTCAGGCACCGTAAATGTTAAATTAAACTACCCCCCCGTTTTAAAATAACAACTTAAAAAAGAATGTGATTTACTTACGGAACGTGCACGCTGGGCGGGCATTCAGGGCGTGTCTTCATCTTCTTCCCCGCCTCTTCTTCCTCTGACGTCTTCGGGTCCCGTCCTCCTCCGGCGCTTGCTCGCGGACACTGATAAAAAAATATAGCCCGGGCGCATGCGCAGTAGCCGTAGTAGAAGCCGCGTGCTACTGCGCATGCTCCCGGGCTATTTTTTTTTTATCAGTGTCCGCGAGCAAGCGCCGGAGGAGGACGGGACCCGAAGACGTCAGAGGAAGAAGAGGCGGGGAAGAAGAAGACGGCGCACCCTGAATGCCCGCCCAGGGTGCACGTTCCGTAAGTAGAGAACATTCTTATATAAGTTATTATTTTAAAACGGGGGGGTAGTTTAATTTAACTTTTACAGTGCCTGAATAGACTTTTTAAAGGCTATGCACGCATATGTGGGGCTCTATCAGCATGATTTTGCTGATAGAGCCCCTTTAACTGGGAAGCAAGTACTAAATCCAAGGAACAGAAAATCCAGCACGGGGGATCCATAAAACTTACTTTTAATAACAAATCCATTAAAATGGACACAAGTCTGTATTATGTAGGACAACTGCATGGGTTGCATACATGGTAATAATAATGATTATACATTTTTATTTATATAGCGCCAACATATTCTGCAACACTTTACAATTGTAGGGTTCAAATATAGATAAAATGAGACATTACAAAGTAATAAATCAATTCACACAATGGGATTGAGGACCCTGCTCGCAGGAGCTTACAATCTATGAGATATTTATAATTTACTTGATGTGAACTTTTTAATATGTTAAGATAAAGGTAAGTATTAGGGATCCCTCCTGTGTTGGATTTTCTGTTCCTTGAATGTTAGCCTATATTGTATGTTTAAAATTTATGTATTTCATTTATTTCTTATATATTTTATTTTTATTATTCTTCCTATGAAATTCAGAGTTCAATATGCTCAAATGTTTTACATTTTCTAAAAAATAGGTTGCTTTGCGTGAATTTCACTTCCCCCACGAAAAACCAGAAGTTTCTTAAGAAAGAAGCATATGTAAGTCCACAAACATGTGACAAACACCTGCAGAGTGGTATTATTCATTGTATCTGTGCTGTATGCAAACACCTGACTCACAATAAGAACATCTCTAATTCATAACACTTGGATTCTAATTAAATATAATAATAATTGAATCAGATATGATTTCAAGTAAAAGCTGTTTGATGAAAAAGGCCACTAGGGAACTATCCGGCATTGAAGAAAAATACATATAGTTACCATATAATACAATTAATGTAGCACATATTATATCTCCATAGTGTCAGTGGAAGAACTGAGGTCTCTAAGTCATTTTGTTTGTGTCCATATAATCCTAAGGGGCTCATGTGTTTGAACTAATATTAGGCCCCATTCCTATTGGATTACTATGGTCATATGTGGTTTGTGCAGACTTCTTAAAGTGTCCCTTGTTGTTTTCATGTGGTGTTTTATTGCACCCAGCTTTTCTAATAAACATTTTAATGTTTTTTTCCAGCATTTATAATATGGTCATATGTTCTAGAAATTATGCAGATTTTTCACATCAAATTCTGCAGCATTTTTGGTATTGTGCATGTGGCCAAACTGTAGAAGCAATGTGGACAAGGTTTTCAACAAATCTCATCCACAAATGCTGTAAAGTTATATAAAGTTAGAATCTGCAGTTCTCTTTGTGCATTATAACTGAAAATTTCACCATTTACATTGCAGAGGGTGAAATTCATGGCAAATTTATGTAAAAAATCTACATGTAAAACTGCAGGAAAAAACGAAACAGATTATATTTTTTATCCCATGTTCAATACCAAATAAACTTTTCTGATCAACATTCCTTGACTTCTCATTGTCTGGCATTAGTACAGAGTTGTATCATTTATTTAGAGACCAGCAGACAAACAATTGTTCTGTTTATCACGTGTCCAAGGTCCATGGAAAATTGCCATTTTTACCGGCCTTCAAAACATTGAATCATCCGATTGACTGACCCATTCGGTGAAATTTTTACTACACCTTGTATGTAATTTTTCTGATGTTAAAGGCATTTAAAAAAAACACCAGTTTTTGCACAAACCAGAGTTTTGTTCTTTTACTTTTTTCACCACATTCCTGGAAGCTGACGTGATAAGGTGAGCGGTGTGTGCACATAGCCAATAGCCCAGCAAGTTTATGATCATCTACACCAATTTCCTGACATAAATAATCTCTGAAATCTGGCAGCATGGTGGCTCAGTGGTTAGCATTGTTGCCTTGCAGTGCTGGAGTCCTGGGTTTGAATCCTGTCAAGGACAACTTCTGTAAGCAGTCTGTATGATCACCCTGAGTTTGCGTGGGTTTCTTACCACACTCCAAAGATATACTGATACGGTGTAAAAAAAAAAAAATATATGAAATCTATATTAGCTTTAAGATGGTATAGACTTCAGTTCAGGTGCACGGCCTGGCAGAGGGTATGCCTAATTTATGAGCTGTTGAAAACGTCAATCTTCGTAAATCTGATCCACTAAGTGTGTGTGCCTGTCAAAATGGATAAATATAGAATACGTTTTCTCTTAAGAAAATGATATGTGAATACATCTATAAACTGTTATAATTTTTACATTTCTGCACACAGCTCTCACACTGTTGTGTGAATAAGGCCTGAGGCTTCATGTCAGTGCACAGTAGCTTTCTATAATGCTACATTACAATGTTCTGCCACATGCTACAGAAGAATACTTTTATATCTACGTCATCTGATGGTGCACACTGCATTTTTTATTTTGTTATTGCACCAAATTTTGTGAAATTTAACTTTTTTCTACTTTTGGGAACAATTTTCGTAATGTTGATGGACTGAAATATTGACTAACAAGAGGATACGCGGGAGAGTTACCAGTTAGAGGGGTGATGAAGTTATATATTCCAAATAGTCTCTCTTCATCAGTTGAGCTCCAAAAGAGTTTTGGATAAAACTAGAACCCAAAGGAAATCCACAAATGTAAAGGGAGAATATCAAATCTATGGCCTGGTGGAAATAGCTGTATTACTTCTCTATTTCTGACTATACTTGAATGGACTACAACAACAATGCATTATTTGTGAGACGACGTAATAAATTGTTGGCTATTTGCACCTTCCACTAGAGGGCGCATGGTGGCTTACTGCTTATGTTGTCAGTATGAAGTAATCTAATGCTTCCCTAGTGACAGCTATAGGTAGCGAGCATATTAAGTTTCAAAACTACTGTGTCTAGGTAGGAAGATTGGAAGTTGTTATTACTATAAAAATAAGAAAATCAGTAAATAATAACCTCATAGTTTGAACCTATTAGATTTAAAGATATACAAAATTAAATTTGATTTAGAAATTTACTTTAACACTTGTTCACAATCATCTTACTTATTGAAAATTAATGCAAAGTATGTGATGAACATTTGTATGCATACATAGATCGGGCATATCAGAAAGGGCATGTTCACATGGAGTAAACACGCTTGTATTTTGGTAAAATATACGTGTAAAAAATACACGTGTAAAAATAAGTCTCCCATTGACTTCAATGACATTTTTTTACACGTGTAAAAAAACACGTCAAAATACAAGTCAAAATACATGCCAAAATAAACGTGTAAAATGTCGTTGAAGTCAATGGGAGTCTTATTTTTACGCGTGTATTTTTTACACGTGTATTTTGCCAAAATACACGCCCATTAACTCCGTGTGAACAGGCCAAAACTGTTAGAATGTATCTAATGCTGTGTTCACACATCAGTATGCATCCATCTATTTGAATTGAGTATGCCATGAGGAAGGGACACAGTCCCGAAACGCGTAGCCTTTGTATGCTGATTCCCTAGTCAATATGTGAAATTAAGTTAAATTTTATTGCACCGTACATGTTTGGATCTTTTGGATATTGGAACCACAGTTGAAGCTGGAATTTTACTACAGTTATGCCTACCATTCAGCCTTGAAATCCTAAAAGGTTTCCCTGCTTCCTGGATTTGGTTCTCTGTTTATGGACATTGATATGGTGAGCTGGATAACTATGTAAATGTCGATCGATGTGTGAACATACCCTAAGGCTAATGTGTGGATGGGATTAGCCAAAATCCCATTCACTTTGCAGGGTCTCTACGCTACGTGGGGTCCCAGCCTAGAACACATAGTAAATGAGGTGTAAAATCACATACACCAGTTTTTGTGCAAATTACCTGAGAATTCTGGTGCATTTTTATCACTTTATCAGACCCCGTCTGTGTCACTGTCAGTGTTGTCTGAGCAGCATTCACTGACAACTACAATTTTTATCATTCAAATTTCTTCATACCTGATTCCTTTTTTTAGCCAGGGCAATGTGTGGGAGCAGCTTATGGTTCACTCCCTACTGACAACACATGTTTGCAAAATGAAGAACTGGATAGTCGAGAGGAATATCTGTTAGCCACAATACAGTTTGGCAGATATCTAAATAAAATGACTCCATTGAAAACAATGGTAGAGCAGGGAGCTGTCTCTCTGTGTCTTCTGTACCATTCACCAGGCTGATTGTAATTTGGCGCAGGCATGTGTGATGCAATGATTACCAAGTAATTACTGGTAATTACTGCTGCTTTCTGTAGTAATTTTACGTCCGTTACGGACTTAAAATTACGGACGTAAAAATACAGGCGTATTTTACTATAGAACTCAATGGAAACGTCTTTTTACGGCCGTAAAAATAAGCACAAAATAAGCACAAAAAAACGCCTCGCGTTACTCCGTGTGAATGGACCCTTAAAGTGTGAGATCAGATGGGGCTCATTTATAAAATCTGCATTGGGTCCAAAAAATGTGCTAAAACAGTCCTGACCCCAAATTAAAGATGAACTTTCTTCTATTTATTAAAGAGTTAATGTCATGATGGATGTAAAAATATCCATAAACAATAGACACTCTTTTTTTTCATACTTTACGCCTTTTATGACCACTGTTGCCTTTTGATATTTTAAATGGCTTTATAACAATTGTGAATGGTTATCTTAGTGATAAAACATCTAATATAACACGTGACATGATTATTACATTGTACTGTATATAGTGCTTATACTATAATGAATACTCCTGTCACTTTGTTAGCATATTACCACACCAAGCTGTGACATTGATGAAACTAGAATGTATAGCTTAGTATACATTTGACTAGCATACACTTGATCAGTATGCAGAGAAGTAGTAACAGATGGAAGGAAGTGAGACTGCAGTGAGATTTATTTGTTATGTTACCACGGACATGTATAAACCTGCACAGAGGCTATAGAACCCAAACTATACAGAATTGTGGCATTGTTGCCTTTCTAATGACATTGTTACAACTGTGATCCCACCTACATAACTGTATACTGTATACATGTAATCTTATGTACCAGTCAGCTTTTGTTCCCCATTTTCACCAGTTTTCACTTGGCCACTTGACTTTTTATTATCATTTGCTGTCAATTGGAACAAAAGCTTAAAGGAACTGTACATATATCTTGTGTGCCTACCTGCAAAGTAGTTTTCTGTATCCTAATATATAGGTTTCTATATGTATACTGTATGCTTCTGGCAATAAACACTCAGCTAGTTCAATTTAGTAAACAGCTAAAATGAGTTGTGGTGAGCAATAAACTACCAGGAGGCGGTCAGATAGTCATGACGAACACTTTATTGCATGATTACAGGTTAACATGAATATTACAGCTCAGCGCATGAACCCAAGTGGGAATAGCAATGGGGAAAAAAACACAAAGAAAGCAAAAAAACAAAACAAAACAGATAACTTAGCCAATGTTTGTTCTGTGCACCTGCACTCACTGCATATTACCAGTATGTACAGATGTAACAGTTGCTAAAAGGGGGGAATGCTTCAGATAGATGTATCTCTGTGTTTTTACCACTTAGTGTTTCTGGTGTCAAGTGAAAGCTGAGAGTCTCAGCTTCATATGCCACCAAGATTGCAGCTCTAGCTATAACGAATACAGAGATAACATAGATTTTCAGGTTTTAAGTTTAAAATCAGTTTTAACTTCCTTCTGAATTCTAACTCTTGCAGACTGCCTCAAATTCCTCTCCAAACTTCACCCTAAACCTCTTCTATATTTGGTATTTGTATTAAATCATTTCAGGCTGCATTGTCTTATATGATATATATTCCTTGATATTAAATTGGGGGTTTCTTTCTTGTGCTAGTTCATACTGGACAGTAACAGGGCTGATAACACAATTGCTAGGACAGGATTATATAACAGTGCATAGAACTACATTAGTAGACCTGTGTCAGATAATATTAATGCACAGTCTGGGGATACAGGGGTGACAACACATATTATGCAGGTTGGGATATCAAGCACATAAGTCAGTTACACTGGCATTTATCCTTGCTTACAACATCTTCTACATCTCCTTCCTTGGATTTGCAATGATAAATTTTCTTGTTTTCCCAGTGCTCCTTACTGATGGACAGCACAATAAATTTTGTTAGATTTTCTTTCACTGTGATTTGTTTGGTATTCACCATCTTTTTGTTAGACCACCATGAAATATTAACGTCTTCTATGTTGGGACTTTTGATCATACAGACAAGACTCAATTTGCTATTTCTTTTGACTTCTTTCATTTCTGAGTCATGAGGGCAGAATGCATATACACTTGTCTTGTTCACACTATCAGGTGTATCTCTTGGACTTTCTGTCACTTTTGTAAAATCTAAAAAAAACACAAACAAATAATGTTAAATGTATGGCCGTATTGCATTTATATAGTGCTCCAGTATGTTTTGTTCTTCAAGCAAAGTCTCTTCTTAATCCTACCTTTTATTTCTTTGCTTATTTCAGATTTGGATGGTTCATGCTTCACTGTACAGATAAATGTTTCTTTATTCAGGCTTGATCGAGGTATGGTCAGGAAGCTACTTGTGACATATATGCCATTGGATTGCGTGGTTATCTCTTTGGCAGCACTTGTTTTGGCGCCTCCACTCCACTCGAATGTTACTGGTCCAGGAATATACCCACTGGCCAAACATCCAATAGCGACATTTTCGGAAGTCTCTTTTTCACACGCTTTTAAAGGGAAAACATTTGGTTTTGTGACTGATTCTGAAATGTAAAAAAACATGACTATATTATAAGGTTATTTGTTCTAGTATTTAAAACCTGCAACTAGCATTTCTTAAGGTATAACCTCTCTCTTCCATATGTACATTACCCTCATTTTTCTACTTGCATGCCCCCTGCCCCTGACCAGTTTAAGCAGATGTGCACCCATCTTGAAGGAAGGACCATTCCTCGCGTGTACTTCCCTAGCTTGTATCTGATATACTGTCTGGGGATATAGCAGTTAGGGAGCCTTCACACGGAGTTACGCAGCGCTCATTCTGAGCGTAAAAACATGTTCAGAATGAGTGCGTAAAAAGCAGCTCCCATTGACTTAAATGGGAGCCGGCATACGTGTGCTCCCCATTGAAATCAATGGGAGGCTTTTTTCTCTATTGCTTTCAATGTATTACGTGCATAATACATTGCGTATGCCGGCTCCCATTCAAGTCAATGGGAGCTGCTTTTTACGTGTTTTTAAAAACATGTTTTTGCGTTCAGAATAAGTGCAGCGTAACTCCATGTGAAGGCTCCTTTAGGTTACATTCAGATAACAAAGGTGAAAAACGGAGTTGTGCTTACAGGAATTTATTTTAGTTGTGTGAAATACACTTAGCTCTTTCACTTCTCCTGGCTAGTCTGTTCCAATGAAGAGTTATATTCCCGATAAAAAAGAAGAAAAAAAAAAAAAAGGTGAAAAAAAAGTGTTAGCAACTGGAGATGAGTGAGTAGTATTTGATCGAATACATCCCCGCCATAGGTATTCATGTAAGCGGCCGAACACCAAGGGGTTAAGCGCATCAAATATTTGATGTGTTTAACCCCTTGGTGTTCGGCCGCTTACACGAATACCTATGGCAGGGAGGTATTCAATCGAATGCTACTCGCTCATCTCTAATAGCAACCAGAATCTGGTGCACTTGAACCAGCTATCCCCCCTCCCCCCTGACCTATAGCTTCATGAGTTTATATTGTACTATATGTGGTTCATATGTTGCTACCTCAAAACAACCAACATGGAGATAGGTTGGCGTGGCAAATAACTACTGGTTAACGGAGTTTCTTACTCATTAAAGCGTAAGTAAACTTTCAGACAACTTTTGATTTTCTGGCAGTATTTGTGTCATTAATAAATTTTGTCGTATACTTTTTTTTTTAACAAATTTTGGATCCTTTCAGTGAGATCCTGAATTTTTTCACTCTTTCCCTTGTTTCTGTATGGAGAGTTGTTCCTGTCTGTCACTGAATGTTACTGTATATGGGAGTACGGGGCTGAGTAAGATGTAGAGAAAGTGAGGGGGGAGGGTCACTTCAACAGTTATATCTCAGACATTATAAAACATACAAACTTGCTTTTTGCTATTTCCAAAGATATTATTGGATGGAAACACAGACAGGTTGGGGATATTTATATTTAGCTATATAATGTGCCAAAGTGAAAAGTAGCTTGAGGCTGAGGTCCCACGGGACAGAAACGCCGCGATTTGCCCACCGTGGGAAAAATCGTGGCATTTTACAATACAGGCAAAGTTGAAGGGAATCAAGTGAATCCCATGCCCAGTTTGTGGTAAAAACCGCTGTGCGGACACGCCTTGATTTCCAAAACCGTTGCGGTTTTGGAAATCCAGCGTGTCATTTATAAAGCCAGCAGTTTCCCCATAGCTATACCGGTAATTTAACAGAAAGTCCGCGGAGGAAAACTCCCCAAACTTTCTTTTTAAAGCACTACAGGAAGAACCGCGATGCGTTGCCGTCACGGTTTTTCCCGCAGCGCTTTATTGCTGTGGGTCATCCTATGGGACCTTAACCTGAAAAAGAATGTGAAATATGGAGAAAACTCATACTTTTCCATTCTGTTATATCCCCTCCTGGCTTTGGCTCATGAGAATGCAGTAACATTTACAATAAGGAATCAGCTTTTCTGAAATGTGAAGTTCTAGTCTTAGGCTTAGGCATAGCAGCACACAGCAAAAAAAAAAAAACATGCAGCAGTAACGCATCATATTTTTTTCTGCAGTGTTTTCTGCGGTCTTTCTATTTCATTATACCTATATAGAAAATGCCAGTGTTTCTGTAGGTATAAATGACATGCTGCGATTTGCAAAAAACAAAAGATTTTTTTCTGCAATGTGTGGATGGGATTAGCTAGAATCCTCTTTGCAAGTACTGTACATTGCAGTGTTTTTTGCTGCAGAGTTTCCACCATTTTCACAGCGTGGGGCCCCCACCCTAGAGGGATTTCTTCATCTCCTAATGCATGTTTTTCACAGGATAAGTCACCAGTCACCTGGGCTCTGCACATGCCAGCTGTTGTGTGTGCTTCCTGGCACTGATGGTGCTACAGTGGACAGGGAGTGGGTGCAGTTGACTGGCGCTGCAGTTCCCTGGAGCCACCATTATGCAGTGAATGGGGCTGAAGTTCTGCTCCTGTTACTTGAATAGGAGCAGACTGCACATGCCAGGAAGGTGCTGGAACAGTTGATGTGTGCTGGGGTCTGCGTGTCAAACCCCCACAGATCAGATATTAATGAGCTATCCTGTGGATAGGTAATCAGTACCAAACATTCATTAGGGTTTGGAAAGCCCCTTTAATAAACATGCAGTCATGGTGAATACAATGCATGGTAACACATTTATACTGACACCTCCATTGGCTGTGGCCAGAAATAGTGAAGATGGACAATCCATACACCATAGTAAATTTGACACGTTAGTCTGTTCCCCTTCTAATTAATACAAATTAGGTAAGGATAGGCCATTGTAGGTCAGATGTACATAGCCCCACTATGTATACTATAGCAGCATGATACAAAACTGTGCAGCAGCTCATCTCACAGAGGCAATATTCACACCAGAATTCAGAATGGGGATCAGAAGCTAGTGTGTTGCAGATGCCTTCAAAAGAGCTGGATGAAAAAAAGCAGTACCCTGTGCGTCCTTTAAAACGCAGGGCTCCCTGATAAAACCCATGGACCCCATGGGGTGCTTTTGGTGTCTGTCATTTGACAGTCCTGCTACATCTGTACCTTTTTTGTTCTGCTCCTACAATGGTTGTTTTGGGGGCACTGTGATTGTGGAGAATTGAGAGTAGTCCTAAATGCAGGAGAAACTATCATTGTTATGGGGTGGGCAGTACTAGGTCTTTTAACCACATGACTCAGAGAAACTTGGATTTTATTTTCAGCTTCCTTTAATGTCATTTACTTTGTGTTGTTCCTTCCCTTTCCCACTAACACCACCCAAACAGCCGAGCAGCAGTATCTAAGGTACAGGGCACACTCCAGGGAAGGCTGCTCTTCCATGCTGTTGCTGCTACTTTCCTCCAGACTCTAGCCCATGGCCTGCTGTTGTTTGGACTACAAATTTATTGCCAGCTTTGAAGTGACTGGTAGCGGGTACACTAGACCCCGCATGGGGGGTGATGCTAGCTTCCACCTTGCTGCTACTTGCCCTGCTCCAGCCCCTGTCGTGCTAGCTGCTGCTGTCTTTGAAGTTTGACTCCCCTATTACTCTTGCTGGCTCCGATGAATTGTCTGCACTGCACATGTAAATTATTAGTACATGTTCAGTGCAAATGTTAAAAACTTTAAGCTGAACAGTGCAAAAAATAATATGCTGCACCATATGATTTATATCATATAATGTGGTCTCAGTGTGGATTTTGTATTAGATGGTAACCAAGGACAGCAAAGTTACTGAATGCCTTTTCTGAACGGTTACCTAGCTGCTCCCCCCTCTACTGGTTGCTATAATGTGTATTATTTAAGCTAGGTTCACACTAGCATCAGATTTCCTGCCTTCAGGTCTGCATCTGGATCCGAAAGATGGAAACCTTGTCTGCTTAAAAATTGATGATCCACAGAAATCTGCTCACCCCATAGACTATAATGGGCTTCGCCGGGTTTCCCCCAATTTTATATTCCTTGCAGGAGACGAGCAAACACTAGTGTGAACCTAGCTTCAGTGTATGTGTGTTTTTTTTCCCTTCCCCTGGTATGTCAGGTGCAATTAACCCTGTCATACAATAGTGCCAGCTATTGATATCCAAACTAGAGCCAGCAGTGTTCATGCCTATATTATAGTGTGAGTGAGCTAGATCATTACCAGTGTAATGGAGGCTACCATGTGAATGAATGCAGTAGTAGTGGCACAGGGCCTGTAGAACAGCTTACAAATGGAAAGTAGTTCCTGAAATTATTCTGAGATGTCTACTACAATGCAGATTAAATAGTGCCTGGCACACCGTCCCTATAAAAGACACACTGGAGCAGACAAGCTAATACCGTCTAACCTTAAGACAGCGCAAAGTTAGACAAGGCATTCTTAAATGGTGCCGGATTCCCTAAACTTTCTAATGCAGTTTGGAATTCTGGCATAGTTTTAGACCTTGTAGTCTAACCTTACACCACTTATTTGTTGGCTTCGTTTCTGACAAATTTATGCCGTATTGTCCAGAATTGTGGTGTATTGGCTGTTGCAGTTTTACATGTTAAGCTCTACTCATTTTTTTTTTTTTTTTAAATCCCCTCCTTCCTGTCAGATGAAGTGCAGAAACTGTTAGAAAGTGTCCAAATGTAGCATCTACGTCAGCTTTATGGTGCAAATTAGGTATCTGGAAAGCAGACAGCTTTAAGCTATACTGGTACAGACAATAATTTCAGTAGTACAGTCATTATGTATTAATACATCAATATCACTGGACTCTAGGCATGGTACCCCAGAAAGGGGAGCTATATATGCTAGTAGAAATATAAGTACAGTCAGTACATGGCTTAAGGCTCGTTCCACTATGCCAAAAGTATATTAATAAGTCAAAAAGAGTACACTGTAAATTACAGTACCTATAACTGTCTACGGGGTAAACAATCTCAGACAAGTCTTAACAATACTCAGTACACGTATATGCCCTGCACTGTAAAAAAAAAAGTAAAAAGTAAAGTTGTAGTATAGTTATAGTATAGTTATATCAGTATAGTTTTGGCATGTGGTAAGAAACCAGAGTACTTCAAGGAAACCCACATTGAGAAAAGACAGAAACTCCATGACCATGGGTAGATTCAAACCCAGGACCCCACTGCGCTGTATAGCGATAGTGCTAAGCACTGAGCCACCATGCTGCCCAGGATTTATTAGTATAGGTATACCCAGCTCTGTTCTTTGAGTGCCTTCTGTGTAAAAGCGCATTGCAACTGTTTGTCATTTGGTAGAAACTTACAGTATATCAATTTTATAGTCTTTTTGTGTACTCCACTAAATGTATAGACTTGTACATGTTACACTTACAACTTTCTGTATCAAAACTTGATACATTTTTTTTTTAATGCCACTAAACTAGATATATAAAGTGTGCTTAAGTCATAAACACATAGTATTCAGCATTTTACACTCATACAGTATTTAGCCTGGCTTATTGAACTTGTTACTGTGTGTACTGTAGCTGTATAGTCTACTGGTAAACCTATTGGTGCAGTGAGTCTATGGAAATTGGAATAAACAATCTATATGAACCTCATTTCTTCCATCTTGCTTTAGTATGAGCCGGGTCTATGTTATACAGGTACTTCTTCATAAATCTGTTGACACGTAGTTTATGAACATAGCATACCATAAATCATTTCCATTATATATCCAATGCACCCCAATGTCATATAACATATAGTACTTTGAAAAGCAATACAAATAGGAGCTTAGTCATTGAGAAGGACAGCTGAAATAGATGCAATTTCTGAGAAACAGATAATAAAGAACTCATGAGGATGTACAGTCAAGTTCAATGGAGCAAATATCAAAATACTCACAATAAGAAAAACATCACAATCCCATACCCAAGGGCAGCTTTCAGTTATGTGTCAACCTGTGAGCTGGTCCTAAAAGAATGAGTAACTTGCAAGAACTAAGCGGACACAAACACATTCAGAGACTGCATTTCCTGTCTTGTTTATTTGTTTGTAAGTAAATGCAACTTCCCAGAAAAATCATCCAGATTGTAGAACATGACTCAGTTCCACACTATGCTATCATTCTGGAGTAAAGCGTCCCACTGGTTCAGGTTTCCTTGGAATGACATCTAGGCCTTTAATGTTTTCTTAAACAAATGTTTAATATCAAAAGTTCAAGCTACAAAGCATTTTTTTTCAGTCAAGTGTGAAAAGGAATGGGAAATATAAAGGAAGCTCTTAGACAATTCCCACTTCTGACTTTGGCTCCAAAAAACATAGCAAAACCTGCAATAAAAAATGCTCCGTTTCCGCAAAATGGGGCCTTAGTCTAAAGCTCTAGTTAAAAGGAAGGTATCAAAAAGTGACATTTTATTTTAATCAGATTTCTATTCTAAACATGTTTCATTTAAATAGTTTACCATTTTTTGTTACTTTTCACATCCCTTGAAATATTCCAGTTTTCACATTAGTCACTAGAGCAGACATTACATTATAACACATATTGGTTTTTGCAGAACCACTTTGGCGGCTTTGATGTATAGATTGAGATAGAATGAGCAGGGTTATCATTAGAGGGTGGATTTATTAAAGGGGCTCTATCAGCATGATTTTGCTGATAGAGCCCCACATATGCGTGAATAGCCTTTAAAAAGGCTATTCAGGCACCGTAAATGTTATATTAAACTACCCCCCCGTTTTAAAATAAAACCCTACTTACGCATCGTGCACGCTGGGCGGGCATTCAGGGTGCGCCTTCTTCTTCATCCACGCCTCTTCTTCCTCTGATGTCCTCCGGTCCCGTCCTCCTCCGGCGCTCGCGAACTGACACTGATAAAAAAAAATGGCCTGGGCGCCTGTGCAGTAGCTGTAGTAGAAGCCGCATGCTACTGTGCATGCGCCCAGGCCATTTTTTTATATCAGTGTCAGTTCGCGAGCGCCGGAGGATGACGAGACCGGAGGACATCAGAGGAAGAGGAGGCGTGCATGAAGATCAAGACACTCCCTGAATGCCGACCCAGGGTGCACGATCCGTAAGTAGATAACATTCTTTTTTAGGGTTTTATTTTAAAACTGGGGGGTAGTTTAATATAACATTTACGGTGCCTGAATAGCCTTTTTAAAGGCTATTCACGCATATGTGGGGGCTCTATCAGCATGATTTTGTTGATAGAGCCCCTTTAAAGGGCATCTCTCACCAGAACCCATCATATCAGCATGAATGTAATGGTGCTTTCCCCTTGCAGATCAGTGCCTCCATTGCTGAAATATCTCAAATTTTTGTTAATATGCAAACAGGCTCTTTCAAACAATTTAAGCATTGCAGTTGCCGCAAAGAGCTAAGCAACACCATGCATACTTATGAAAATGGCGAGTCATCGATTAACAATAGGAAAATACCATTTGATTCCACCCATCCTAAACTATCTATCCGGGGAGTTGGGTTAGTATGCTGGGTTCTGATGGCAAACTCCGTTAAATGACAACTCTGTTGCATTGCTGGATACCTAGATAAATCATGATACTGAGGGTGCCCATATGCAGATATTTCCCTAATAGCCATTGTCTAGCAGTGCAATGTCCTTTCATGTAGTCTGCCAATGCATGGCATTTTCCCACTAATTTTATCCTAATTTAGTCTGATTCCATGTCACCTAAAAGCTGTATCATTTCTCCAAAAAACCTGGAAAAAGGCGCCTGGACCCTGGACCCTGGACCCTGGTGCTAAAGTTCAACTTGGGCCCTCCAGTGCAACTTCCCCTCACACGGTTCAGTCACTTCACATTGGTACATTTTGGCAACATTTATATTTCCCTTTCTTTCTCTATATGGGTCTAGATAACTATAAGGACTTTATGTCGCAGCCTCCCCCACATAATCCCTCTTTAACTATATGCTGCTAGGGAACTGCTATTTTGCCAATTAAGGGTTAGTTTTCTCTTTTCTGACAGTGGAAGGCTGTGTAAGCTTCTCACTCCAGTGCACCAGAGGGCAAGGATTACACATTTACGACGCCCAGACTGCCAGCCATCAAAAGAAATCAGAAATCAGATCAAAGAAGTTTAACCAGCCCTAGTGTGGCGGACATAACCCCATTTTTTATGAGCACTGTCACATCTGAGACTACTGTTACCCCTACAGTTATTCAAGTGCATATGGGCTTCTTATGGTTCCAAATTAACCCTCTGCACCTCCTCAAGTTACACCCCTAACATGTGGGTACTGTGGGGGCCATTATGTTTCATGTGGATGTCATTATGTTTCAGGTAGGGGTGCTGTGGGGGCCATTAAATAACTGTTATGATTTATTTACAAGACATTATGAGTACTTGGTTGGGCAGTACTTTGCTTGAAAAGGTTCAGAAGCACTGTTCTAGGGTATACTAATCTTTTATTAATCCATTAATGTGTGTATGCTTCTGCATTTTACTGGGCAAACACAGAACAGTTATGATTTTATCTCTATGAAGTTTATCTCTATGATGCTCACAAAAGATTATATAATTTGTTATTGTGCTAGATTTTATGGTAGCCAATAATCTGTTGAAATCTTGGTGAAATCACTGGTGTCCTGGCATGCGGCAAAATATGTGCCCAGTTAACTCTTAACCTTTTATACAGGTCTTTCTCTTCATTCAAAAGCACAGTAATCCAGTTTTATATATTTATTGTACATTGATAGATTTAATTTAATATGATCCATAAAACTAAGAAAAAATCTACCAAAATCATTAATAAATTCAGCAGTAATGTCATGCTATGGGCACGTTTTTATTACTAGATATCAGTATACAGTATTGTTGGATTTTCTATAGGGTGTGTGCAGATTTCATTTCAAGCACTAAACCACAGACTCTTCTAGTTCCTCTTTTAGGTTAACACATCTAAAGAAAAAAAAAACTGCGAAAATGCTTAGTGTTTTTTTCTGCAGTGTTTTCATTCAGTTTTTGCTGCATTTTCACTCTCATTATTAAATATATAGGAAAAAGCTTGTGATTCTGCAGTTAAGGGGGTGTTCACACTATTGTTGGATTTCTATTTTGATAGGGCCCATTACAAAAAAATCCTAAAAACCACAGGCACCTATCAGGGTTTTTTTTGTATGTGCAGGTTTAAGGGCTGTAACATTTTTCTCATAAGTCTCATTCAACTAATTTTTGCGTCTTTTTTTCGGGGACAAAGGGCTTTATTGTTATGTTGTTTTTATTATCGAATGTCTTTTAATTTTTTTTACATCCGGAAAATATAAACATTATAGGAGGGAAACTGTGTCTGGTTTTCACTTTTTTCTTTTACTTTAATAACACAAAGTGTTACTGGAAAACTGTATAAAATAGTTTTTCCTCTAAGTTATGGTAATTTTTATTCTGTATGGTGTAATCGGGGGTGGGGCTATAACCTTTAATAACGGCATTTTATTGGCGTATTATTTTATTTATTTTTTTTAATTATTTTATTTACATTTTTTAAAAAACTTTTTTATTATTATTTTTTTTTCAGACTGTGTCCCCATAAGGTCATAAGAGACCTTTGGGGACATCTGATCACTTTTTTTTGTTAGGGAGGCTGATTTCTACTGTAACTGGGGCTGGTACATTTAGCCTCAGTTGCAGGAGGAATACTTAGACTTACAGAGCTGATCTGGATCCTGTAGCTCTGTATACACAGCAATTGAGAAGGCAGGGAAGGTAATAAACCTTCCCTGCCTTCTCTCTGGGAGCTCCAGCTGAAGTTACAGCCGGCTCCCGGTATTAGTATCAGCTGGCTACTAGTGACAGGACATCCTGTCAGAACAAGGCAACCACTTTCCGGATGTAAATACTCTATGGGCAGTCCGGAAGTGGTTAATAGGCTCTAACTGATGTTAATGTGCCCATTTTTTTTAACTGGTCCATCTAATAGTTCAGTTACAAATCTGACACATTAACATCAGTTAAAGTCCATTATGTCCAATTTTACACTATTCTTTTTTGTTTATTTTTTGTTGTGCATGCTCAGAAAAAAACGAGCAGTAATAATGAATGACTATTTGTTATCATCCGCCGTATGTCCATTAGCCAAAAACATTAAAGGGGTATTCCCAACTCGTCCGCTCACCAACTTGCAGGCTGTATGCTCTGTTAACTTCCTGGTTTTCTCAGTAAATTGGGGAGCGGGGTTTCACTTGCTATCTCACAGACAAAGCCAGCTTTGCTATCTCTCTTCATAGCTGTACATGTTTTCAGTTAGTAATGAGGGATGGCTGTAAATAAATTAGCACAGTATCACTGGAAGATGCACAATATGAAGCTGATGTAGCAGAGCTGGATTTGTTAGGTGATGAGAATCCCAAACTAACATGCTGTAGGATCAAGAGGCAGCTTGCAATAAACTCACTTTTAGGTCTGTGTTTAATGGACACCCTGTCTCAGCCCTTATCTGCAAAATTCAATTAGCCGACTGATAACTGGAAGATCCGTAGATAAACAGCTCAGAAATACAAGCTGCTCCGAGAACTCATTAGCCTTATATTGTATTCTTTTTTTTATCATTGGGGAATTATTGGTAAAATATACATTTCACTAAAAGAATTAAAATGAATTAAACACGATGGGGCAGATTTATTAAGACTGGTGTTTAATAAAGGGCCCGAGGTGCAAGGCTTATCTGGTTTATTAAAGACTTGTGAGTTATTTATAATAATTCACTATTATAACTTTCTACATTTACTATAATCCACTAATTTGTAAATACTATAAATAGGATATTCACCTCATATAATTGCTAGTCAAAACCTGCCTGAAAAGGATGATTAAAAATAACTACTGTATACACTATTAAAAAATGATATATATTAGACTAAGGTTATGTGATGACAGGGAAAGTGCCTGGTCTGCTAATAATTGGATTATTGCCAAGTAAAGGTATACAGTATTATATCACCCCTATTGGCAACCAGCTATCAAGCAACTTCTTCTTTAGTATAACTCTACGCGTTTCTACAGGCTCATCAGTGGCATTGGAAGTTGCCTGTTCTTCTTCTAAAGCGGGCTCCATATTTAAAGTGCCGACATCAACCGGAATAGTACGACTGATGTGGGCAAGTTGTTAATTAAAAGTTTTACGAGTTTTCATTTTACTTTTTGCATCATTGTTTAATACTTTCCAGACACTCTACCTCAGATCTTTCAATATGAATTTTTATTGGCTGTTTCTGTTTAAAATGTGCCCTGCTCACGTGATGGACACACAGGCGCTCCCTGTTTAGAAGACGAAAGCCCTAATAGCTGTGGTTTGGGTGCGGGAAATATTCAGTAATGTGTAAGGTTTAAAGAGGATCTGTCACCAAATAGAAAATGCTAAATAAAATACATGAATTGATTCTTGCCATTTCCCTGATCAATTTGGAGTTTTTCTTTTTAAAATCCGTTCACTCATTCAGAAGATATGGCCAAAGGAAGATTATATGTAAAAACGCAGCTATACATGTTAAAGAGTAAATAGAATACAGCAGAATAGATACAGTAGACCCTTCATCAAGGAAAGCAGACCCCCCCAAAAAAGAATTGCCCCCCCAAGAGAATCACACATTGGGAGCTATCTGTACAAGATGGCACTAGTGAGAGAATTCTCCACAACAATAAGGTTGACTACCGGTAGTGTTGGTTTCTCACTCACAGATCGGGTAGTCCCGCTGGCATGACTACGTTGTGGCTATCTCCGGTCACCATAGGGAGCCAACTGCTACACTTGGCTGCAGTAGAGGGCTGCTGCAATGGCAAGGGGCCTGAGACAGGAGTTACACAGATCTGTGTATGAGAACCCATCCTCCATTAGCACTTGCCAGCTCTAAGTTGTTTTGAGTGTAAGGGGGTCTGGTGAGTGGATTGTTGTTCATGGAAAAAAATTAAGACATGCCTTAAAAATAAGCCCTAACCTATCCTTCAGAGCATAAAATAATACAAGATCCTGTCTTATTTTTGGAGAAACATGGTAGTAAAATGCATGGAGAAATTTCGGTTTATAAATATACAGACACACTCAAATAGTTAGAGAAATATATGTTTATTAAAGAAATCTTTAACTGCATTTACTATTCATAATATATCATAAGTCACACAATAACAAATGCATCCTGTCCAGAAACCTTGGAGTATGAAGACATGTATTGTATGGTAGCTGGTCATAAGTATGAAGGATACCTGATGAAAAGCTTGTCTCACTTTACCTGGAGAGAAAAGCATCTGTAAATCAGTATGTAACCATGATACATTGCAGAGGTGATCATAAAATATTATGTCCTGGGAGTAATATCACAATCCCCTAAGGACTAAGGGGGCGTTCACACTACCGTCAGTGTCCGACAGGTAGTGTCCGCTCCTAGTGTCCGTTCAAAATCTGGCACGGACATTAGGAGTGGACACTAGCTGTGTCCGTGACACTTGTCATTCATTTAAATGGCGATCGGGTGCGTTCTTTTGCACTCCGTGCCCTTCCTTCACTGTCCGCATGTAAAGATGTCCGACTTTTCAAGCGGACAGAAAAAACCTACATGTCGGGTTTTTCTGTCCGCTTGAAGAGTCGGACATCTTTACAAGTGGACAGTGAAGGAAGGACACAGAGTGCAAAAGAACGCACCCGATCGCCATTTAAATGAATGACAAGTGTCACGGACACAGCTAGTGTCCGCTCCTAATGTCCGTGCCAGATTTTGGGCGGACACTACCTGTCGGACACTGACGGTAGTGTGAACGCCCCCTAACACTAGAGATGGGCAAACCTCTTTTGTCATAAACTGGATTTGAGCAAAATATTCTAAATTGTTTCGTTTTTAATGAAACCGAATAGACCCAAAAGAAGAAACCTCTGCAGATTTTCTGTGAAAAGCTCTGATGTAAAACTGTGATGTGTTGCTGCTGTGCTTTTCCCGCTGCGCTTTTTTGCTGCAGCCCTCTACATGGGTCCTTAGCCTGAAGATCAAGCTTGACAGTTATTTTTCCACAAGAAGAAAATTCCGCTAGAGGAAAGTTGAGTATTTGATTTCCATTGAAAAGTATGGAGGCTGATTTCAGGCAGAATTAAGAGCTGATTTTTAGACAAAATTTGCCTCAAATTCAGCACCAATTTCCCCTGTGTGAACAGCTACAGATATGATTCTTAGCTTTAAAATAAGATCCCTAATGTCTCTGGTTAGAGCTGTTTAAAGGGATCCTATCATGCAAACGCTTTTTTTTCTGAGTAAAACGTCGGTATAGCCTTAAGAAAGGCTATTCTTCTCTATCTTTCGTTGTCTTCTCCGCACCGCCGTTCGCCTGAAATCCCGTTTTTTGTCAGTATGCAAATGAGTTCTCTTGCAGCACTGGGGGTGGGTCCCAGCACTCAAAAATAAATACCCGCTTACAATACTTACTTGCAGTATTGTAAGTGGCCATTTTCTCGTGGCCTGTGGGCATGCGCAGTCTGCTCTGCCCGAGGCCTAGAAGTCTGAAACCTGCGCCGGATGAAGAGGACGTTGCTGACGAAGATGGAGGCGGCACTGGAGAGAGTTCTCTCGCAGCATTGGGGACGCCCCCCAGTGCTGTTTGAGTGCTGGAGCCCGCCCCCAGTGCTGCAAGAGAACTCATTTACATCGCAACAAAAACTGGGATTTCAGGCGAACGGCGGCGCGCAGAAGACAATGAAAGGTAAGAGAAGAATAGCCTTTCTTAAGGCTATTCTGACGTGTTACTTAGACAAAAAAAAGCGTTTGTATGATAGGATCCCTTTAAAGTGGCAATGTCCCTGTTCGGGGGCTGAACTGTAAGGGACTTTGCTCAAGCCCTAAGCAGATTTCATCCAGAACTGTAGGGGGGGGGGGGGGGGGGGGCTTAGTGGAGTCTGTGGTCATGAAATAACCCCAAGAGATCATGCTTTTAGCATTTCTCTGAGAGTACGCACAGAGTACAAAATCTGGATCATGTATTACTTACATTTACTGGACTCTATATAGTGATCCATGGTGATTGGGGTCCCTCCATGCAGCTCTACTGTATTAGTGCTCTATTATATACAGCACAGAACAGTGAAGTCAGGGAGACAGGAACTCTTAGCATCATAGATCACTTTGAGGCAGGAAGTCCAGATCTCTGAGCCAAATTCAGGCTGGGAAATATAGGTAGATTTGCTGGTAGACTAGTTTTGCAGGGGTGTCTTTTTTAGTGCGAGTACGTTAAGAATTGCAATGACATTTTTGGGTTAGAAAAATTTCCACTTGGAGGAACATTGTACTGGACAGACTGTAAGGTTGAGAAAAACTTAAAGAGCTGGGTTATGTCTGGTATTAATTTAAGGTAATAAAGTTAAACTGCAGATACAACCTATGGAAAGGAAGGTTTCCTTTTTTGTGATCTTTGTGTCTCTCCAGCCTAAAAAGGTTTCAGAGAGGGATTTCTGCAGGTTAGGTTCTCCAGAGCTACTGATATCTGAAGTAGTAGCACAAAGAGGGCCGCCATAGTCGCCGGGTGGCTGCTGTTTTATATAGCAGGCACCTGGCGCTAATGCCCGCAATTGGTGCCTGCACTGATCACAGGCATTGCATTAACCCCTTTGACGCCTCTGTCAAAGCTGACCGAAGTGCCATTTTACCAACAGTACATGGGTGCCACCATTTTTCCGGGGATTGGCTCTTTACTATGACAGCAGGAAGTCTTATGCAGCCTGCAATAGAAATGCCGTATTTGCAATGCATTATCATTGTAATACATTGCATTAGTGATCGCATTAGTGATCACACCACCTGGGTATCAAGACTCCTGGGAGGGCAAAAAAAATATAGGTTCAAATCACCCCTCCGTTCCCTAGAGCACATATAAAATCTTGTGTGTATAGCACTGATCAATATTTTAAAACATAACATTTAATACACACCCCCAAAAACCTATTAAAAGGTACAGTAGTGAAAATACAAACAAAACATGCTCCAAAATAACAGCAACAGCTTGAGAATAAATAACAAGGATTATATTGGTTTGATCTTACCCATTCAGATGTAAGTAGCCGAGGTCCCAGGGCACCTATAAAGTTCCTATAGTAGCTTGGGCAACTTTCCCTACGGCCCCAAAAGACTCCTGCCCTCACAAGGGCAGTCCCAAGCTGAGCCCTTAAACTATATACCCTGTCAGTTCCTACGCATTTCAAGGTACTGGGCACCTCTCATCAGGGGACCTATCTTAGCTATCCTTCATAGATATTCATTCAGGGCTGTAGTTAGTTAATTAGCCCCCGTAGAGTAGGTCAGAACGTGATAGCACTCTTGCTACTCCTGATCGGAACTCTGCCCAGGAGACATTCAGTGGAATGTTACCCCACCCGACCTGTAGCCTAGCATCCTCACTCTAAACGGCAGTGGCAGAGGGCTGAGTCTCACTACGTCCTAAATAAGGACCTAACTTCTCCCTCCAGCTCGCTCACCTGTTGGGGTAAATGGGGGCACATCGGTGCTCACCCTGGAAGACGCCAAACACACCTGTTCTCCCGTATGGCACCATATTTCAGATCATGTCATGGTGACAGTCGTGCTCCAACGGTCGTGAGATTCTTTAGTTCTCGCGCATGCGCTTGGGGTTACTCAGATCACATCACAGGTGCGCATGCCGCAAGACCAGGTCTCGCTTGTAAGACACTTTGCATGTGTACTTCACTGCAGGTGAGAAACCCGCATACACTCCAGCAGCACTTCCCTGCCGCGAGAGACTCCTCCCAAAGGGCTGGCATTGGGCGGCGCAGCTTCAAATGCAGCGACCCACCACCAATATGCCCTCCCCTCTCAGGATAGGATGCATAATCCATCCCTTACTGATACTGGATGTTGCATCCTTCACTTCTAAGTACATCCTAGTCCTCCTATGGTAAGATCAATAAGATGTTAAGATGTCCCTAACTGTATCAACACATATTAAACTCTGTACATTCCTTCCATGTTATCTATTAGTAAAGTCAATTGTCAACAGAAATTATTCTGCTCATTTTACCCCTCTGGGGCCAATGTACCAAGTCTGTATATCCATTGTGTCTCACGCTGTAATGTCAACTTGTTCCAGTCACCTCCTCTGCTAGGGTATTTTACCACATCAATACCCATAAAGCACAAGTGATTGACATTGCCTCTGTGGTGTGTGTTAACATGACTGGCTACTGCTGTATCTCTCTCGTTTCTTACGTCATTGAGGTTTTCTCCCACCCTTCTCCTAAGCTCTCTGTTACTTTTTCCCCACATTCTCCAGTACACATTTACATGGGTAACCTATGGAGTTTGAAAGAGGGAGAGTCAAAAACGAGAATCAAAAAATTCCTGCAGCAGGAAGGGGTTAAAACGGTTGTCCTGTAGGCACAGTAATGCTCACTCATGACATATGAGGAGTCCCAACTCCAGTGTGAGTTATGACATGTTTAATAAGATATCACCATCATATTTTCTGGTAAAGCCCCAGATCTCGTTATTTTTTCTAATTTTAGGTCCTCATAAAATGAAGATATATTGCGGTTATGTATAAATAAGTTCCCTATGAGTATCTATATGGAAACGAGTGGTGAACATCACAGGCTTTAGAAGAATATGGTTGTGCTGTTCAGTGGTTTCTTACCTTGAATATAGTTACAGTGATACTATAAACCAGACTCAGGACAAACAAGGACATAAATGTTGCAGAAATCTTCCATGGATTCTCTATGTCCTCTGATTCTTCTTCATCTACACTGATTTTGATTCCTATAGCTTCACAGCCAATTAAAAGAAGAATACATATGTTAACCAATGGTATATATTCCTAGAACATACTTATAGAAACTATATTTACTACATTCTGTAACCTGCTATATCTATAACTAGGCAATGTATGTACAATCAAAAAACAAAAAAAACAAAACACAGCTCACCGATTATCAAGACAAGATGAAATCCATGCATGAAAAAAGTGCAGGACAAAAGACTGGTGAAAACTTCAATAAATAGCGATAAAAAAATATCAGCACTAGTATATAAAAATAAAATTAAAATTTTAATCATATGAAAATTTAAAAAACACACTGTAACAAACCATGGGTACAGTGGTCAATGGTGTAGCAAGCCTACGCATTTCAATGGACCCCGTAGGCTGTAAAGGGGTCCTTGGAGTCTCCATAAGTTGCCAGGCAGGTTTCATAGTCAAAGAACCGCAGACACTTACTTTTATTAACAAAACATTAAAATGGACACAAGTTTGCATCATGTAGGATGGCTGCATGGGTTGCATTAATGGTAATATGATGTGGACTTTTTAACATTTTGATAATAAAAGTAAGTTGTATGGATCCTTCCTGTATTGGATTTTCTGTTCCCTGGATACATGTAGTTTCTGATTAATATAGTGAGTTTTATCATGGGGAACAAGGGAACAAGGTAAGCATATCCATAGTATCAGTGGGAGAACAGAGGTCTCTAGTAGAGATGAGTGAGTAGTATTCGATCGAGTAGGTATTCGATCAAATACTACAGTATTCGAAATACTCGTACTCGATCGAGTACCGCTCGCTATTCGAATGGAAAAATTCGATGCAGAATCAGCGTTGATTGGCCGAATGCTATACAGTCGGCCAATCAATGCTGGTTCTTCTCCTACCTTTAGAAGTCTTCTCTGCGCAGCGTCTCCGTGGTGTCTTCCGGCTCTGAATTCACTCTGCCAGGCATCGGGCCTGGGCAGAGCCGACTGCGCATGCCTGTGCTACAAGAAAATGGCCGCTTTGACTGTAAGCGGCCATTTTCTTGTAGTGCGGACATGTGCAGTCGGCTCTGCCCAGGTCCGATGCCTGGCAGAGTGAATTCAGAGCTGGAAGACGCCGCGGGGACGCTGCACGGAGAAGACTTCTCGGAGAATCCAGCCCGACCCTCACTCGTGGACTTGGTAAGTTCAATTTGATCGAATGTTGCCTACCCCTGAAACGAGCATTTTTCCCCCATAGAGTATAATAGGATTCGATATTTGATTCGAGTAGTCTAATATTGAGGGGCTACTCGAAACGAATACCGAAAATCGAATATTTCAATGTTCGCTCATCTCTAGTCTCTAGTAATCCACATGCACAACTTTAGCTTCCGTTACAAAGGTAAACACACATGACTGAAGCTAGCCTCCATCATGTTGTTTACATCAGTGTCAATGGGTATGGACACAGAATCAGTCTGTGTCTGTTCTCTGCAACAGTGTAATGTCTGTTTCTGTCATTCTATGATGGAAGACAGCAATGGACATTAACAACGGTAGTGTGAACCCAGCCTAAGGGTTCCTTCACTTGAGTTAATATTAGATTCCTATCACACAGATATTACATCTCATGTTACTTTATCTTATGGTGGTTCTGTGTGGTATGTGCAGATTTCCTAAAAGTGTCCGACATGTTTTTATGTGATGTTTTAGTACACCCAGTTTCTGTTATCTTTTAGTTTTATAAATCTTTTCTAATAAACATGTTAAAGCTTTTTCCAACACTAAGAATATGGCCATGTGTATTAGAAATGATGCAGAAACGCTGCAGGAAAAATGCTGCATTTTATATGACCTGCAAAGTGGATGGGATTCTGCATCATTCCATCCACACATTTATTTCATTCCATTTATTTCGAAAACTTTTTAGACTCATACACACAGCAGAAGCCAGCAAATTGCAGCATGTCAATTATACCTACGGAAACGCTGGTGTTTTCTATATATGAATAATAGAAGCAGAAAGTCATCAGGACTTTCCGTGAAAAGCACTGTGGAAAAATCCATGATGTGTTTCTGGTACAGTCTTTTCTGCAGCATTTTTTTTTCTGCAGTCCACTGTGTGGGGGCTAAGGCCCGTTTCACATCTGCATTCGGGTTCCCACTTGGGGACCCCCGAACTGAAACCTGTATGCATTAAAAAGCAGATACTTGGGAAACCTGCTGATCCGTTAGACTATGATGGGATCCGTGTGGTTTCCGCTCAGTTTCCGCACAAAACATGCGGAGAGAAAAGTTCTGCAAGCAGCACTTTCATCTCTGCATGTTTCATGTGTAAACAAAGCGGAAACCAACACGGACCTCATTATAGTCTATGGGGTCTGCAGGTTTAGGTAACCGCTTTTTAATGCGTATAGGATTCCGTTCGGGGGTCCCCAAGCGGACTCCCCAAACGGAAACCCGAACGCAGATGTGAAACGGGCCTTAGCTTAAAGCAGTTCAGATGCTTCTCAGTATAGCCTTTGTGTGCTGCCATACTTCTTTCATCAGATTGTAAGTGTATGAAGCCTTCTCCTCATAAATCATATGGATTCTGATGGAAAAAACCTTGCCTCAGGATTAAATCAGAGGTACGATAGAGGGTATAAGCTATATTATACTGTATATAAATTGAACTGTAATACTGCTGTGTGTCTTTATAGTAGATGTTCTATTTGGACTTGCTGGCCATAATATACTATGGAATGTCTCCTAAATCAATTCCTTAACACTCCAGGAATGGACTGCTCTGAAAACTGTAGTTCATTATGATTCCCTGACATCTATCAACAGAGTACATGGGGATTTAAACTGGATTTCTGCAATAATTGGCAAACTTCTCCTGCTATTTATTGTAATACTAAGAATGTGATCTTTAGGCTAGTTTGTCCACTACTGGTGTAGGCCTATTACAGCCATTCTCATCCCCCTCGGCTGCTGCCGACTGCCTCTATTATTGTTACACTGAAGAACTCATCCTGGATCAAAAGCCAACATGACATCTCAGTTGTGTTTTATTTCAGGTTACTGTACTTATCTGCCTATTTTCCCTTAGTTAAATATGAGTTATTGGACTTTTTGGCTTAAATAGGGGAAACATTGAAGAACATACAAGGTGTTGGAATTTTGTACAAATTCTCATGTCATGGCATTAAGCGTACCCATGTCATCGCTGAGACCTAATCACAGGCTTCAATATTGACCCTAGGTGCGTGACATCACAGAAGAGCGCCAGGCTCCGACTCTGGAACTCTTCTGAGCTTTAGACCCCAGACTATAAAAATTTACTTCAAATTATGTTGCAGTCATTTTAGTTCACCCAAGACGAATCTAAAATTGTTTGATTTTGGAACAAAAACTAATACTTTGTTGCAAGTAGATTCACCCAAGACTATTCACAGTGTGACTCTAATGTATATGACACCAAATGCTTGTGTATGAGAAGGTCATTCTCATGCTCTGTATTTTTAGGTCATTTATATGTTTATACTTAGATTATACAGTTAGATTGCTATTGCCATATATCTCTTTGTGGTTTTATCTTTATTTATAGCTGCTGTCTTCCTCTAGCTGTCTGAATATGTACGACTATTGAATACCGCCAGAGGGTAAAATATATTCTTCTTTAGAGACGTAAGAATGTGCTAGGACTTCATTATTAGATTGTGTACAAATATCTGCTTTGTACAGAATAACACAGAATTCACCAGAGAAAATATATACTATGGAAAGAAAGCCTACAGTATGTGGCCAAACATAATGCTTAAAGATAGTATACTATGTCAGAGTCATTAAGATAAGGGCATCATGGACTCCATATATCTAACTCTTCTGTTCAGCCCCTGTGTCACTTTAGGGATCTATTTACTAGGTATATTTGTCCCCACTAGTATAACATGTCTGAAAACAGGCTTTAACCTGCACTTTAAGACTCTGCATACACTGCACTGTATCTTCTTAGACTGTCCAATGGACAGTGGTATAAATGATTCAATAATGTAAAAGAACTGGAAGTGTCCTGGCTTTTTCCACACAATTGTCACCTCTCTATGGTTTTAACTTGGGTGCATTGTTTATGACCATCCCTGCAGTTATTGAAATGCAATGTTCCATGGGATAAACACTTAGTACTAGTCACCGTCTCTAAAATTTGTCTTTATAGGATTTATTGCAACATGAATTATTGTACAAAACAACCCACATACCATGGTAGAAGCACAACTACACAAATGGAGGTACAACCAACACAAGCAAGTCAATACAAAAGGATAAGGGGAGACATCCATTCATTCATCTATATAAAAAGACTGTTGAGCTTTAGTTCTTCTAAGTTACGTTTTGTTTATCAGTTCAGGTTTCCAGCCATTTATATCTCATACAGCAGGGGAGAAGAAGAATGGAGGATGCTACGAGTAACATTTTAAGAACAAGACAAGGTAGTATCAGACATGGAGACAACCATATTGATCACTGTTGGTTTACCAGCAGATTTGTCAATGGATTTGGTGATAAACTTCATTGGGAAAGTGTCATGTCCAACCACACAGCTATATCTCCTTCCATTCTCCCAGGAACTGCATGGAATGGTAAGTTTGCTCATAATGAAATAGGTGTATCTGTTGGTTTCAAGCTTTGGTTTGCTGCTGACAAAGTTTTCTTTGTAGACTTCCATGCCATCATCTGTCCATCCCACGTAGATATTTATTGGATTAAAGTTGGAGATAATGCATCCCACAGTGCAAGTCTCCTTCTGAGCTATTTCCTCCTCAGATGGTGGTATCATGTTAATCACAGGTTTGGACATCTTTGCAACTGTGTAGAACATATACATATTTATTTAGTCATATTAATACTAATCTATTAATCTTACTCATTTATTACATTTCACTAAATTGACTGTACATGTATATTATATAAAGTAAACTATTTGTGATTATAGAAATGAGCAGTGTTAGGACCTATTCACACGGAGTAAACGCGACACGCAATGTGCCGCGTTTAGAGGACGTTAGCGCCCCGATTTTGATGGAGCATGTTTGCGGTCATGTTAACGCGGCGCTAACGCGACCGCAAACATGCATCGTCAAAATCGCGGTGCAAACGTCCCGTAAACGCGGCGCATTGCATGCCCGTTTACTCTGTGTGAATAGGCCCTTAAAGCCTTGCTGCTCCACTTACATAGCAGATGGTCTACAATCCAGAAATATTATTACCAGGTATATGGTCATCTAGAGAGTACTATATTTATATAAGAGAATCACAAGTAAGACTAGAGACGAGATGGAGATAATGTTTGACGCAGACCTTTCCTTCACCCCTCATATTGAATCACTCGCACGTTCATGTCACCTCCACCTCAAAAACATCTTCAGAATATGTCCTTTCCTTACCAGAGATACACTAAAGACACTTATTGTCTCTCTGATTCATTCTCGCCTTGACTACTGTAATTCCTTACTAATCGGTCTTCCCCTCACTAAACTCTCCCCTCTACAATCTATTCTGAATGCAGCGGCCAGGCTCATCTATCAGGCTAGACGCTACAGCGATGCCTCTGGTCTGTGCCAGTCACTACATTGGTTGCCTATTCATTATAGAATAAAATATAAAGTTATCACTCTCATCCACAAGGCTCTCCATAATGCTGCACCTCCCTACATATCCTCTCTCATCTCTGTCTACTGCCCAGCCCGTGCTCTCCGTTCACTCAATGACCTAACACTTACATCCTCAATTATCAGAACCTCCCATGCTCGTATACAAGACTTCTCCCGAGCTGCACCACTTCTCTGGAATACTCTACCCCGGACAATCAGATTAACTCCCAATTTCTACAGCTTCAAACGCAAACTAAAGACGCATCTTTTCAGACAAGCCTATCACAATTCCTAATCTCAACCCTTCCGTACTACGATTAGAATCCATAAATTTTAACCCTCCTCTGTCCCCGCTCCCACACTACCCCACTTGATATGGTGCCTTTTCAGCCTAACTTATCTGTTCAAGCTCCATCCACATGTTAAAGGTCACCACTAGTGACGGTTCATACAGTATTATTTGTGTAATGACAGTCACCTCTATTACAGAATTGTCTGAATACTGTATAAGCAATGCCGCCCCTGCTACCTCTTGTGTCACCCCCTCATAGATTGTAAGCTCTCTTGAGCAGGGCCCTCAGTCCCATTGTGTGAAATGAAGTTCTTTGTTATGTATCTGTCTGTATCTGAACCCTACAAATTGTACAGTGCTGTGGAATATGTTGGCGCTATATAAATAAAATGTATTATTATTATTATTATTATTATTATTATTATTAAGGCAGCAGCTAGCAGAATCCAGAGCTCTGGTCGGCCATGGAAAGGAGTAAAATACACAGGTCTTTCCTTTTGTAACACATCACTAACTGACAATGGTCATTGCTGAATGGGCTTTTGACTGAATTTCGCTAAGCCCCATGGCTGTATTGACATCCCAGAATATATCAATAATCAACAATCTCTCACCATTTTCCTTCTTCATTCTCTTAATAATTGGTGTTTGGAGGTCTTTGTAACTAAACACACAGGTAAATTCTGTCTGTCTGTTCCAATCGTCTGGAGTAACAGTGAGGACAGAGGTTATACTGCACGTTCCATTGTCGTGCAGTTCTGGATTTTCATTTTGAACATTGAGTGCATCAGAGTGTGTTCCAGGAACATTCCACTTAAATGAATAGTTTTCATTGGGATCTTTAAGGTTGTAGGCCACACATAGGATACGTGCCGTATTAAAGACATAGAGATCTTCAATAGAGGGTGGCACCATAAACACATTAATTCCCAAGCAGTTCAAGCTATCTATTAAAGAAAAGAAAATATACATTATTACAATGGTATAAATTGACATTACTCCCCTAACCGTATAAACAGCTATGTGTTTGCTGTAAACTGACATAATATACTTTTTATATAAAGTTGTATTGAGAAACATAGCTGACTACACTTTTCAATACAGTTGTGTCATCTTGAAATATCCCCAACACAAACATATACCAACATGTAATTCATCTACTGTATGCTTGTTCATTTATTTCTTCAGACTTTGAATGAAATAAAATGAATCTATTTCTCCTATAACTTCTGGAGTTGTAGACAACATATTCTAAAGCCCAGAGCAGCTATCCAAGTGAATATACTTGTGCCCAATTGTTTAGGCAACAGAAGGGCAATATTTCAGTCGTTCATTACCTGAGCATTTCTTAATTGTGCCCTCGGCGGTTTTTTTTGTTATGGGGTCTGTCACATGACATTTCACAGTAGCACCATTGTTCCACTGAAACAGACTAATGGTTATTGTGCTTTTCATAGCAAAAAAGTGGTTCTGGGATTTTCCAAAGTCAACTTCATCTTTTGGGGAAGTCCTTTCCTGACCATTGATATACCATTTTATTGTGGCACCTTGGGAGGTTAGATTATACGCCTGGCAAGTGATTTCTAGTTCGCCATTGCTTTCAGGACAGGTCCCCTGCCAAATCTCGACAGATGGCTTCTCCGGGGGAGCGTCACAACCTGAGGGATAGAAGAAACACATTTATTTCTTGTTTGAGCTACACAATCTAATAAGTGACACATTTACAAATGCACATGCTAAGGCCTTATTCACATAATTTTTTTGTTTTTCACGTGCCAAATGTCCATGAAAAATTGCCATTTTTAATGACCTTCAAAAGAGATTGTCATCCAAGCCATTTCCCCATTGGGGGAGATTTGTATTATACTTTGTACGTCATTTTTCTGGCATTCAAGACATTTAAAAAAGTCAATAATTATTGCACAAACCAAGTTTTTGTACAAAAATTATTTTTTTCAACATTTTCCTGAAAGCCGACGTGATGAAGGGAGTGGCTTGGACATAGCCAATAGCCTGGCACATTTATGATAATTTATGCCAATTTACCGGCAAAAATGATCTCTGAAATCTACAACAGCTACAAGTTTAGCATAGATTTTAGTTCAGTTGCACAGCCTGGCAGAGGGTACACCTAATTCATGGGGCATTGAAAACATCAGTCTTCATAAATCTGTTCCACTGAATAATCTCTAGAATAGTCTCTTTTTTTTTTTTTAAAGATATGTGAATACATCTATACACTGTCAAATTTTTAAAATTGCCTCATACGGCTCTTTTCCCCTCCTGTGTGAATAAGGCCTGAGGCTTCATGTCAGTGCACAGTAGCTTTCCAATGTTCTGCCATGTGCTCCATATTCTGAGCATATTCATTTAGAAGCCATGCTGCTACAGAAGAATACTTAATTATCTACATCATCTGATGGTGCACACTGCATTCTTTTTCTGTTATCCCACCAAATGTATTATGTGAACTGTTACCCACCTTTGGGAACAATTTTCGTAATGCTGATGGACTTAGATATAGCACTACACTGGTAGGTCTTACTGTTAACGTTGCCATTATTGTCAGTGGCTTGACTAACAACAGTATATGGAGGACTGCCAGGTATAATGCTGATGAAGTTATTTACGTCAGACAGTTTGTCTCCATCAGTTGTGCTCCAAGAGATCGATACAATGTTAGGGTAATAGCCTCTTATCAGACATGCCAAAATAGCATTAGTGTTACTTATTTGACCAGTTGGAATCAATGGGAAGACTTCAGGGATAATTGGTTCAACTGCAAGAGAGAAAAACAATTGAAGTCATAAAGTGTGATTAAAATATGTACAAAAGTTATATAAACAAAACAAACTATTATTAATTTAGTTTTACCTATGTAGTTTCAAGATATGTTCTACACTTCTAAATGGATTATTTCCAATTTTCAGTTGGGCTGTTTCACTCCAGTCCACTTCAGTCCAGTCAACCCAATGTTAGGGTGCATTCACACTGAGTAAACGCTAGCTTATTCTGAACGTAAAACACGTTCAGAATAAGCGGCGTCTAAAGCAGCTCCATTCATTTCTATGGGAGCGGGGATACGAGCGCTCCCCATAGAAATGAATGGGTTGCTTCTTTCACTCCGTGCAGTCCCATTGAAGTGAATGGGGAGTGCCGGCGTATACGGCAAGCTCTGCTCATGCCGGAGCGTACACGCCGGCACTTCCCATTCACTTCAATGGGACTGCACGGAGTGAAAGAAGCAACCCATTCATTTCTATGGGGAGCGCTCGTATCCCCGCTCCCATAGAAATGAATGGAGCTGCTTTAGACGCCGCTTATTCTGAACGTGTTTTACGTTCAGAATAAGCTAGCGTTTACTCAGTGTGAATGCACCCTTATGAGTTTTGGATAAAACTGAAATCCAAAGGAAATCCATATACAATCTCCCTGCTGATAGTGTTTTTGTTCAGTTTAGAATCCAGGACCCCAGTGCCGTAAGGTGCCAGTGCTAACCAGTGTATCATTGTACTCATACAGGGGGTTCAAATTTTAAATTGGCATTTGACAAAAAGTGCTGTTGAAAAAATTCAATAGAAAAACATCACAGTTTTTTTCCGCATCACTATTCACAGAAAGTCCACAGAGTTTTCCTCTGCGGATTCTCTGTTCCTATTATACCTATATGTAAAACACCAGCATTTCCACAGGTATAATTGGTATGCTGCGATTTCCAAAATAGCAACATTTTTTGAAATCGCAGCTTTTCTGCAATGAGTGGATGGGATTAGCCAGAATCGCATCCACTTTACAGCTACCTTAACATGCCACCTTTTTTTTTGCCATGGCGTTTTTGTGATGTAGGGCATTGGCATCAATGTTTCTATCAACAGAATTTGACAATGCAAATACCACTAAGGGCCCCTTCACACGGCGTAAGCGCTCAGTCAGCTTTACGCACGCTCCCATTGAAGTGAATGGGAAGTGTTTAGGAGCGCTCGCGTTGATGGTTCAGAATTAGCCGAGCGCTTACGCCGTGTGAAGGGGCCCTAAGGCTGAATTCACACCTGCGCTCGTTGCCCGTTTGGGCAATCCATCTATCATTCTGCTTAAAAAATGCAAGAGAAAAGTCCTGCAAGTAGGATTTTTATCTCTGCATTTTTCTTGCAGAAATCCAGCAGACCCCATTATAGTCTATAGGTCCCTGGGTAACCGCTTTTTTAAGCATATTAGGTTTTTGTTTTTGGGATCTGCTTGGGAAAAGCTGAACGCAGGTGTGAACCTAGTGTAAGGCTGGGTTCACACTAGCGTCGGTGTTTGACAGCTAGTGTCTGCAGCTAGTGTCCGCACAAGATTTTAGCATCAGACACTAGCTGTGTCCGTTTACAATTTCCATTATTTTAAATGGGATATTATGTAATGTCCTTTAGTGTCCGTGGGTGACCTTAAGTGTCCGTTTACCAAGATGTCCGATTTTTCAAGCGGACAGCTAAATCCTACATAGTTGGAAAGAATAGAGACTGACTCATGTAGGCTGACTAATTATAGCTCTGTTATAAACTATCCTTATGCATTTGTTAATGCACTTGTTCTTATGTATTCATATGATGATTATACCTTTTCATTCTGTTTTTTTTTTTTATTTACAAAACAACAATTCATTGAAACAGAAAGTGTCTAAAATACATAGAACATGAGTTGTGAAACACATACACACATTTTTTGTTGAAAATTACCTGAGAATTCTGTTGCATTTTTATCACTTTATCACCCCCATTGTGTGACAATGTTAGTATTTTCTGAGCCGCATTCACTGACAACTACAATTTTTATGCAGGCATAAGTAAAATGTCTTCATATTTGATTCTTTTTTTAACATAAGTGTCTGGGAGCAGCTTATGGTTCACTCCCTACTGCCAACACATTTGCCAAATGAAGTACTGGATAGTCGAGAGGAATATCTGTTAGGACCCATGTAACACATTGAAATCAATGGGTTAAAAAGCCTTCCATTGATTTCAATGTGTAGCGCGCGTAAGACGGAACCCATTGAAGTCAATGGGATTCTGTTTTGAAGCGCTGATTCTGACACGAGTTTACGTGTCAGAATCAACGTCGTGTTACATCGTGTGCACAGGCCCTAACAGATATTCCTCTCGACTATAAAGGAGTATTAAACTATATACAGACCGATAAGGGGGCATTATACTGTGTGTGGGCACTCAAGGACTGGGTGGGAATGGGCAGGGTTAGTAGTATAATTTACCAAAAATCAACGCCGTGTTACATTGTGTGCATGGGCCCTTAGTCAAAAAACAGTTTAACTGGCAGACATCTAAAGTGTATGGCCAGAAAAAAAGCTGTGTAGATTTCAAAGAATGTTGATAGTCTTGAATTTCAGGCGCTGTAATGCTTTCCTGGATGGCATGTTCCTATTTCAAATCTATCTACCTCTTCAGGACACAACTCTCCATTGAATACAACAGTGGTGGAGCAGAGATCTGTCTCTCTGTGTCTGCTCTACCATATACCCTTCTGACTGTGGTTTGGAGCAGGCAGGTGTAGTAATGCAGTGATGTCATTGTGCCTATTGTACCAAACTAGAGACAGGACAATGCAAACGAGAGCTATAGATAACTATATAGGAACAAGGGCTAGGTGAGTATATTTTCTTTCTGTTATATCTTCAGTGTAGGAACCACTGAAGAACAATATATTCTATAGGAGCCAAAACGGGGCATTATACTGTGTGGAGGGGTACCTATATGCCATTGTACTGTGTGAGGACACAAAGGGAGCATTATCCTGTGTGGGAGAGACTAAGGGAGTATTAAACTATGTAAAGCCAATAAGGGGGCATTATACTGTGGGTGGGCACTCAAGGACTGAGTGGGAATGGGCAGGGTTAGCAGTATAATTTACCAAAAAATATTTCCTTCTTTGTGTTCCTAGAATAATTCTTAAAAAGTGGGATCATATGGGGCTCATTTACAAAATCTACTTTGGGCCCAAATATATGTTAAAACAGTTCTCAAATAAAAGATGAATTCTCTTCTATTTACAAAAGGAATTGATTTCATGAGACGAACCCTTCTACATTGTCACATTATTATATTAAATATTATGGCCAAGATATAATAACTAAGATAATGTTTTAAGAGTAGATTGCCACAAACATAATTTTTGGAACTAAATTTGCAGCATTCACATAGAGCTGTTACTGTATAGACATTATAGTATAGTATACTGTAAAGGCATGATAGCCCCACAACAATTTTTGTGTTAAATGCATAGAATCTCCACACATGACACAAGCTTAAAGAGGACCTTTTACCTCCTGGGGCATATGCGGAGTAATACACCGCTAGAAAGCTGACAGTGCACTGAATTCAGCGCACTATCGGTTTTCCCTTTTTGTGCCCCTGGTGAAGAATTATCCATGCCAGTATCGTAGCTCTTCACAGTCAGAAGGGCGTTTCTGACAGTCTGTCGTGAATGCCCTTCTTCACAGCAGCGTCTATTGCGCTGCACTGTGAGGGGGGTCGTTCCTCAGCCATGCCGCTGAACATTGAAGAATGCCTCCCTCCCCTCCTGATAGTATTCGTCCATAGGGGGGGCATTCCTTACCACTCAACGTTATGGCTGGGAGGTAAGGAACGACCCCTCTCATAGTGCAGCACAATAGACTCTACTGTGAGGAAGGGCGTTCCTAACAGACTGTCAGAAACGCCCTTCTGACGGTGAAGAGCTACGGTACCTGCACCAATAGCTCTTCCCCGGGGGCATAGAACGGGAAAGCTGAATTCAGCTCACTGTCGGCTTTCTAGCGGTGTATTACTCAGCATGTGCCCCAGGAGGTAAAAGGTCCTCTTTAAGCAACCTTTACAATGGCATATGCATAGATATTCATTTTTACTACTCCCGAAATTTATATCATTTTTATCAATTACCCTATAGCATCTGTAAACTACCGTATGAACAAAAACATTGTCAGGCTGGAAAAACTTAACAAGGTAGTAGTACAGCCATTTGTGACCCTTACATTCTCAGAAATGATCCTTGCCATCAGTTCTATAGTTTAATCTAGAGTTACTGATCCATTATACTCTTTGCCCACTGCAGTATTTTCCTTGAATGCAGGGAAAGGGGTGCGCGAACCATACTTTCTAGGCATGTTTCTCATGCCGATATAATTTATATGCACTTATTACAATACTTTTAGCATTTCACTATTTCACTGTACAGTAGATCAATGAAGTTATGATCTGATCTGAATAGCATCATGGTCTGAATAATAATCATGCCAGTATCATCAAAATACGTGCATGTCTCTTGGGGATTTGGGGGCCACAATTTCTATAAGGTCTTTTGAAGAGCAGTCTGCATTAAAACAGCTCCCCAGTTCAGATACCATTAGTAGAGATAATCCAGATAGATTAACCAATTACCAAAAATCGTGTGCAAAAATATGTGCTAACCATCTATTGTGGGTGGCTCAATCCCACATGCAGTTTTTTGTGCAGAGTGTTGTGAATGCTAAAATCATTTGTAGAGAATATTCTAATGCTACCTATTTATATTTAGCATATCAATCCCAAATTTATCTACTAGGTATTAACTATTAGGTAGGTACTGTATTTGTGCTACCAGAGGTCCAAATCATACTAAGAATAGATGCCACTAGACCTTAGCACTAAAGCTACAATAAAAGCCATGACAGAAATCTTGTTTGTGCTAGTCATTCATATTCGGTAGGTCAGTTAAAGAACCTTTCTGGATAGACAATCAAATTGAAATCTGTGGGATTATGACACCCAGGTCCCCTGTAGATCACCTGTCCCAAGCGGCTCTCAGTAATGACGCTTAGTGCTAGCCGCACTGCTCACCTTATGTACAAACTGTAGCTGCGAGTGTATGTACTGCAGTGCTGGCCCATTGAAATATATAAACATTTCCAAGAGCCAAGCTTTTTCGGTACAGGTGATCGGTGGGACCCCCATAGATCTAATATTGATATGCCATCAATACTACAAACTAGATGATATTTTTACGTTTGCAAGCCAGTTACTCCATATTAGCTAGCTACTATATAGTTACTACGGTAGCTTAGGTTCAATGGATACTAGGACAAGATAACCCTAAATCTCACTTGCACTGCTTACATTCAGAAGATCAATTACGCAGGATCATTAGCTAGCTATTACATGCCCACTAGCTACATAAATACTAGCATAGGTCCAATGAATTCTAGGATAGGATGGCCCGAATCCTTACCACTTAAGAAAAAGCATTAGGCAGATATCTGACCTGTGCTGTTTATATTCAGTACATTGATTGTCCAGGCTCAATAACTAGCTATAACATGCCAGCAAACTACTATATCATTACTAGCATAGGTCCAATGAATACTAGGACAAGATGGGTTTAATCCTCACCACTAAAGCTAAAACTATGGTCAGATATCTTACCTGTACTGTTTATATTCAATAAATGAATAATCCAGATTTAGTAACTATATTACATGCCAGCAAACACCTATATCATTATTAGCTCACGAGGGCCCTAATCCTCACCACTAAAGTTAAGGCCATAGACAGATATCTGGCCTATGCTAGCTATTCACACTGAGTAAAAGTTTTACCCAAGCTGGCTAGCTATTGCATACCAGCTAGCTACTATATACTTACTAGTATATATCCAACACATACTACTATACAGGGAAATAGTCCAGCCCTAACCTTTAACATTAAAGCTGAAAGCATTGACAGAAATGCTGCCTGTGCTAAGCTATTATTTTCAATAGATATTGTAAATGACTCAAATTCACAAGCTAGCTAATATATACCAGTTAGCTACAATACTGTATATATTCTAGTATAGGTCCATTGGAAACTTGGAAGGGTCAGCTCTGTTCCTGACCACCAAAGCTAAAACCATGGGTAGAGACCTGGCCTGTGCTAACCATTGGCATTCAGTAGATCTTACAGCTAGCTATGGCATACTGACCAGCTACTATGTAATGGCTAGTGAAACTAAATGCTCAGCTTTGTAACATTGATCTGTTCCATTTACTATTACTAGGTCTTATTCGGGTACACATTGGCATTGCCAAGATAAATAGCTTAAAATTGTACTGAAGTGCAGTCTGTTATCCCCAAGATGTGACATATCAACTACAAGTCTCCACACCCAAAGAACCCTACATTTCTGTATGCTATATCTGTATGTTATATTGCAGCATTCACTAGCAATGTTTCCATACAGCTTGTATATAGTTATTTATATATGGTTTCTTATAGTATATAGTAGTTATCAGAATCAATAGTTCTTCACAGAGCAATTGTAAATATGAGAATAATACATCCTGATTCCTCAGTTTTCATCCCGGGGCATATGGAGTTTTCTCTGTCAGGTTGTGTATGAATAATAGTGTACAATACTATTCTAATGGTATGAAAGGAGAGCCATTGCTTTCTCAGGAAAATATCTATGTACAGTTTATATAGCACAATATGGAGCCTGTATAGAAACACATTGAGGTCGTATGGCTCCATTGGAGGGAGCTGTATAACCTCTATGTACTGAAAAATCTACATAACTATTTCCAACCACAACATATAGATTTTATATATGTATCCCTTAGTACTACTCCTAGACTATTACAGGTAACTACTATAACACTGTTCTATATGGAAGCAGATTGTAACTACTCAACTAACAGAATTTCATTGTGTTTCAATGGCCTATTATATAGGTCCTGCTTCATATAGAGTCATAACAGAGCACTTGTAGAAGTGTATGGGGTCTTTACTGTACATCCATATGTCTGATTTTATAAGTAGCCCCATTAGATGTGGTATATACAGAACTATTAGCCCCTAGTCATATAACAAACTGTGATTTCGGTATCGGTTTCTTTCCCATCAGAGAATACCTCCTGATTTCTAGATATTATACATTAGATGTATAAACTATTAGTAGTTTATTGTGGAGCTATGTATAGAACTAATTCTTATTTTGCCACTTACCTGTTAAAATTCTAAAGATCTATGTTATTTAGTGGTTGATAACCTGGATATTGAATATTTTAACTCTCTATGCCAGACTGTTCCTTTAGAAAAACCTTTATAGAGACATCTGTAAAACTGGGTCAGACCAATATGATTTTCCCCTTTCTCAGGATTCATAAGCAATATTATAAACATACTAAATATGCAGATGTACTTACCTGAAAGTAAAATGTCACTTTCCTAAAACATGACCAATAGCAAAGTTCCTTGACCAGTTAAAATACATGAAGAGCAAAATCTGCAAAGGAAATATATTTCTTATACTATCATTGTGTGGCTGTATATCTAATATTTCGGGCAAGTCTCACCTCTGGTTTGTAGAAGTTTCCACAAGCCCGGTTCCAGACACGTTGTGATAATGCTTTTCAATTCATATGCAGTTCACATGCTACAGTATGTTGTGTGCTGTCTGCTGTTAAGAACATCTTTTGGAGATCTGAGGTGGAATTATGCCTACAGGTTGGCATAGGTCTAAGTCTATTTTTGGGAATGCTGGTGGGAGGGGGGATGTTGTATAGCATCTGTAAGTTGTTCTTGTTACTATATGGGCCTGTGGTTTATGTGGTGCTCCACATGTGTAGTCTGGGTATCTGTACAAGTTGAGGTATAACTGCTCCAGACATGTTCCTACCAAAATAAAACATGCCCACTTCCTTATTTCTATCTGATCATCAATATCAGAACTTATTTGTGGCAAAATGCTGTCATTTCACAACTATTCTACTGAACACCTGCATTTCCAAGATGAAACATGTTCCTTTGGCAATACAGCATATACCTGGCTAGAGTATTGGATAGACAATCACTGCCACCTTGTTTTTATATCTTTCATATTACAGATGGAAAGTCACCATGGGATTTGTTGGGCTAACAATATTTCACCCTTCTTTGGTCATATACTAGTGTAAGCCGATGGCTGGTCAGGTAATGGAGGGGGTGTACATCTCACCCAGACTACTCAGGTCGGTGAGATGAGAAAACTCCAGGAATGTTTGTTCTCAGCAGACAACTTTCGCCTGCTGAGCATTTTGGTAAATGCTCAGTACTGGGCTGGATTTTTAGGAATAGCAGGTAGGTTGGTAGTGGGACCTGTCATTCCACCCCCACTTTGGGGATGTTCCAGCAGCAACTCAGCTGCAGAGAGTCTCCTCGTCAAGGAGGCCTATGAAGCTAGCTCCAGCAGCAACACTTTGGCAGAGCTTGGCTGGAGAGCTGACAGAGAGGTCATATTTTTGGAGCTGTGTCCTGAATGATTCTACTTGCTTTTTGGATTGCTGTTATTCTAGGTGAGGTAACCTATTCTATGTTTAGTTAGAGCCTAGATGGGCAGGTATTTATTTTTGTATTGTTTCCTTTTGTTGCTGCACTATATTTTCGAGTGAAAATAAACTCTACCTTTGTTTTGGACTAAAAGAAACTGGACTTGTGTGTCTATGCCACCCCACCTAGCAACACCAGACCTTGACACTAGAAAATATAAAAATGAATCCTTATATGTGTACCTATATAATACTAAATGTACCTCTACACTGTTTCTGAATTTTATTTTTCCACCTAATCACTGAGTTGACATCTATTCTATCTAGTTCCCATGCATGCTTATTTTAATGGGGAAGGGGTTATAAGCTGCTGACATACACCTCTCTCAGTTTCCCTCCATCATGGACAAAGATTTCAGTATTTGTAAATCTAATTTGCCATCAGGAGAGAGTTTGGTGAACCCCATAAACATTAGTCAGCCTGTTCTCCTAAAAGCTGTCGGTTTGGCCAACTCTAATCTGTATGGGAAGCTTTACAATTACCAATTTTCACTGGAAATTTTGAGATCTAATGAATCTAAAGAGATGGAATATAGAAGTTCTCCCATCTCCATAGAATGTCCCTCACTCCTTCCTAAAGCCATCCAAACTACGGTAAACAATGACTTTGGAATAAATGCACAAAACACTTTATTTTGGGTGTCAAAATGGCCACAGCTTTAGTAAACTCACAGAAGTAAAATAATGACAGAAGGAGTCAGGTGAAGTGCTAGACCACTGGGATTCACGAATACTGTGAGATCCCCAGTTGTCTGACATACAGCACCTGGCCAGACAGCAATAAATAAATAAAGGGGGCGGCACGCTCCGGCTTGCAATTCTAGCAGAGCCAGTACACTTTAAGGGCACCAACGACCCTGTGCTTAACCACTGTGCCCGCCCCTGGATGGCGTTACTATTATGCCTGTTCACCACCATGAGGTTTACTCCTCTATTAGTTAAAATAAGTCCACAATAACTTGCCTGCAACTTCCAGCTGACTCCTCAACCGCCACCGAAGAGGACATTTGACACCTCATAACCTCCTCCCTACCTACAGTAACACACTAGGTACTATATAATCCTAAGTCTGAATATACACACATATATACTCCCAAGGCTGAATATACAAACATATATACTCCCAAGATTGGATATAGACACATGTACTCTTAAAGCTGATCCAGTCTGTATAAATCTATCAACTACTGCACAAAGAAGAAACTGCAGGAGTTATTGGTTCCCCCATCCCAAAGTCATGTCCCCCTTTGCTGATGGCTCCGGGGGTGTCTGAAAAGCCATCAATTTCTTAATCACATATAAATACATGACAAAAATCCTTCTCCATTTGAGGGACAACACGGTGGCTCAGTGGTTAGCCTTGCAGTTTTGGAGTCCTGGGTTCAAATCCTGCCAGGAACCACATCTGCAAGGAGTTTGTGTGTTCTCCCTGTGCATGGATTTCCTCCCATTCTACAAAGACATACTGATAGGATGAAAAAAAAAAGTACATTGTGATCCCTATATGGGGCTCACAATCTACATAAAAAAAAATCAAAAAAAATCCTTCTCCATTCTTTGCTCAGTTTGGCTGTGTGTTTACCTCTACAACAGGGGTCGTGAACCTTTTTGGCTGAGAGAGCCATGAACGCCACATATTTTAAAATGTAATTCTGTGAGAGCCATAATAGCAAAAATGTAATTAGTATGAAGTGGGAGCGTTACCTGTATTCAGGCACTCTCTGACTGATGTGGCTGCTAATTCCTGCCAGTGATGCTAGGCTGGGATGAGGAAAATACCAGCTGACAATGCGGAAACTTCCTGTACCTGCTGGTGAGCTCGCCTCTGGTCTGTGCTTAAAGAGGACCTTTCACTTCCTGGGGCACATGCAGTTTTATACATGCTAGAAAACGAACAGTGCGTTGAATTCAGTGCACTATCGGCTTTCACTTTCTGTGCCCTCGGGGAAGAACCGGTATAGTAGCTTTTCACTGTCAGAAGGGCGTTTCTGACAGTCAGTCAGGAACGTCCTTCCTCACAGCAGGGTCTATAGCGCTGTACTGTGAAAGGGGTCGTTGCTTACTGCTCAGCGATGACACTGAGTGATGAGGAATGCCCCTCAGTACTCATCTATGGATGAGCACTATCAGGAGGGGAGGGGGCGTTCCTCACCGCTCTCACAGTACAATGGTATAGGCGCTGCTGTGAGGAAGGGCGTTCCTGACTGACTGTCAGAAATGCCCTTCTAACAGTGAAGAGCTACGGTACCGGCACCAATAGCTCTTCACTGGGAGCACAGAACGGGAAAGTCGGTTTTCTAGTAGTGTATTAAACTGCATATGCCCCAGATGGTGAAAGGCCCTCTTTAAAAGGACCAGATAACGCCTCCAAAACATTGCTATTTTCTCTGTTTTTAAAATCCCGTGTCAATGGGTCAATTGGAATAGTGAACCTGGGTAAAGGACAATGTTATTTTTATTTTCACCCTCAGCTACTCAGACAACTCAGAAAACTTAACTATTAACGTGATCATATAGGTATCATATATAACCTGTGATAATTCTTGCTAACTCTTCTTTTATTTTTAGTTTTTTTTTATACTTGATTAATATTTATTTCTACACAATTATAATGGTTATAACATGCAATAAAGCATTACAATCCATGCGGTTAGAAAAAGCAATTTCATCAGTTACATTAGTAAAGCCCCTGCAAAAGGCCATTTGTAGGTTAGTCTTCTTGGAATCATCCTTGATAGACTAGATACATATAATCATTTTAGTATAGGTCCATACTATTTTGATATTTTTGGGATCAGCTTCTGTAGGTCCTCACTGTGTTACAGAATCCAGGACTGTTACAAAGTGCTCCTCATGTTTGTCAAACTGGAGAACTCTGGATATGAACCATTTAACCTGTGAAAAGAGTTGATTTATAGTCAGAGGCCAGACATTTAGTAGGTGCAGGTTTATTCTCCAACCACAAAGTAAAAGGAGGCAAAATTTACTTACAACATGAAATGTCATATTAAAAAAAAACTTAGATAAATTGGAGCAAATTTATTAAGACTGGCATATTGTATGTCAGTCTTAATAAACAAGAGTTTGTAGCCTCTTCATAAATCTCTCGGTCTCTGCGCCAGAGTGGAAATCTATGGCAAATAGGATCTGGCATAGATTCCCAATGTAACTCCTGCCAAAAAACTGACATAAGATATAATAAATCTGTCACACTGAGGTGAAGACACCTCAGCCCTTTCCGATCCCTACACCAAACTACCCACATCCGGAGAATATTCTACCTGGTACCTCGGGTCGATCAAAACTGTTACAATCTAAAGTGAGGTTTATTACCTCATACAATTACAGGTGGTATCAATTGAGATGGGCCTTGTCTAAACATTGGAGTACACCTACCCATGATGCAGTCTTGAAATGTAGGTGGAAAAAACCTAAAAGATCTGTTAGTACGGAGTCACTTCCAAAAGGCCTCTTCCACCATGTTATTTGGATCACAGGGACCAATAAATGGATGTCATCCCCCATCAACCACTCTTTCACTTGTCAGACTACAGGAGTAATATACTTCACTACTTGTCCATGTGACCTGGTCTATATTGGTCTCACATCCAAAGAACTACAAAGACATGTACGAGAACATATACTTGGTATCCTTAATGCCACAGTAGTAGATGTTGATAACCTGAAAACCATTCCAAAGCATTTCAGATTAGTACATGTTAGTGATCCTTCGGTGTTTAGAGTGCGGCCATTGACTGTGTAAAAATGGGCAGGAGCGGGGGGAATTAGAAAAAGATATTATCGCAGAAGGAGCACAGGTTGATACATACGCAAATACAGTGACTCCTTTTGCTCTCAACAAAACATTTAGTTATGTTCCTTTTCTATAAGACACCTTCTCCATACTTTCCTTACTTTAATATTCCCTCTTGATTATAATTTTTTTCATTTCAGTGCCCTATTGGTATTTCTATTTTCTCTGTGAGCTGTGCTTCCACAATAGGCAAATATCTATAGCCTTCTGTGAACCTACATTCCATATATAACCAAAAGTGGAAAGCAGAAATCCAGCAGATTTTTTTAAAAATTTTTATGGAAACAGTAATGCCAATAATGTTTCTTTATATTTTTTAACACTTCTTAAAGGGGCTCTATCAGCAAAATCATGCTGCTAGAGCCCCACATATGCGTGAATAGCCTTTAAAATGGCTATTCAGGCACCATAAAAGTTATATTAAACTACCCCCGAGTTTTAAAATAAAACCCTAGAAAAGAATGTTATCTACTTACGCATCGTGCACGCTGGGCGGGCATTCAGGGTGTGCCGTCTTCTTCATCCATGCCTCTTCTTCCTCCAATGTCCTCCGGTCCCGTCCTCCGGCGCTCGCGAACTGACTGATAAAAAAAAAAAATGGCCTGGGCGCCTGCGCAGTAGCCGTAGTAGAAGCCACATGCTACTGCGTAAGCGCCCAGGCCATTTTTTTTTATATCAGTGTCAGTTAGTGAGCGCCGGAGGAGGACAGGACCGGAGGACATCGGAGGAAGAAAAGGCGTGGATGAAGAAGACACACCCTGAATGCCCGCCCAGCGTGCATGATTTTGCTGATAGAGCCCCTTTAAACTTTTTTTTTACGCTATTTTAGTCCCATTAAGGATCTTGATTGTGCTATGTCCAGATAACTAGTATAATAGAATGCAATTCTTCTGCATTGCTGTGCATTATGCTGGTCAGTGTAATGCTGATAGCTATTCTACTGTGCTCTACCTCTGCCATAGCCTTATGGGTGTGCTTAGATGGGGTGAGCCCCTCCCTCTATATAACATCTCTATTGCCACAGTCGCTAATTCCAATAGTTTAAAATTGGTTAAACTACCAGGATATACACTCACCGGCCACTTTATTAGGTACACCTGTCCAACTGCTTGTTAACACTTAATTTCTAATCAGCCAATCACATGGCGGCAACTCAGTGCATTTAGGCATGTAGACATGGTCAAGACAATCTCCTGCAGTTCAAACCGAGCATCAGTATGGGGAAGAAAGGTGATTTGAGTGCCTTTGAACGTGGCATGGTTGTTGGTGCCAGAAGGGCTAGTCTGAGTATTTCAGAAACTGCTGATCTACTGGGATTTTCACTCACAACCATCTCTAGGGTTTACAGAGAATGGTCCAAAAAAGAAAAAACATCCAGTGAGCGGCAGTTCTGTGGGCGGAAATGCGTTGTTGATGCCAGAGGTCAGAGGAGAATGGCCAGACTGGTTCGAGCTGATAGAAAGGCAACAGTGACTCAAATAGCCACCCGTTACAACCAAGGTAGCCAGAAGAGCATCTCTGAACGCACAGTACGTCGAACTTTGAGGCAGATGGGCTACAGCAGCAGAAGACCACACCGGGTGCCACTCCTTTCAGCTAAGACCAGGAAACTGAGGCTACAATTTGCACAAGCTCATCGAAATTGGACAATTGAAGATTGGAAAAACGTTGCCTGGTCTGATGAGTCTCGATTTCTGCTGCGACATTCGGATGGTAGGGTCAGAATTTGGCGTCAACAACATGAAAGCATGGATCCATCCTGCCTTGTATCAACGGTTCAGGCTGGTGGTGGTGGTGTCATGGTGTGGGGAATATTTTCTTGGCACTCTTTGGGCCCCTTGGTACCAATTGAGCATCGTTGCAACGCCAAAGCCTACCTGAGTATTGTTGCTGACCATGTCCATCCCTTTATGACCACAATGTACCCAACATCTGATGGCTACTTTCAGCAGGATAATGCGCCATGTCATAAAGCTGGAATCATCTCAGACTGGTTTCTTGAACATGACAATGAGTTCACTGTACTCCAATGGCCTCCACAGTCACCAGATCTCAATCCAATAGAGCATCTTTGGGATGTGGTGGAACGGGAGATTCGCATCATGGATGTGCAGCCGACAAATCTACGGCAACTGTGTGATGCCATCATGTCAATATGGACCAAAATCTCTGAGGAATGCTTCCAGCACCTTGTTGAATCTATGCCACGAAGAATTGAGGCAGTTCTGAAGGCAAAAGGGGGTCCAACCCGTTACTAGCATGGTGTACCTAATAAAGTGGCCGGTGAGTGTAAGTGCCAGTGTAAAATATCTGCTGCTGGTGGCACAAGCTTTTGAGCCATCATCGCTCCGTGCATGTACAGTAAGTTGTTGTAAGTATCAAACGTGTATACTGTATGTTAGTAAAAGATAAGTCCTGTCTAACCCCTTTTCCTGATTCCTAAATTTCACTTACCTTCACAATTGTAATAGTTGCACTATAGAAGAAACTAAAAAGGAATAAGGTGATAAATGTGACTGCTGTGGTCCAGAGACTGTCATCATCATCCTCCTCACTGCTGCAGTCCCAGACTATGTATTCTGGTAAGAAAGAGATTGGTATCAATTATTAAAGCAGAATTAGTGTATATTATTACCAGTATATGTGCTAAGTATTGCAAAGCATTGTCCTATGATGAGCAATGTACAATATTAAAGGGGGTCCATGTAATCTGTCAATGAAATTGTCAATTTAAATAATCTCTTAAAGGGATTCTATCATTGGCTATAGTGATTTTAACTAAGCATATATTTGCATAACCTTTAGAAAGGGTATTCCGCACATACCTTTCATTCATTAATCCTTCCAGCCATTTTAGAATTATCCCGCTTTTATTGATATGCTAATGAGCCACCTCGGAGCACTGGAAGTCACTGTGATTCTGCTAGTGTGCTATGTGTAAACAGGGGGAGGTGAGAGCAGGGAATCATCATCAGCAGCAGTAGCAGCAGCCTTCCCTTCTCCCCCCCCCCCCCCACCTGTTTACATATATCACACAGTGTTTAGTGAGCATCCAGTGCTCTGAGGTGGCTGATTAACTTATCAATAAAAGCGGATAATTCTAAAATGGCTGAAACGGAATACCCTTTCTAAAGGCTGTGCAAATATATGCTTAGTTAAAAATCACTATAGAATGATAGAGCCCCTTTAAAGGTAGTCTGTCACCAGAACCCGCAATAACAACCCAGCCCTTCACATATACATGTTAGAGTCACCTGAATCAAACAGTGCTTTCCTCTGGTGAATCAGTGACTCTGATGCAAAGATATCTCTGTTTCTGGCAATATGCAGATGATCTCTTTGAAACAATGAGGATATTACTGTTTCTCCTATTTTTCCACAGTAAAATACTGTACTGTGCTGTTTTCTATATATGACAGTTTCCATATGTTTCATGGACATGTCCAATTTCAGGTATTCTGTAACATTGTTTCCTTATTGAATTAAGTGATGTATGTGTGATGTATTCTTTATGAAAATATGGTCAGAAACGCATGTTCTAGTAGGCCATTTCTGACACATTTTTTTGCCTTGGGTTTGGAAGGGGATAGCATTTTCATTGCTGAAATAAACGATAGCAGATTGTAAATGGGATTTCATAAAATACTACAGAACTATTTTTACAACTGCACATGACATAAAACCACCTTTAGGCTAAGGCCCCACGGGCCGTAATCGCAGCGTTGCGGAAAGAACCGAGGCATGAACGCATTGCGGTTCTTTCCGCAGCGCTTTTAAGAGAAAGTTCACAGAGTTTTCCTCTGCAGACTTTCTATTAACATTATATCTACGGGAAAGCCGCCGGCGTTTCCGTAGATATAATTGACATGCTGCGATTTGCAAAGCTGCAACGGCTTTGCAAATCGCAGTGTGTCCGCACTGCATTTTTTTCCGCAAAGTGGGCATGGGAGTCACATGAATCCCATCCACTTTGCCTGCACTGTACAACACCGTGATTTTTCCCGCAGCGTCTCCTCTGTGGGCAAATTGCGGCGTTTACGTCCCGTGGGGCCTTGGCCTTAGGGTCCATTCACACAGAGTAAATGAGCGCTCATTTTGGCAAAATACACGTGTAAAGAATACACGTGTAAAAGTAAGACTGCCATTGACTTCAATGACATTGTTTTACATGTGTAAAAAAAAAAACACGTCAAAAAACACGTTGGGTTTTTTACACCTGTAAAAAATGCCATTGAAGTCAATGGGAGTCTTATTTTTACATGTGTATTCTTTACACGTGTATTTTGCCAAAATGAGCGCGTGTTTACTCCGTGGGACGTTAAGGTTAAGGCCCCGCATTGTGGAAAAACAATGTTTTTGGCTGTTTTGCAGAAAAAAGAACTGCACAAAAGATGTGTTTTTGAAAAATGGTGCATGATAAATTTAACTGTGGAATCTCACCTATCTATTTAAAATGCAAGAAAAAAACGCTGAGAAAAACACTGAAAGAACGCTGCAGAAAAAAACGCAATACGATTTTACTGCATGTTTTTCTGCTGCAAATTTAGCTGTGTTTCACAAGGTAGCAGCAGAGAAAAATACAGTAAAAATACATTGTGGTTTTTTTTCTGCAACTTGTTTCATTGCATTTTGTCTGTTTTTCTTCACTTATTAAATCTATAGGGAAAACGCTTACATTCTCGCAGGTAAAATTGACACACTAGATTTATCAAAAACGCATTCCCTTCCTGCAGTGTTTTTTTCTGCAATGTGTGGATGCGAATGTTACTGTAATACTCAGCGTGATTTTCTGCTTCAACAGGAGTGGGAGCAATTTAGGAAGCCCTAAGAATTATCCCTGTAATAATACTACTGGAGTTTTTGTTGTAGCTCTTTGATCCAATGCAAAAAATGCATCCAGCATAAAGGATTTTACATTACATTTCCCATTACTTTTGATTTCACTTCTGATTGGAAAAAACTACATAAAAACTGGTGTGGACAGAGGAAACCTGACTGTACCTCCATATCTGCTGTATGTGAAAATGAGAACCCAACTTTAACTTTTTTTTTTTTACCATGGACAATAAGCTTTAGCAGCCCCTTATCTCCTTTCTACTGTTCAAATAAATATGTAGAGCCTATTTTTTAAAAAATTGCAGATGTTGTTGCTGGTGGGATTTGAGCTCAGGACTCCAATGCTGCAAGGCTGCAGTGCTAACCACTGAGCCACCGTGTTACCCCTATAGGTAGAGCCTATATGTACGATGGGACTAGCTAATCCAAGTATGCACATTTAGAAGACCTTCTAGGGAGGTATCTAGCTAGTGAAAAAACTAAGTGACAAATTTGTTTTTGTCCATGTATATAGTCATTTTAAAAGTAAATTTTTTTATCCCACCATTGTGCCTAACCAGATCTCATAACATATATCCTATGACTATGTGATCAGAGATTAGATATTGCATGATTGGTAGATTAATGTTATCACAAACAACCAAGGGCATCCATTTCTGCCATGTATCTTCCTTTGTATTCCTTCTCTTGTGTTCTTGCAACATTACAGTGCAGACAAAAGCAACAGAGAGGAAACACACACTATACTATACAGTTATCTAAGATTGGTGTGTATATAGTGTGTCGAGGTCAGTGTAAGGATTGTGCACCAGAGTGTCTGTCTATTGGGTCCTAAACATTGAACTAATGATGAGCTAACAATACTCTTGCTAATGTCAGTATATAATATAACTGGCTTTAAGAGCACATTGTACACATAAGCAAGCAGGTTTGGTTTTCTAATAATATGAACGTTTACAAATATTCCATAGAAACATAAAGGTGCCCAGAAATCATTATTAAAAAGTAACAAACCCTGCAAAGAGCATTTGATGGCATGACGACACCGTAGAGCATAAAAGACTCCGCTATATGCCTGTCTATATTCTGTATTTGCTTGCTACAAAATGTCCCCATATAGACCTTGTCTCAATAACTTATCCCAGTGACTACAGTTTTTTTTGTCAGTTTTGCCTTTTCATAAGACATTTTTTTTTTTAGATATTTGCACACAAGATTAGTATTTGCTTGAGACTCCAGATAACAAGACAATAGACAGTTTTAGTTTAGTGATATATTTCTTAACAAGAGTTTATTGAGATACAAGCACGCATGACATAAGTGACATAAGTGACAAAATCTAGTGTTCCACACACCAGACACACGAGAAGGGATACATAGTAGATATACATGACATACATTGGTTACAAATAATGGTAATGAGTAATATTAGTACAATGCAGTTATTATACTGTATGTATATGAGATAATACATTCTATGGAATGGATGGATCTTCTGCCTGGTATAAGTAAATGGAGATAACTACACTGACCTAACATCATCATCACCATAATGATCAACTATTATTGGCTGATGTTCCACACATCAAACTGATGGAAAACTCTGGTTGACAGATACTGAATAAAATATGGGGGCAAACGAGACGATAAGCATTTGTGGCTACTTCAGGATATGGACAGGTTGAAAAATCATGAAAATCATTTACCCTTAGATCGCTTTATGTCTTTAGACGTAATCTTGCTGTGAACTGCATTGCATGTAAAAGTCGCTCCTCTAATCCAATCAGATTTCTCAACTGTGAGTATACTAAACATATAATAGGTTTCATCATCTAGTGGGACAGCTGCAGTGTTTGTATAGTATTCTTCATCCAGGACAACACCATTCTTCATCCACTGCACATGGATAGGTTTAGGCTTGAACCCTTTTATTAAGCTGACTATACCGACAAAGTCTTGGTTACTAAGTTCCTCAGCAGATGGTGGGAAGATATTAACTGATGGATGTATGCTTTGATCTAAAGGGAAACAAAGATGCAACATATGAAACAGAGCTATTTCTATGTTTTATGGTCTAAAAACCAGTAACCTTGCTCCGATACCTGCACAAAGCATGCCTAGAAATCCCCATAGAACTCAATGAATCAGATTATTGCTGCCTATGGCCATGAGACTGCTGTAAGGCATATCACTAAATGCTGATATCAGAATAGAGGAGCAGCTCAGGCATGATGGCAGCCCACATAAATACGTGCATATATATGAAACAGATTAGATATTGACAAAAGTCATTTATTTCTATAACTGCTTTTAATAAATCTAAAAATTAGCAATACATTACCTTCAAGCCCAGACCTGGTTAAAGCAATGACTTCATGGTCTATATTAACTGCAGCTTAAAGTTGCAGAAACAAATATTCTTACCTTCTGAATATTTTATTGTCTTTTCTATTGGCGTTGAAAGGTCTTCGTATTGGACAGAGCATGTGAACTCTTTGCCAGTTTTCCAATCGGATAGACTTAGCTTCAATACACTTCTGACAGTGAAGCCCCCAGTATGATCTCTTTCAGGTTCTAAAGTAAATACTAGAGGTTTTTTGCCATCCTCTCGGGTCCAATTGATTGTTAAAGAATATGGAGATTCTACTTGAGACACTTGACAGACAAGTTTTGGTTGATTGGTGATTAAGATGTCTTTAGGGGAAGGAGGAAGGATTGTGACCTTTGGAATCATATTTCCTGGGGCTATAAGTCAAATTTAACAAGATATAAAGGATTAGTAAGTGATACATAGTTATTAGTTATTATTATATAACACAACATCCTATAATAAAGATATCTTTAAGTGAATCATTATTATATGAATGGTATTATACAGCAAGTCACAGCCACTTTTTTAAAAAATGACTAAGGGCAGGATTGTTGACTTGTTCTACAACGATGATATGTTGTACGGACACACATAAGAGCTGCGGCCAATAACTGACCTCAGCCCATTCTATACAAGCCAGTGGTCAAATGCACATGTATGGCATGTCATCAAGACCAGCAGAGACTGGAGCGGTTTCACTAGGTCAGTGTAAGTTATTTAATTTTATTTGACCACATTATTAACCTTTTGTAACATAAAAATAAAATCCTGGACAACTGCTATAAGAGCTTGAGATGTGCCCTTGCCTACAACATAGAACTTTTTTAACAATATTATTATACGAGTGTAATGTCATCATTCGCATCGTGATACAATTTTTACAATGTGACTGCTTTCTATTACAAAGGCCATTCTCACCTGGACACTTTTGTATAGAGCTTTCAGTTTTGGTTTTGCTTGCTGGATGATTCACTTTACATGTGTAGATATCACCAGCATACCAGTCTTCCTTTGGAACACTGACTTCACTACGAGATCCATAGGTGCCATCATTTTCTCTATAAGCAGGGGTGTTTTTGGGGATAATAGATGTCGGTTCTCCATTCAGCAGCCATTGTACATTAATCTCTTTAGGAGTATATTCGCTGATAAGACATACCAGGTCGACAGAACCACTTTCACCGCATGAAGCCTGCATGACTGATACTTTGGGTTCAATTGCTTTGACTTCACATGCTAAAGAGATTAAAAAAATTATGAAACTTCAATATCTATTGAGTTTTATGTAATATTGTGTGCTAAGTGTGATGTACTGTAATCTTATGCATTATATCCATTGTTTACTAATATCTAACTGGGTGAAATAGTAGGAGGTCGTATGGCACTCACTATTTACATTCAAGGATGGTTTTACTCACCAAGCAGCCAAGCAATTGCCTGGGACCCCAATGATCACACATGCTATCCCAGTGATCACATACCAACTAGCAGTCTTTTTTAATTGGCTGTTACCATTTGGATTGTTTCAACAGGTAGCGGCAGATGTGAATTATTACTGACATCTCCTCTCGCCTGGTTCCTCCTCTTCAGCCCAAAATCCCCCCACACATGACCACCTGGTGCTGTCAGTCAGCATCTGGATGTAATGTGCAGTATTGAAGTATGGGGCCACTAAGGGGATATTTTACTGTGCGTGGGGGCACTAATGGAGGGAGTATATTGTGTAAGGGCACCAAGGGAGCAATATTGGGAGGGGCATTTGTTTGTATTACAGCATGTCTGTCAAAATTTGACTGCTAAAAGTATATTCCAAAGACTAAGCTGCAAAGAGGAACAAACTACAGAATCACAGAAGAGACTGTCAGCCAAATGGAAACTGTATGAGGACAGCTGAAAATTAAGGAAAGAAATTTCGTGCATATTGCACTTCAGTATGGCTTGTTCTTTATTTGTCTGAAATATGATGTCACAGAGCAGCAACTTATCTTCTGCTCTCTTTGACCCTAGGAAGACTCTAGAAAGTCTAATAAATGCAATAAAATAAAAAAAAATTAATAAAAAATTAATATTAAAAATTCAAATCGACCCCTTTCCCTAGAACACATATAAAAGTACTTAAATACTGGTTTCGGAGGTGGGATTCAAAAACGAGAATGTCAAGGGGGTTAAGAAATATGTGATATTACCTTCAACCTCTTTGTCCACTTTAGTACCAGATGGTGTGTGATTTACATTGCACACATATTTTTTATTACTTGTCCATTCAGATGCAGGGATAGTCAGTAGACTCGCAGAGAGGTAGGTGCCCTGTCTTCCGAGTACTGCTGGGAAGGTCCTAATTTCACTTGTGATAGAACCTGAATTCCATGTTACGTCTATAGGAGTAGGTGTGTAGCCAGTAGACAAACACCCAATGGATACTGTATCAGACTGCAACGAATCACAGCAAGGAACGAGAGGGAAGACTGAAGGACCACTTATACTTTCTGTAAATGAAAAACAGATAAGCATCAAAGTAAAATTTTTCAGCAGAAAAATCAGAACATACAGAATTAGTACAGTAATTCATTGAAGCAATACAGCACAGATCAATAGATAGTTCCTGTGAGCGCCAATATAAAATCTGTAAGAGGGCTCACATTATTGATACTCCTGGTCTCCCCATGTGAGGCTGAAAGACTCCCTTATAATCCAGGGCGTAGGCTCTACCGCAGCTTCGGTACCCCCTATACTTGCACCTTTGTTTCTTAGAGTTATTATGTGTATACTTATATCAATATGGAAAAATGAACAGTCTTTATACTATGGAAAATATATTTACAAAGCATATTTCAAAGTTGTAATTTAACATTTACCATGGATTAGGAATTAGGGAATAGTATTATGTGGGATCCCCTAATATGACATTAACCAAATCACTTCTGATACAAGTAGATAGTAGCTACAAGTAAGGCTACATTCATATCTATGGTGGAGTCTCTATAGGAGACTCCGATGCAAAGTCCTCCTGAAATCTGTACCGAGCACTTTCCTCCGCTGATTTCATTCTTAAAACGAGAGACACCCAATGGACCCCATTATAGTGAATCGGGTCTACTGGGCTTTGTGTCTAACTACTATTAGGGCCCCTTCACATGGAGCATACGCTCGCTGATTCTGAACGTGTAACACGTTCCGTATCAGTGGCGTTAATAACAGATCCTATTGCTTTCTATGGAAGTCGGCATACGTGCGCTCCCCATAGAAATGAATGGGATGCTTTTTTCCCTATTGCTTTCAATGTGATACGCGCGTATCAGAATCAGCGAGTGTATACTCCGTGTGAAGGGGCCCTTACAGCGTTCCAAGTTTCTGATGCTAGTGTGATCCTTGTGTCACTGGGGTGGCGTGGCGGAGGAAATATTCTTCTCTTCACACGTCATTTTGCTGATTCTGTGCTGTTAACCTAATAGGTATTTTAAAAGTAAACTTGACCTTCTCTGAACTAAGCTGCCCTTAAATGGAACAGCATGTTTTCAGTAAGTTTAGTACAATTTCCCATTCCTCTTATCTCTTTTTGTGAAGTATTTTCAAAACTTCAACGTCTGGAGTCTAAAGTCCTCTTCAGATAGCTGTATTATACC